>NW_021703776.1:16473864-16680497 GCF_005190385.1 Monodon monoceros | reverse complement strand
CATCGCTTGCCCTGCCTCCTGAACCACCCCCCGCATCGCTTGCCCTGCCTCCTGAACCACGCCCCCGCATCGCTTGCCCTGCCTCCTGAACCACCTCCCGCATCGCTTGCACTGCCGCCTGAACCGTCCCCCGCATCACTTGCACTGCTGCCTGAACCGTCCCCCGCATCGCTTGCGTTACTGCCTGAACCATCCCCCCCATCGCTTGCATTAGTGCCTGAACCATTTCCCCCATCGCTTGCATTACCGCCTGAACCATCCCCCCATCGCTTGCAGTGCTGCCTGAACCAATCCCACCCCCACCCCCTGCCCCGGTCCGTGGAAAAACTGTCTTCCATGAAACCGGTCCCTGGTGCCAAAAAGGTTGGGGACTGCTGCTTAGAGGGCTTCATCAGGATGATACATCTCAACAGTTACAGCAGTGGGAATGGTGGACTTTGCCACTTCAGATGCCAGTTCCAATTGCAGAAGAAAGCCATTCGTGTATTAGAACCTCAGTTAGATCCTAGAGACATATCTGTAACTACTGCTTTGTAAGTCCTGGGCCCTGTTCTCCTTGTATGTTCAGTGAGAGTGTGAGCCTGGCACATACTCACACTTAATATACGCGTGTTGGATAAATGAGTTAATGGAATCTACAAACAGTTATGGGAATCATATTTTCCAAGCCAATCACCGAGCCATATTGTCTGCAAAGAGTTTCATGCTGCTTCCAGATGCACGAAGCAGTCTGAGAGATGCCATTTCGATGCTGAAACACTGGAATTCAGAGACCTTTTTGGAGGTTTCTGGGAACTGGGAAGAATTTTACAAACCTGTAGCATCTTTAAAGAAATAGGTGGGTTACCACTACACAGAACTTTAATGCTCCCCCTGCCCACAGACAATTTGCCGCCATCCTCAAAACAAGGTCCCAGGTTAAAGGCTGAAGCAAGTGAGAATTATCCTCGGTGTTCTCAACGCCCCTCTTGAATTCTCCATCCCCAAAGGCTGGTGACTTTCCTCTTCCCCAGGCCGTCCAGGACCCCTCTGCTGGCCACTCTACTTTCTTGATAACGACACAGGCTCTGGACTTTCCTGATATCTCTCCTTGCTTCTTTCCCTCAACTGATCGGAAAGGTATTCACCCTGTTCTTATTCAGCTTGTGGTTCTCTTTAAGTTTCTGTGGTCTTTGAATGGGAAGGAGGAGAGAGACGTCCCTAGGCCTCATCAGATCAATCTGGAGCCCTACAAATGTCCCCTGGAGAACTTGGGACAGTTCAGTGCTTTACCCCACCCAGGAAACTAACCACGTGCTCTGACCTAGCATGGAGCCCAAGCTTACCTTGTCACTCCATTCTTCTTTATTTTATGGCATGTATATATCTTTTCAGAAAAGCCTGGAGAAATCTGCTGGAGCCAAATGTTTATTTCCTGAATCTAGTAATAGAGGGAATCTCGAAGAGTATTCAAATAGGTTCGAGGTTAGAGAGCTGCCTCGGCAAATGTTTGGCCCCCAGTGGACAGGGCCTGAAGTTTTTTCTCACTCTGATAAAAAAACTGCATTCCACCTTTCCATTCCATAGCTTCATGGATTAGTTGGCATCCTGCAGCGGGGTTTTGGGTAAATGGAAGCAGGTCTGGTAGGGCGAGATCCGGGGGACACAGTGGGGTGTCATGGTCTGGAGGGCGAACATGGAAATTGACTGCCTGGGTTCAAACTCTGGCCGCACTACATAAAAGCCCAGTGCGCTTAGGCAGGTGACTTCACCTCCTTCAACTTGGTTTCCTCATTGGAAAACACCTGCGTCAGAGATCTATAGTTACTACAACAAAAAATACTTAAAATACTTCCAAGGGATGATATATCAGTGCCTGCTATTACTGTTGTAGGCAATCCTTGGGTCTGTGTTTCTCCAGAATACTGACATGCTCTTAGAACACAAAACACCCCTGTGGCTTCCAGTCAATGTCCTAAGGCTTACAGGGAGAAAAGGAAATTGACTGCTATTCATTGGACACCTAAGCAGTAGGCCTAGTTCTCGAAATCATTTGTGCCTCATTAAGAAGTTTGGTCAGAGAAGCGTCTACTAACACCCAAACTGATGCTGTGTGAGGTCAAGGACACTGGTGCACGATGGGCTCTGGTGTCAGCCCCAACCAGACGTTCTCCATTCCCACCAAGAATCCTGTGTGTGAGGGGCTAACATTATGCTTAAAGTCGGGGCCCTTTCCAGGTTCAAGGGCTATGCTTCCCCTTGCCCTAAAATGAAAGTGAAAAGCCTCCACACCTTTACACTGTGAGTGCCCTGATCTTACACAGGTGAGCCCATGCACGGAAGCTTGCTGGATGCTTGCGCTGAACAAAGTTACTAAGAACTCCCAACTGTGTTAGCATCGTGTGCCCTCCAAAAGCCCCTGAAATTCACAGAGAGAAAAGAGCTCCTCTAAGTTGGACATCAGACGGGGACGAGCCATCAAAACCTTGAGCCCAAATCATCTCTAGTCTTACATATTTAAAGATTAAAATGCAGTTTCCTTCAAATAATGATTAGCTCTTCACTCACTTACCGCTTCCACTGCAGTATCTTATTTGGGGAGGCTTATTCCATTCTCTTGGCGAAGGAAAAAGCAGCAATAGGAATGACGGAAAGGAGAAGGCAAAATTCCCTATTAGGCTCATCCCTAATGTAAAAGTCAGTGCCTTATCACATGAATTGTCTAGTAAGAGTTACTAAGATGTCTTGGATTAAACAAACAAAGCTGTACACATCAAAATGCTTGAGATCGGGTTAGGAAGGAAAAATTAACGCTAGAAAAACATGAGGCAGCAGAGTCCAGGCATTCAAGTCTGCAAAACTGCGGTGCAGGACACCACGTCCACGACGTCACAGCCACGCCACACAGAGCCACCCCAGCTATAGTAGTGGCAGAAGGGGCAGTTGCAGGAAGGATGCTAGGCCTGCAAGAACTGAGCCGGGGTGCAGTGAAAGAGCTGCCACTGACTTAGAAAGCCTGCTTTTCCAGAGAACACTCATGGAATACTACAGCAAATCTCATTCTTCCGATCTGCTCATTCTGCAGCCTCCCACCTCCCAAAGCTCAGATTAAACAGACAGTAATCATACAACTTCACAAATACTCAATGTCCATAGATGAACGGGCAGTGTCGTGTGGCCCGTTCAGCAGATGCCACGCAGTTTGCAGCCATCTAATCCTCACACCAAGCTTGTGGAGTGACTTAGCCGGCAAAACCCTGTCACTTAAAAGGTGACATATACACACACTACTATGTATAAAATAGATAACTACTAACGACCTGCTGTATAGCACAGGAAACTCTACTCAACCCTCTGTAATGGTCGATATGGGAAAAGAATCTAAAGAAGAGTGGATATAGGTGTATGTATAACTGATTTACTTTGCTGTACACCTGAAACTAACACGACATTGTAATCAACTATACTCCAATAAAAATTAAAACAAAAAAAGTTGACATAGTCTTGTTTTAGGCCAGCCGCCTGTCTTCATGGACGAAGAAAAGCATTCTGTCTCATTTAACACATTTCCACCTGTTTTCTATTCACCTGTTATGTGTTCAGCACAGGGCAAGGCTGGAGCTCGTCACTGTGAATAACTCACATCTGATCTCTGCTGGCTCACTACAGACTCGTGCAGGGGAAGAGAAGCAGTGACAACCCACTGTGATGAGTCCCACGATGAGAGAAGTCCCAGATCTTTGATACACATAAAGGACAGTGTGACTCAGGTGGGGGGCGTGGGGACAGGCGAATAGAAGGCGAAGGAGGAGGAAGAGGCAGCCAGGCCAGCAGCGGGGGCAGCGGGAACAGAAGATTCACGGAATTTCAAGGATCCAAAGCGCCACGGCATCCTGAGTGATTACCGTGTTACCACCTTTTCCTTGTGGTGGGAAATACGAAATTAGTCAGGAAGAGCACACTTGACAAAAAAGAAAGTGAAGAACACGGTTCCTGCACCCGAAGAGGAAGAGACATTTCCTGGACACTACGAAGAATCACCCCATGCTCTGATCGGAAGATTGAAAAATACTTAAATACCACTCCCCTGCCCATTCTTCTCAATCTTGATGAATAGATCACTATACCTCCCATGGACCCATGAATTTTGTGAAACATTTTTTAATCAAGTTGTTTATATAGAAAGAGAGCCAACAAAACATATTTATCTGAGTCCCCATGGATCCTAGGGGTAGCTCTGGTGCCAGAGAGCCGTAGAGTTTAGCTTGCTCAATATCCCCTACCAATCCATCAAAATCGACACTACCTTAGTATGACTGAGTCCTCTGTCTCCTGGGAGTCTCCGCCTCAACCTCTATCATCATTTTAACAACCCTGTCGTCACAGCCTGCTCTGGACACCGCCAGGGACAATCCTGCCGTGCCCTACTTCCCTGATTACATCAGTTTGGGCCATCGCCGTAATGCCAACTGTCATCACAGGACCCGACACATTTCCTAACCTAACGCAATGTCACAGCTGACCCCAACCCCCCAGACCTTTGTCTCCTGGTCTAGGTCTATCATTAGCAAAATCCTCTATATCCTCACCTTCTTGCCCTCACCTAAGAGTCATCTTCGTTGCAACCCTCTCCCAAACCTCCACAAATGTACAGGCTCTACATTCAAAATATATCAAGACTCGCCCCACCTCTCATGACGTTCACTGCTACCGCTCTAATCCGAACCACAATTCTCAGATGGGGGCACAGGGCAAAGGATGCCACTCCTGCTGCCTTCAGATTCTGTAGACCACAAGCAGCTCTGTAGTCACAGCATAAATAGGCAAGATCTGACCATGGGCTCCCATGGGTGGCTCAAGCCCATGGGGCACCAGAGCCCTGAAATTGTGCTCTATCCAACTTGAATGAAGACTACCCCAAATCAGCCTGTCAGTACCACTCTGGTTGTCCAATCTCAAAAGATATACTCTCTGGCCAACTTACCTGGCTACCCATCTGAGACAGACTCAGGTAACGGGACCCCAGATAACCCTTATAGGTTCAAGTCCTGGAGCTACTCCAGGAATCTGGTAGACCTCAAACAGGAGGGTATTTAGAGAGTTGGAGAACAACTAAAGGGGAGAAGCATAAAACATTGGCCTGTACCACATTGTTCCCGGTTGGGGTTCAGGGAGCCCAACTGGATGGCACCCATACAGGGGAGACATGTAGTCCAAGGTATACCCTCCCTTTCTCTCCCCCCTTGCCTTTTCTCCCCTGTGCTTGCCCAGCTCTAAGGGTGGTAATGTCTGGTACCACAGCTCAGAACCTAGCAAAATCAAATTTAATTTTGCTTTAGGCTTTCACCTCAAATTTATGCAAATCAGACCTTTGTTTAATCCCTGGATTATAAATATTCTGAATCTTTCCATACTCTTATCAGCACAGAGAAGGCATTTACGGCAAAGTACCTGGCTAAACAAAGTGCTTTTTAAGTCCAAGTGATTTGCTTCTCGGTTTCCTTTTAATTAAAGCTGATTCCCTTTTTAAAGGGAGACTTGTATTTCTGATAGCATATTTTCCTTTCCCAAAGTAAGAGCCTGTTCACATTATTCTTGTCTCCAGGCTAGAAAGCAGATCTCCAGTACTAAGACCAAGGTCACCTGGAACACACAAAATACATTTGTGTGGTCTTGTAAGCACTGGAAGCTATGGGCAGCAAGGTAGGAGTGAACACAAGCCCCACTTTACCTCTGCCACAGCCTGAATCTGAAGCCCCGGAGAGCTGTCCCTGGCCGTCTTCTCTGTCTGCAGGTGAGCAGCTTGGCTGGGAATCCTGCCCAAGTTTAGAAATTTTGGTCTACTTCATGGCTTTGTATTATTTTCCTCTCCCGCCTTTACTTGTTACAAGTGTCCTTCTTACCTGGGCAGAGTCCAAGTGCACACTTTTACGGAAAAGAAGCATACAAAGTTTTGTGGAAAATTAATTTTCTAAATTTAAACGTTAATGAATGCTACAGTGCCTGTAATGTTTTCTCTTTGAGTTAATCCTGATGTCAGCAGCGACTGTTCCTCAAAGAGATATAGGCAGTCCGTGACCTTCACACAACTTTTACATGGTCTCCCCATTCTCCTATGTTGGACTTTCTGAACTCTGCTGATCAGGGCTTTCACACTCCAGTTGACAAACACGTGTTAAGACATTATATGCTGGGTCTGTCTGACTCCCAGTGTGCTTTCTTTGGCAATCTTTATTGGTGGGTGTGTATCCAATGATTTGACTATCAAGAGCATTTTGCTTTTGTTATCTTATAAAAATGAATGGAAGGTAACAGAATGAAGATGCCAATACCGGTGATAATGCAGTTCAGCGTGCTGAGGCCGGTCAGCTTGACCTTCAGTCAGGTGTTCCATGGACATCAAATGGTTGACTTGAACATACTTGCAGAGGAAGAGAACCAACTGGAGGCTACAGAAAACATTCTGAAATATCACCCAAGGCAAGGAGTGTCGATGGAAGAACTGGGGTGCCTATGAAGTATGGGTTCAGAATGAGCAGTGATCCAAACGCAGCTCTGTCGCTGACCTCTTCTCAGAGAAGAAAATGGTTGGTATTCCTCTTTCTCTTGAAAACCGTTTTAAGAAAGCTCACGGACACCATTAAATAGAATCTCTATCAGCTAGCTCTTACCCCAGTTTTACATAAGATTCTTCTCAAGGCTGAGATAACTGACAGCTGAGGTAAGAAATCATTTCAAAACACGTATTTTTATTATCTATAATGTTTATTGTTCTTAATGGATTAAATAATATGTCCACACAGCATATTAAGCAAAAAATGATGGTTTTCATCACAATTATGGATTTTATAATGCCCTGAGCTCTCAGGAAGTGGAACCTTCTATATGCCTACTGTTGAACTCTCAGACACCTGACTTTCAAATACATTTTCAGGAATTCATTATGTACGAATGGAAGGACTTTACATATGATTTACTGGGACATTATCTATCTCTCTTGCTAAGAACACTGTGGTGCTTTTTTGAAAAAGGACATTCCCTCTTATAATGCAAATGTTGAATCTGTTTTCTGTATGTTTCCATAAATAAATGAGACGGAAATGCCCTTCAGTATCAAGGTCAGTCACTTGCTCACTGGCTTTGAGGCCAATGACTGCTGCCTGGAGACATTTAAAAGGTAACAAGCACAAGGTGAAATTGAGATTTATTCTTCATTCTTCTCGTCTCCTGTCCTGTCTTGGCTGCCTTGTGAATAAGCCCTGTTCCTGCCACAAACCTCGGCCTCTCGGAGTTTTGGCCTGCTGTGCGGCTGGGAAAACAAGTCTGGTTCGATGCCAGTGCTGGGCAAGAGTCTTGATGAACACCCTAGCTGTGGATCCAGCCTTCTTTTATATGCTGAAGACACAGTTCATCTGCTGATTAAACTTCTTGCGAAGTTTTCTTAATATTAAGAATTACCTGGGGACCTTCAAGATGGCGGAGGAGTAAGACGTGGAGATCACCTTCCTCCCCACAAATACATCAAAAATACATCTACATGTGGAACAACTCCTACAGAACACCTACTGAATGCTGGCAGAAGTCCTCAGACCTCCCAAAAGGGAAGAGATGCCCTCAGGTGACCTACACGCAGAGGCGGGGCCAAATCCAAAGCTGAACCCCAGGAGCTGTGCAAACAAAGAAGAGAAAGGGAAATCTCTCCCAGCAGCCCCAGGAGCAGTGGATTAAATCTCCACAATCAACTTAATGTACCCTGCATCTCTGGAACAGCTGAAGAGAAAATGAAGAGTCCCAAAACTGAGGTAGTGGACTTTGGGAGCAACTGTAGACTTGGGGTTTGCTGTCTGCGACTGATTTCTGATTTTTATGTTTATCTTACTAGAGTTTTTAGCACTTGTTAACACTGGTGGATTTGTTTATTGCTTTGCTTGCTCTCTTCTTTATTATTATTATTATTATTAAAAAAATTTTTTAGTTTAATAATTCTTTTTATTATTGTTTTTTCTTTCTTTTTTTCTCCCTCTTATTCTGAGTCATGTGGCTGACAGGGTCTTGGTGCTCCGGCCGGGTGTCAGGCCTGAGTCTCTGAGGTGGGAGAGCCGAGTTCAGGACATTGGACCATCAGAGACCTCCTGGCCCCACGTAATATCAATTGGCGAGAGCTCTCCCAGAGATCTCTGCCTCAATGCTAAGACCCAGCTCCACTCAACAACCAGCAAGCTACAGTGCTGCACACCCTATGCCAAACAACTAGCAAAACAGGAAAACAATCCCACCTATTAGCAGAGAGGCTGCCTAAACTAATACTAAGTTCACAGACACCCCAAAACACCACCAGACACGTTCCTGCCCACCAGAAAGACAAGATCCAGCCCCACCAACAAGAACACAGGCACCAGTCCCCTCCACCAGGAAGCATACAAAACTCACTAAACCAACCTCACCCACTGGGGGCAGACACCAAAAACAATGGGAGCTACAAACCTGCAGCCTGCAAAAAGGAGACCCCAAACACAGTAAGTTAAGCAAAATAAGAAGACAGAGAAGTATGCAGCAGATGAAGGAGCAAAGTAAAAACACACCAGACCAAACAAATGAAGAGGAAATAGGCACTCTACCTGAAAAAGAATTCAGAGTAACGATAGCAAAGATGATCCAAAATCTTGGAAATAGAATGGAGAAAATACAAGAAATGTTTAAAAAGGGCCTAGAAGAACTAAAGAGCAATCAAACAATGATGAACAACACAATAAATGAAATTAAAAATTCTCCAGAAGGGATCAATAGCAGAATAACTGAGGCAGAAGAATGGATAAGTGACCTGGAAGATAAAATAGTGCCAATAACTACCGCAGAGCAGAATAAAGAAGAAAGAATGGGGCTTCCCTGGTGGTGCAGTGGTTGAGAGTCCACCTGCCGATACAGGGGACACAGGTTCGTGTGCCGGTCAGGGAAGATCCCACATGCCATGGAGCAGCTAGGCCTGTGAGCCATGGCCGCTGAGCCTGCGCGTCTAGAGCCTGTGCTCCGCAACGGGAGAGGCCACAACAGTGAGAGGCCTGCGCACCGCCAAAAAACAAAACAAAACAAAACAAAAGAAGAAAGAATGAAAATAATTGAGCCCAGTCTCAGAGACCTCTGGGACAACATTAAACATACCAACATTTGAATTATAGGGGTCCCAGAAGAAGGAGATTAAAAGGAAGGGTCTGAGAAAATATTTGAAGAGATTATAGTTGAAAACATCCCTAACACGGGAAAGGAAATAGTCAATCAAGTCCAGGAAGTGCAGAGTCCCATACAGGATAAATCCAAGGAGAAACACAACAACACACCTATTAATCAAACTATCAAAAATTAAACACAAAGAAAAAATATTGACAGCAGCAAGGGAAAAACAACAAATAACATACAAGGGAATCTTGATAAAGTTAACTGCCGATCTTTCAGCAGAAACTCTGCAAGCCAGAAGGGAGTGGCAGACATATTTAAAGTGATGAAATGGAAAAACCTACAACCAAGATTGCTCTACCCAGCAAAGATCTCATTCAGATTTGATGGAGAAATTAAAACCTTTACAGACAAGCAAAAGCTAAGAGAATTCAGCACCAGCTTTACAACAAACGCTAAGGGAACTTCTCTAGGCAGGAAACACAAGAGAAGGAAAAGACCTAAAATAACAAACCAAAAACAATTAAGAAAATGGTAATAGGAACATACACATAGATAATTACCTTAAATGTAAATGGATTAAATGCTCCAACCAAAAGACACAGACTGGCTGAATGGATACTAATATAAGACCTATATATATGCTGTCTACAAGAGACCCACTTCAGACCTAGGGACACACACAGACTGAAAGTGAGGGGATGGAAAAAGATATTCCATGCAAATGGAAATCAAAAGAAAGCTGGAGTAGCAATTCTCATATCAGACAAAATAGACTTTAAAATAAAGATTATCACAAGAGACAAAGAAGGACAGTACATGATGATCAAGGGATCACTCCAAGAAGAACATATAACAATTGTAAATATTTGTGCACCCAACATAAGAGCACCTCAATACATAAGGCAAATGCTAACAGCCATAAAAGGGGAAACCAACAGTAACACAATAATAGCAGGGGGCTTTAACACCCCACATTCACCAATGGGCAGATCACCCAAAATGAATATAAATAAGGAAACAAAAGCTTTAAATGACACATTAGAAAAGATGGACTTAATTGATATTTATAGGACATTCCATACAAAACCAACATAATACACTTTCTTCTCAAGTGCTCATGGAACAGTCTCCAGGATACATCATATCTTGGGTCACAAATCAAGCCTTGGTAAATTTAAGAAAATTGAAATCATATCATGTATCTTTTCCGACCACAATGCTATGAGACTAGGTATCAATTACAGGATAAAAACTGTAAAAAATACAAACACATGGAGGCTAAACAATACACTACACAATAACCAAGAGATCACTGACCAAATCAAAGAGGAAATAAAAAGATACCTAGAAATGAATGACAATGAAAACACGATGCCCCAAAACCTATGGGATGCAGCAAAAGCAGTGCTAAAGGGAGGTTTATAGCAATACAATCCTACCTCAAGAAACAAGAAATATCTCAAATAAACAACCTAACCTTACACCTAAAGCAATTAGAGAAAGAAGAAGAAGAACAACAACGAAAAACCCCAAAGTTAGCAGAAGGAAAGAAATAATAAAGATCAGATCAGAAATAAATAAAAAAGAAATGAAGGAAACAATATCAAAGATCAATAAAACTAAAAGCTGGTTCTTTGAGAATTTAAACAAAATTGATAACCATTAGCCAGACTCATCAAGAAGACTCAAATCAACAGAATTAGAAATGAAAAAGGAGAAGTAACAACTGACACTGCAGAAATACAAAAGATCATGAGAGATTACTACAAGCAACTATATGCCAATAAAATGGACAATCTAGAAGAAATGGACAAATTCTTAGAAAAGCACAACCTTCCAAGACTGAACCAGGAAGAAATAGAAAACATAAACAGCCCAATCACAATCACTGAAATTGAAACTCTGATTAAAAATCTTCCAACAAACAAAACCCAGGACCAGATGGCTTCACAGGCGAATTCTATCAAACATTTAGAGAAGAGCTAACACCTATCTTTCTCAAACTCTTCCAAAATATAGCAGCGGGAGGAACACTCCCAAACTCATTCTACGAGGCCACCATCACCCTGATACCAAAACCAGACAAAGATGTCACAAAGAAAGAAAACTACAGGCCAATATCACTGATGAACATAGATGCAAAAATCCTCAACAAAATACTAGCAAACAGAATCCAACAGCACATTAAAAGGATCATACAACATGATCAAGTGGGGTTTATCCCAGGGATGCAAGGATTCTTCAGTATATGCAAATCAATCAATGTGATCAATCACATTAACAAACTGAAGGAGAGAAACCATATGATCATCTCAATAGATGCAGAAAAAGCTTTAGACAAAATTCAACACCCATTTATGATAAAAACCCTCCAGAAAGTAGGCATAGAGGGAACCTACCTCAACATAATAAAGGCCATATAAGACAAACCCACAGCCCACATCATTCTTGATGGTGAAAAACTGAAACCATTTCCTCTAAGATCAGGAACAAGACAAGATTGCCCACGCTCACTGCTATTATTCAACATAGTTTTGGAAGTTTTAGCCACAGCGATCAGAGAAGAAAAAGAAATAAAAGGAATCCAAATTGGAAAAGAAGAAGTAAAGCTGTCACTGTTTGCAGATGACATGATACTATATAGAGAGAATCCTAAAGATGCTACCAGAAAACTACTAGAGCTAATCAATGAATTTGGTAAAGTAGCAGGATAGAAGATTAACGCACAGAAACCTCTTGCATTCCTATACACTAATGATGAAAAATATGAAAGAGAAATTAAGGAAACACTCCCATTTACCACTGCAGCAAAAAGAACAAAATACCTAGGAATAAACCTACCTGAGGAGACAAAAGACCTGTATGCAGAAAACTATAAGACACTGATGAAAGAAATTAAAGCTGATACCAACAGATGGAGAGATATACCATGTTCTTGGATTGGAAGAATCAACATTGTGAAAATGACTATATCACCCAAAGCAATCTACAGATTCAGTGCAGTCCCTCTATCAACTACCTATGGCATTTTTCACAGAACTAGCACAAAATAATTTCACAATTTGTATGGAAACACAAAAGACCCTGAAGAGCCAAAGCAATTTTGAGAAAGAAAAATGGAGCTGGAGGAATCAGGCTCCCGGACTTCAGACTATACTACAAAGCTACAGTAATCAAGACAGTATGGTACTGGCACAAAGACAGAAATATAGATCAGTGGAACAGGATAGAAAGCGCAGAGCTAAACCCATGCAATATGGTCACCTTATCTTTGATAAAGGATGCAAGAATATACAATGGAGAAAGACAGCTTCTTCAGTAAGTGGTGCTGGGAAAACTGGACAGCTACATGTAAAAGAATGAAATTAGAACACTCCCTAACACCATACACAAAAATAAACTCAAAATGGATTAAAGACCTAAATGTAAGGCCAGACACTATCAAACTCTTAGAGGAAAACATAGGCAGAACACTCTATGACATAAATCACAGCAAGATCCTTTTTGACCCACCTCTGAGAGAAATGGAAATAAAAACAAAAATAAACAAATGGGACCTAATGAAACTTAAAAGCTTTTGCACAGCAAAGGAAACCATAAACAAGATGAAAAGACAACCCTCAGAATGTGAGAAGATATTTGCAAATGTAGCTACTGACAAAGGATTAATCTCCAAGACATACAAGCAGCTCATGCAGCTCAATATCAAAAAAACCCAATCCAAAAATGGGCAGAAGACATAAATAGACATTTCTGCAAAGAAGATATGTAGATTGCCAACAAATACATGAAAGGATGCTCAACATCACTAATCATTAGAGAAATGCAAATCAAACCTACAATGGGGTATCACCTCACACCGGTCAGAATGGCCATCATCAAAAACGTCTACAAACAATAAATGCTGGAGAGGGTGTGGAGAAAAGGGAACCATCTTGCACTGTTGGTGGGAATGTAAATTGATACAGCCACTATGGAGAACAGTATGGAGGTTCCTTAAAAAACTAAAAATAGAACTACCATACGACCCAGCAATCCCACTACTGGGCATATACTCTGAGAAAACCATAATTCAAAAAGAGCCATGTACCACAATGTTCATTGCAGCTCTATTTACAATAGCCAGGACAAGGAAGCAACCTAGGTGTCCATCAACAGATGAATAGATAAAGAAGATGTGGCACATATATACAATGGAATATTACTCAGCCATAAAAGGAAACAAAATTGAGTTATTTGTACTGAAGTGGATGGACCTAGAATCTGTCATACAAAGTGAAGTCAGAAAGAAAAACAAACACCATATGCTAATACATACATATGGAATCTAAAAAAAAAAAAAAAAAAGGTTCTGATGAACCTAGGGGCAGGACAGGAATAAAGACACAGACATAGAGATTGGACTTGAGGACACGGGGAGGGGGAAGGGTAAGCTGGGATGAAGTGAGAGAGTGACATGGACATATATATAGTACCAAATGTAAAATAGATAGCTAGTGGGAAGCAGCCGCATAGCACAGGGAGATCCGCTTGGTCTTTGTGACCACCTAGAGGGGTGGGATAGGGAAGATGGGAGGGAGACGCAATAGGGAGGATATATAGGGATATATGTACATGTATAGCTGATTCACTGTTTACAGCAGAAACTAACACACCATTTTAAAGCAATTATACTCCAAAAAAGAGGTTTAAAAAAAAAAGGCAACAAGCAAATAACACTCCCAGGCCACTGATGGTTACAGGTCTGACCGTGTGCTGGGGATACTGTCACCATGACCCTGGGAAAACTGACTGTTATATGTTGAAGAATCTAAGAATCAAGAGGATGTTGTTTAATCTTTACAGGAAAAATGGAGGCAGAGCCCATGCACATCTCCATGGCTTACCTTTCCCTGGAGTCTCAGGTTTGAACAAAATTGAAACTTAAAAAAAAAAAAGCTCAATTCTAAGTGGATCAAGTATAGATTCCCTTGCCAACAGAGCTGTTTTAACTTTCTTCAAATATTTTACAGTGGAGTCTCTCACGGCATCGTGCTCAGAATAGCCCGGAGCTTGTCGTGACCTATTTGTTTTAAACTGTTTTAAAAATATAGACTTCTAAATATATCTTTTCTTTATATTTCAAAGTTATAATCCCTAGTCTATGACTAAATGTGTAGAGATAGCAAAGTAAAACACCTTAGTATAAAGCTATATCTTCATTGGATTTTGGAGAAACTTAAAGCATAACTTTTAAAATCTACATATTTAATAATGACGTCCACTTGATTTTCTGGGTTAGGTTGTGTCTGAAAGTATTTGATGCCTATTGGACCAGATTCCCAGTGGACGATGTAGACAACGCAGTTGAAACATTACTAAAGATGGTGATAGATGAGGATTTATGTAGAGGGTCAAAAATTTGAGAATGTGAAACGTTCTATGATTTAATGAAAACGATTTTGAAAATATATACAATGCACAGGAAAGAAAAGTCTGGAAGGATACACACTCAATTTTTAACAGCAGTTATACCTGGTTGATGGGATTATGAGTTTTATTTCATTTTCTGTCCCCAAATTTCTATACTAAAAATGAATTTGTACGTAGAAACAAACAATACTTTTTAAAAATGGGAAGGAAAAATTTGGGGGTGGGGTGGTAGCACTGTGATGCCCTTTCTATTCTGGTTCTAAGTTCTTGAATTGAAATAGGCCTCAGAGAGGCTTAAGGAACAAAGGGTTTTAAATTTTGCATTGTTCCATCAATGACATAATCATCCCACTTTGCATTTCATCTGTGAAGCTTTCATGCTTTCTTTACACCTAATCATAGAGCTTAAAGTCCCTAAATCGCTCAAGTCCCAAACCTTGAATAAAACCTTTCTACACATGAAAGTTTTAAAATTTATTCAAAAGCTCAGAGCCAACACAAAGGTGGAGGTGCTTATGTTCAGGCATAAATAGATATCTGTAGATATTTATTGTAGATAAAATACATACTGAAGCCAAAGATCCTATCTTAAAAGATTAATGAATTGACTAATTAATTGTGAGGAAATAGTTTTACAGCACTTGCGCCTGGTGAGTGAGGAGATGTGGGTTGGTGATCTCAACATCGTTTGTCACTCTTGCTTAATGCAGGCCAGTCGGTTTTTAACCAGGATTTTTCAGTTTGATTTTCTGTAAAGCGAAGTTGCTTTTCTGGTGGAGGGCCATGGAAAAAACGCTCGCCTGTGAGTGCAAACTCCCTGGGCCTGGGACTACCGGGATTCTTTGGAACTACTACACTAGCCCTCACTAGGCCCTTAAGAATGTAGTAAATTTTAGCTGATCTCTTTTTTTTTTTTAGTATAAAAATCAATTTTATTTCTATATAACAAGGAACACTGAGAAAATGAATATTTTAAAAGTACCATTTACAGTAGCATTTTCTTGTTTCTATGCTGGCCACCTCCTCCTACCTTGCTCTGCTGACGGTGAAGCAATTCACATGTCCTCTCCCTCCTAGGAGAGCTGTCACTCTACAGAGTTCAGTTTTGTTGGTTGTCTTGTGATCTCCATTTTTGATGGATTCAAGAAAATTTATGATTTTGTAACTTGCCCAGTTTTTTTTCTCGTTAGGGTGGGAGCAACGTTCTCTTGAAGCTTTCTAAATCCTACAGCCTAAGAAGAAGCCAACCAAAATCTTCTCCATCCTGTGTCTTATAGTTGGGGGTCTGGAAAAACACTGGCTTTCCATTTCTACCAGATTCTGGATTTCTGAACACTCTCTATTCACATCCATTTTGCCTGCCATTTCTTTCCTGAGCTCATCTCTTTCTTGTAATACTAGCCAATGGCAGCCAATGTACATGACTTACATTCTGTTTTCTAGTACCTTCCTCCAGAACTGCTGGCGTACTATGCTTACGTGCCACCTCCCCAAGTTATCGCAGTGAAAACTTTAAATAAAAAATGTTTTGCTACTGGATAACATGGATCAACAGCAACTTAATCCTCAGTATCTGTGTCTTCACTGCTTTCCAATAAAAAAAATGCCTCGGGTTTTTGTTATGCAGTATCCACAAGGGACCCATTTCTGGTCAGGATAAATTATGCTGTGCTAATCTCAGTGGTTTAACACAGGTTTGTCTCTCACATCAAGTTCGATGAAGATTGCCTTCTCTATCTGATAACCACACGATACGGCCTCATAAGTTGCCATGTCACGAGAAAAATGGAAGCAGCACATTGACTTTTAACTACCACCCTGGTCTAAAAGTGACCCATGTCACGTCTGTTCACAGTCCATTGGCCAGAATTACTCATGGTCCCAACCTAAACGCAATGATGCTAGGAAACGGGGAGAAAATGGACACCTGGCGCACATTACCTCCGTTACCCTGTACTCTGTCATTCCAATATATGATCAAAAATGGAACAAGATTGCCTTTTCTCTTGTTATTATATCTGAAATACAGTTTGTAAATATATGTCAGATAGTAGCACTGTCTTACAATGCACAAGGCAGGTCAGACCACGCGAGATTGTTCATTAGCTTCTGCCCCTCGCCACCCGCCTCCACCCTGGCCAGTTTCTCATGAGGCTCATGTGGAACTAACAATGATGGACTTTTGAGCTCATACAGCACCTCCATGCCTGTAAATCACTACAAACCACTTTCAGGCCTAGAAGCACTGATGGTCAGAGATGACATCAGGCTGGCACGCACCAGGGTTGGTGCACTGCCGTTTATAGCCGATAGCCACGGTTGAGTATCCGTTCTAATGGGCGAGTACCCATGCCTCATAATTATTCATTATATTGATGATCACCCCTGCTTACTATTCAAATATACCAAATTACCTCTAGATTCTGTTAGATCCTGCTGCTATTTAGGGTTTTGTGTTTAGGAAACACCAGTCCAGATCAGACAACCTGAAAACTGATGTGAATATTTATGCTAAGTTTCCTTGAAAAGGCGGCTCACAAGGTTTGCTTAGAGTACATCAGCCGAAACTTTCTACACTTCCCCTTTAAGCGTCTTTACCTCATTTAGCACTTTTCACTCAGCAATGGCCAAAATTTCCTTTCTCTGTCCCCACACAGTCCTTTCCATGAGGTGGCTTTTTGAGTTCCTATTCTTTTCCTCGCCACACGCACACCTTAGATATGGCCCTCCCTACTGTCCAAGGCCTTTTGGGTAATGTAGCCTGATCCCACTTGCACTGCTTTACCAGTACCTGGAAATCTGGTGAATATATTCATTACTCACTATTTTATCTACAACCATACCGATTCTTCTATCAACGATACTTCTGTGACTTTTGTCGCAAGAAAAGAAAAAAATGAGAAAACACTACTCCCAAGATACTAACATTTTACCCCAAGTAGAAGCTGAATGGTTGGTTCACCATATCACATATCACACCAGGCAGGGTGTTTCAGTCTCAGTCACTGCTGATGAAACCCTCCGTAAGAGGAGAATGTGCCAACTGCATCCCAAATGTGTGTGAATGACAGATTTTGCCTGCCTGACATTAACGAACCGCAGATGGTAAATAGTTTTTCCCTTTAAAAAGTGGATTTATTTCTCAGTCTGTTAAAATGCAAATGCCCCCAAACAAGAACACAGCTCCCTGCCACTGCAGGCTTGCCAAAGTCTTTGTTCTTAAATAATCTTAAATATAACTGCCCTTTGAGGAGTTAATACTCTTGGAATAGTAGCTAGCATTTAATGCTTGGGGAATCAAACTGATTTTGTCCATGATGCTGTCATTATAATTTCTAAGTGAAAAATATTACCAATTCTGACAGGAACTGCCCTTCTCAAATAGGAGGTTTGGAGCTGCAATCCTTTTGTCCCCCTGAAAGATAGATAGATAATAGACAGATAGATAGATAGACAGACAGATAAATAGATAGAGATAGACGGACAGACAGGCAATTATATAATGGATATGGATATAGGGGATAAATGAAAAAAGGGCAGAAACTGATGTCACATAGAGCCATAGTGGGTAGGCAACTGGGGGCCAGTGTACCTGTGTGACAAGAAAGAATGAACAAGGGGAGAAACAGTAGTTAAATTGCTCAAGTAGAAGTGCTGGGAAGAACAGCTTGGAGAAGGCAGCCTGCCTGTGTGTCTTGATAAAAGGAAGACTTGAATTAAAGTCAGGAAAGGGAGATAAACCAGCCTTTATGTCTGAGAATTTCAAGGGAAAACATTTCAGCCTGATTCCACAGATTGAGCCAGGAAAGAATTCTGTTTTCTTGAGGATCTATTACTGTCAGAGACTGCCTGCCCACAGTCACACAGCTGGAAGGTGTTAGAGCCAGAAACTGAACTCGGATCCTTCAGATTCCAGAGTTGCTGCCTTTCATCAGACTACATGGCCCCATATTAAATCAAGAGGCAAGGACTATAAGGTGGTGAAAGGAAGGAAGGAAGGGAGGGAGGGAGGGAGGGAGGAAGGAGTGAAAGAAGGGAGGGAGGGGAGGAAAGAGAGGGTGAGGAAGAGAGAGAGGACGGAAAGAAAGAAAAAAATGAAGATCAATAAAAAGGGTGGTGGTTGTGCTCCTAAAGTGTAATACAAACAGTAGCAAATCACCAGCGTGAACTCATGACTTTCAGTATAGATTTAAGATAGGTATAGAAGTAGATATAATTAGATGTTTATAAATATGTATATTTAGAATCAACACATTCCAGTATTGATGAGCACCCCTTGTGCCCAAGTCTTGATTTCTAAATACCATATCCAATAAAAGGAAATAGCACTTTTTGGAAACATGGCTAATTCTGGGTTAGGGAAGGGAAAATGAAAGATGAGTCTAGAATATCTTGTGGTCCAAAATCGTAAGAAAGTACAAGAAAAAAATGAGGACATGTCAGGGATGCAGAATGCAGCTCAAGTAGACTTCCACTAGCTAAATTGAGGACAGTCTGATCAAAAAATAATACCGATAGAAGCAAGGAATTATAACCAAGAGCATAAAATAAGAATCCACAGATTCATGCCTATATAAATATATTTTAAAATAAATAAGTAGCAGAGATGAGAAAGCTCTTCTTTACAGCACAGTTCCAACTGAAGAAAAGATAGGGTTTGAAAAATCACCATTTGACCAAATACCACACTAATAATTGTTTTAGGTTAGGGTCATTAATGAATTCTAAAATTAATGGGTGAAAAATGTGATGAGATGCAGGATGTCTACAGTCTCAAATAGTCTCTCCACAACGTACCTATTACATTACAAAGGGAAAAAAAATAGCGCTGGAAGACACCATCTTTGCTGAGAGACCACAGTTAACATCGTTAATAGTGGGATAAATTCAAATTTCGTACCTTATGATATGATGCACTGGGGACACATCATTCCTGTGATATTCTTGCCCCAAATTCACCACCTGAATTTAATCCTCAAGAAACATCAGGAAAAGTCCAAACTGAGGGATACTCTACAAAATAACTGGCCAATCTTCTACAGATGTTTCAAGGTCACGGAAGACAAAGACTGAGGAAGTGTTTTAGATGAAAGGAACTAAAGAAACATGAGAACTAAATGCAATCCATTAACCAACGATGACCTACTGTATAGCACAGGGAACTCTGCTCGATAGCATATAATCTAAATGGGAAAAGAAATTGAAAAAGAATAAATACGTGTATATGTATAACCGAACACTTTGTTGTACACCTGAAATTAACACAATGTTGTTAATCAACTATACTCCAATATAAAATAAAAAGTTAAAAACAAAAAAAATGCAATCCATGATGGTGGACTGAATTCCAGGCCAGAAAAAGGACATGAGTGGGGACAATTGGCAAAACTTGAATATGGTCTGTAGATCAGTAGCACTGTATCAATGTTAATTTTCTGATTCAGATAATTGTGTTATGGTTAAGTGAGATATAACATTTGGGGAATCTCAGTGAAGAATATGCGGAAATTCTTTCTACTTATTTTGTATGTCTGGAATAAATTAAAAATTAAAAGTTAAACATTAAAAACAGTTAATGTAAATGAAGAAATTGACATTTCCTCTGTTGTGCCCAACAGTGCCCAATCCAGAGTTTTCCAGGGTGCAACTAACAGGTTCCTTGGACAGAGGCTGAGGTGGATGGTGTTCACTTTAAAGAATGGAGAAGTGTAGGGATCTTAAGAATCACCTAGGCCTTGCCACTTAAAGTAGAGCCTATGGACCAACAGCAGTGCTATCATCTGGAACTTATTAGAAATGCAGGCTCTCAGGCCTGCACCTACTACTACTACTCAATCGGAGTCTGCATTTTAATGGATCTCCAGGTGATTTATGCGTACATTAAATGTGGGAAATTCCTGATTTATCTCAGTCACTCTCAACCTAGGATCACCTTGGGAGATTTTTAAATCCCTGAAGTCTGAGCCCCACCCCCAGAGATTCTGATTTGATTGACCAAGTGGAGACTCACAGGCTAGGGGGTGAGGGTGAAGGATGAACTACCAGAAGGTATTTTAAAGGTATCATTTATTCATCCCTTCATTTGTCAACTACTTTTGAGCACCCATTATGGCCAGGGACTCTTCAAAATCTTGAGGATACAACAATGAGCAAGACAAACTCCTTGCTTTCATGAGTTTTACCTTCTAGACGGGGAGATGCAAGGTCAATACATAAACAAGGTATATACCATATGTGTAATGTGAGACTGAGTTAAGGACTACAAAGAAAAATAAAACCAGGTAATGGAATAGAGAATGACAAAGGTAAGGCTGGGGAAGGCCCCTTTGAGCTGGTCCCATGTGAATGAAGGGAAGGAGGTAAAAACGTCCCAGACAGAGGGCATAGCAACTGAGATGGGAACAAGTCTGGGAGATGGGAAGGATGACAAGAAGGCCAGAGCCTTGTGAAGTGGAGTCATGAGGAAGCAGAGAGTGGCAGAAAATTTCTCAGAGTTATCAGTGCAGGGCTTTGTGGGCTGAGATATGAAATTTGATTTTTATTAAAGCACAGTGCAAAACTACAGAAGGTTTTGAATTGGGAAATAAAATTATCCAATATACATTTAAAGGTTGTTCTGGAAGCTGGGTGAAAAATTGCCTGTAGAGATACCAGAGCAGAGATTGAGATACCAGGTAGAGGCTGTGGTTTAGGTAAGAGATGGTGGTGGACATGGTAGAAGTAATTTAGATTTGGGATGTATTTTGAAGGTAGAACTGATAGAAATTGCTGATATATTGGATTTAAGATCCAAAGGAAAGAGGAAAGTCACATATGATTCCTAGGTTTTGACTTGAGCAGTGGCGTGAATAGTGGTATCAGTGACTAAGATGGGACTACCTAACAGTTACTGTGACTGGAGGGGCTCACTTATCTGTGGTGGGAAAACAAAACAAATCAAAACAAACAAACTGTTGCTCTGGAGCCACTCTTAGCTGAATCTTTACTATTCCCTTCTAATGAAATTCCCACATCTTTCTGCCCTGATGAAATGCTATCCCCTTCCCCTTCTCCAGGAAAAGTCTGGACCAAGCTGGCCAGACCTGGATGAAGGGAAGGCATCTACAAGTAGGAGAGCTAAGGGGCTATGGGACCCGTTCCTCTTCCTCTTCCCAGATAACTCAGTGCAGTGACTGACTGGCATTTCCTTTACTCCAAGACACTGTGAGCAACAAATGGTGAAGAATGAGCACATGTGAACTGAGACTAATCTGATGATCAAATGACACTTCCAAAAAAACTGAAACAGGTTTCGTGCTATGCATAATTACTGTGCAACATGGTAGAATGGCAAAAATGTCATAAATCTCTGTAGTTAGGATTTCATATAGCCAGGATGACCAATTACAGAGTCAGTTCTGGCCTGAGGTCTGAGATGCCCAGGAAAAACTCTGAATCTTAGAAGCTCCCTATTATAGGCAAGTGGACAAGAGGAACTCTAAAGTGCATAATACTCTTTTTCTTCCTTATTTTTCTCTTTTGGGCAGGGAGTATTTAAAGGAGGGATAAGTTCAGAGAGGTGGTATGATCTAGAGAGAGAAGAGAGAAGCAGACTAGACTAATAATAAAGGCATTACTACTGGGAATTCCCTGGTGGTCCAGTGGTTAGGACTCGGTGGCACTTTCACTGCCAAGGGCCTGGGTTCAATCCCTGGTTGGGGAACTAAGATCCCTGCAAGCCACATGGGTGGCACAGCCAAAAATAAAGGGGGGGGATTGCCACTTATTAAGCATCTCCTAAGCACCAGGCACTAGATTAGCTGCTTTGCATATATTTTGTCTAATAATTATAACAATTTTTCAAAGAGGATACTATTTTATGTAAAAGGAAACTGAGGTTTACATAAAAACCAGTGTTATTTCCTAAAGGCCCGTGGGCCATAGATAAAGTACTCATGACCTCTACCAGGCAACTGTGAGCCACTCTGAATGGGCCAAAGAGTCCAGTGGAATTGGAACAATTTTGCAGAGGGAGCATGCCAAATGGGTTTCTCCCACTTGAAGGTGTACACAGACAAATGGTCACATGGTACTTTCATGTTGGGCATCCTGGGCATGCAGAAACTGCTCATCTCATCTCTAAACTCTCCTTTTTCTGGACAGATGAATATAACCTTGGCCTTTCCCCTCTTCCATGGGGTATGTGATCTGCTTGCCCACAACTTCTTCACCCCTTAAGTCCTTCATTTAAAGGTCTGGCAAGACTATCTACACTGAAAAAACAAAAACACTCATTTGATAAGATACACGAACCTCATAGCAGCGTTCTTTTCCAAGCAGTGCTTCCAAGATATGGAAGCAACATAAGTGTCCATCAATGGAAGAATGGATAAAGAAGATGTGGTACATATATACAATGGAATACTACTTAGCCATAAAAAAGAACAAAATAATGCCATCTGCAGCAACATGGATGGACTTGGAGGGCATTATGTTAAGTGAAATAAGTCAGACAGAGAAAGGCAAGCACTGTATGATATCACTTACACATGAAATCTAAAAACTACAACAGACTAGTGAGTATAACAAAAAAGAAACAGATTCATAGACATACAGAGCAGACTAGTGGTGACCAGTGGGGAGAGGCAGAGGGGCAATATAGGGGTAGGGGATTAAGAGGTACAAACTATTAGGTAGAAAATAAGCTACAAGGATATATTGTACAATATATATATTGCTACAATATAGCCAATATATTATAATAACTATAAATGAAATATAACCTTTAAAAATTATGAATCACTATATTTTATACCTGTAACTTGCATATTATTATACATCAACTATACTTCAATAAAATTTTTTTAAAAGACTATCTACATTGAGAAAATCCAGGTGTACTGATCTTTAAGGAGAGAAAGAAGAACATCTAGGTGAAGGCAGGGGTGGCCACGCACTCACAGTATAGAAGAATTCCCATGATGCTGACCACCAGGTGGCTTCCATGGATGGGAGGCCATGGCTAAGCCCCAGCAAAGGGCACTGGGAAATCTCTCTGACCAGCCTTCAGGGTTGACATATCAAGAACAAAGCCTAGAGGTGTGAGCACTGAGCTTTAAGTGAGTGTCTGTGTAAAAGGGACATGATGGAGGAGCAGTTTCTACCAGACATGAAGGAGACTACAGTTCTTCCATCATGGAGAAGAGGACCCAAGGAATTAAGATATTCTGGAGGATAAGACTAAGTCAGAAGGAATTTTGCACCCTCATCCCCTGGAAGTAGGGGGTGCTAGATGATAGAAACCCAAATACAAACCTCAGGCTAATTAAGGGAAAGTCCAAGAACATCTGGACTTGTGCTCCAATTCGGTCCTCCTTATTATGAGTTGAATTGTGTCCTCCAAAAAGATAGGTGGATGTCCTAACCCCTGATTTCTGTGAATGTGATCTTATTTGGAAATAGGGTTTTTGCAGATGTAATCAAGTTAAAATGAGGTCAAACTAGATTAGGGTAGGCCCTAATCCAATGACTAGTGTCCTTATAAGAAGAGAAATTTGGAGACAGAGACACACAATGAGAATACCAAGTGATGATGGAGGCAGGTACTGCTGGAAGCCAAAGAATGCCATGGGTTGCTGGCGACCACCAGAAGCTTGGAGAGTGACATGGAGCAGATTCTCCCTTAGAGCCTCCAGAAGGAACCAACCTTGCTGACACCTTGATTTAGGACTTCTATCTTCTAAAACCATGAAAGAATAATGTCTGATGTTTTAAGCCTCACAGTTTGTGGTGATTTGTTATGGAAGCCCTACAAAATTAATTCACTCCTGCTATATCCAACATGGGGTGGATGTGGTAGAAGACCAGTGATGGAGAGAAGTATCTACATAGACTGATGGCCCAGTGAGTAGGAAGGAAGAGACAGAGAGGTTCCTATGTGAGCCTGTGAGGAATACAGCAAGCTATGAGGGGACCTTATGGGTGAAGAGCCTCAGAGGTTAGTAGGGTCTATAAGAGCTGATGTGTTTGCAAATATTTTCTTCCATTCCATAGGTTGCCTTTTCACTCTATCGTTTCCTCTGCTGGGCAGAAGCTTTTTACTTTGATGTAGTCCCACTTGCCTATTTTTGCTTTTGTGCCTATGCTTTTGGTGTCACATCCAAGAAATCACTGCCAAGACCAAGGTCATGAAGTTTTTCCCACGTTCTCTCCTAGGAGTTTTACAGTTGTAGGTTTTACATTTAAGTCTTTAATCCATTTTGAGTTGATTTTTGTGTAGAGTGTGAGATAAGGGCCCCATTATACTCTTTTACATGTGCATATAAGTGCTCCCAATACCATTCTGGATATCTATTCAAAAGAATTGAAATCAGGATGTTGAAGAGATATTTGCACTCCCATATTCATTGAAGCATTATTCTGAGTAGCCAAAACGAACACACAACCTAAATGTCCACCAACAAACGAATGGATAAAAAAATGTGGTATATGCATGTAATGGAATGTAATAAAAAAGAAGGAAATCCTGCCATATGTGACAACATCATGAGCCCTGAGGGCATTATGTTGGGTGAAATAAACCAGTCAAACAAGAACAAGTATTGCATGATACCACTTATACGAGGTATATAAAATAGTAAAACACAAAGAAGCAGAGAGTACAATTGTGATTTCCAGGGGCTTAAGTTTAGAGACCTTTTGTACAACATTGTGCCTACAGTTAACATTCTTGTAGACTTAAAATTTTCAAGAGGGTACGTCTCAAGTGTTTTTATCACACTACAAAATGATCAAAGAAAAAAATTTCTAAAAAAGAGCTCCTCCAGTCAGCAGGAGGAGTTGTGCTCCTCAAGAGCAATCACTATTTATTGCTAAGGCCAAAACAGTAAACCAAAATTTGTACCAGCTGTTGAAACTTCGGCAGAGGGTGCAGGGAAGAGAGAAAGTGACGTCCAAATACCAGGACAGATGAGCTACATCTCAGTGAGGTCTCAGTGGTCCAGAGAAGAACCAAAAGAGAAAAAGAAACCCTTCACCTCCATCACCTGGAATACGCATAAGCTCCTTCTGTGCCCACATGCCATCTGGGGAGAAGGCAGAAACCCTGAAAGACAGCAATTTCCCAAATGGGATTATATTGACCTGAAATAGACTCTAATACAAAAAAACAAACAAACAAAAAAACTGAGTTGCCTTGAATGGGCAAGTTTTAATCATCCCATCACCATTGCCTGCCAGCACTGGGAAGGGGCTCCAGTGCAAGATGAGGCACATTCATTCCTCTAACTCACATGCGTTGACTAGCTACTAGGAGTCTGCAGACTTCTAGATCAGTTAGAGAAAAAAAAGAAAGGTGCATTCTTTTTCACATTTGAATTGCAGTCCATACATTTAGACTCTGCTATACCTACTAAGCCCATCCAGATTTGCCTCCCTCTCATCCTTGAGGGAGGGATTGGCTCGGGATCGTGGTTGGGGGCTATCAAGTGAGAGAGTAGTCTTTTGGTACATATCTATTGAACACTTGCTCTGTACAAGACACCATGGAAGGAGAATGCAGAGGAAGATGAGACAATACGGGAAAGAGTGAGGCAGGAACATATGTGCAGAAGTACCTTCCTTCCCCTCTCCCCTACCTTTAGTATTAGATGGGCTTAGTAGGTATAGCAGAGTCTAAATGTATGGGCTACAATTCAAATGTGAAAAAGAATGCACCTTCATTTTCTCTAACTGATCTAGAGAAAGGTAGATCTAGAAGGCAAACAGCCTCCATGAATACCTATTATATATAAATCTCAACTAAATGCCAGGAGAAGGGAAGAGGTAGACTAGAAGCCTAGGAGCAACTTTAGAGGGCTTCGAAGAAAAGATACAACCTCATTTAGCCTAAGGGGCTCCTCCATGCCTCCCTCTAAAGTCCTCTGGATCTTTAAGGAACTTTAGGATGAGCTACAAAGGGGAGAAGCAAGGACAAAGTTTACTCTAGAACACAAAAGAATGACAGAAACATTTCTTTTTTGTCTGTTTGTTTGTTTTGTTTTTTTGCGGTACGCGGGCCTCTCACTGTTGTGGCCTCTCCCGTTGCGGAGTACAGGCTCCGGACGCGCAGGTTCAGCGGCCACGGCTCACGGGCCCAGCCGCTCCGCGGCATGAGGGATCTTCCCGGACCGGGGCACGAACCCGCGTCCCCTGCATCGGCAGGCGGACTCTCAACCACCGCGCCACCAGGGAAGCCCGACAGAAACATTTCTTGCCCAACCCTTCCCTAGAAGCATGTTGACAAGCCTGAGATGTCTTCAAGTTGGCAATCACGCCAGACAGTGTGGCTGAAGGTAAGTAGGCTACTAAAACTGTCTGCATCGTGAAGAGAAACAAACCACTGGCAAAAAGCAGCTCAAAATAAGTCAAGGTTCACCCAATTCACAATAAAAAAAAACGCTTTGGCCAAGAACCAGAGAAACACCTTAAGGGAGTGTTTAGCACCCTAAAGTTAACCAGATGACATTCCTCTATAAAGCATCATTTTATTCACATTCTTGTCGGAAGACTTTGCCTCTTAAAGGGAAAAGTGCATTTCACTGTAAGGGCAGAACCCCATATTTTGGCTTGCTTAGAAAAACACATTCTTCGGCTTATATGATAAATACAGATTTTGGTAAGTCTATTTTAGGCAGGGCAAATATAAGCATTTTATATATGAAGCAAACGCATGAGATAGGCAACCTTTTTGACTATACTAATGGCTACACTGTGAAAAGAATATGAGATAATATTTCACAACTCTGGGTCATCAACCACATATCTGATGGGATTAAAATAAGTGCAATGAGAATAAGCAATGATAACATTAAATGTGGGAAAGGAAGGGCTTTGGTCATGACTGGCCATTTCTTGAATCCCTGGTTTTGGCTAACATATCATATAATCCAAGGAGAACTTTGATCTCCATTTCTACAGAGACCGTAACAAAAGAAAAGGAGATTTATTCCAAAAATCTCATTTCAAATGAAGAACTTTATAATAAGCAAAAATGACCACATTGTTAAGAAGTTTGTAAATGATGAAAAGAAAGTTGCCCCTTTAAATTCTTCTGGACAGTATTTAGATAAAAATAAGCTCCCTTGGAGGCCTGGTCATATTCTAGATAAGTACAGGCTTTCTCAGATTAGCTAGATTTTTTGCATATGAAAAATTGCCTCTCATCATTAGTAAGAGGGATTAAATTTATTCAAGGTTGCACAGATCCAAAGTTTCAATAACAAAAGAACTGGGCCAATTAGGCTGCCTCACAATGCAGTAGGTGGTTTTTAAAATTTAGTGAGCTCCTGGTTCCTTGAAATACTCAGACACTCTTAGCGTAAAATGTGTAAGTCACCTTATGGTCTTATGAATCTGCGGCAAAGCTGTGATCATTTCTCAGAAGCGGCATCTTCTCTCCAGAAGACTGTGATCATTAGTGTGAAGTAGGTTGTCAAAGGGACATGGGCATTACTGTCAAGTAACTGACTCTGCATGGAATCTGATCATTTACATGCATCAGATTTTGCCTTTTCTCTCTGGTATGTCAAGAGTTCCTATCACGGTGGTGGGATTGTGACCCCACCCTTTTTCTTCACGGTGGGGCGGGAGAGAAGATGCCCTGCACGATACTTTTTCCTGGCTTTGAACTCTCCAGCTAATGACCAGGTGAGAGGACAACTGTCTTGTTAGTGTCTATGTGAAGTTTTATCCCATGATAAAAGGACTCTGTAAGGTCACTTCTTCCCAGAGAAAAACTACAAGATGAGCCACCAGAGAGAACACAAGATGTGTGTGGTCAATCTGAACTCAGACCTTCTTTCCCTCATCTCAGCTCCCAGGGCTCTGAGAAGAAACAAGAACTTTGTGGAGGGACCAACAGGAGGTCAGTCCTGGGATAAAGAGGAAATAAAGGCATCTCCTGGCTTTTAGAAAAACCAGGGACAACAGAGAAGAGGTTCTATCATCAAAGTCAGGGGTGCTTTAAGGATTTGACCAAAGCAAGCTGCAGAATGATTCTTACAGTATGTCTTTCAGTTTAAAACTAAAATAAAATAATGCTACATATTTTTTGTAGATACATATATTTGTAGTAAGTGCAGAGAAATGTATTGGTAGTATTTATACTATGTGGATGCTGGATGACTCACAGTGGCAACATTTGGGAAAAGACTGGGATTGGAGAGTTGGTCAAAAGGCGCCTAAGCCTGGCCTGTATTGTCTTAATTTGTATAAGGAAATAGTGTTCATGTATTACTTAATTAAAAATCAATTTAAAGAACGTACATGTACACTTGTATGCATATATCATACACTTGTATATGCAAAGAACATCTGTAAAAGAAAATTGAAGAAGTTGGTAAGGCCTTTTGACTCTGGGGAGGAAGGTGGCTGGGAGGTAGATCTGGAAGTGGCTGGGAGGTAGATCTGGAAGCGAGATGTGCTTTTGACTATAAGCCCTTTCATACCTTGTGACTTTTGCACTATATGCATGTGTTAAATAAAACATCAATAAATGATGCCAAGTCAGTCAGTAATTTAGAAAGGTAAATTTTAAACATTAATAATATGAAATTTGAAATGAGCTAAAATTCTGTTTTAAAGGTTTAGCACATAGTTTAGAACAATTGTCGAAGGGCTGACCTTTGAAGAAGAGGAGAACTTGGTTAGAGAGGAGGAAGGTCCACTTTCAGGTCTGTGGGACTAGGATAGGTCATGGCCTAATGGTGACCAAAGGTCCTTGAAGCTGTGTGCAAAAAATACTTGGTGTCTACACCAGCCTCCAAGTGACTTAGGTTAAAAATCAGAATGGGGTAGTCTAAGAGTAAACCAGATAGATGTGAAACAAAACAAGAAGAAGAGGAGGAAGGAGAAGAGGAAGAAGAGAAGGGGGAAGGGGGGGAGAATCAAGGAGGACAATAAGGGGGAGGGGGAGGAGGGTGGAGAGGAAAGTAGGGAGAGGGAGAGGGAGGGAGGGGATATGAATGAATGAATATGACTTTGGGTTTTCTATTAGCATAAGAACTTAATTTTCTTATATAAAGTCCTGGGGATGTAATGTAATGGTGACTAGAGTTAACAATACTTCAGTGCTGTATGGTATGTTTGAAAGTTGCTAAGATAGTAAATCTTAAGTAGATCTTAAGATCTACTACATCACAAGAAAACAAAGTTTGTAACTGTGTGTGGTGATGAATGTTGACTAAACTTATTGTGGTCATCATTTCTCAATATATACATATTGAGAAATATACATGTATGTGTATATATATATATACACACATATATGTATATACATATATGTGTATATCAAATCATGTTATACACCTAAAACTAATACAATGTTATATGTCAATTATATCACAAATGAGAATTAAAAAAGAAATCCATGATGGTAAATGCTCTGTTTCTTTACTTCTGTGTTTCTTAATATTAATTTTTTTTTATTACGTATCAATCTTAAGGGATCATTAACAACTAAATTACAATAGCTGGAGGCTCATACACCAAAAGACCCCTGGCTTGATAGTTGCAAGTGTATGTGCTGGGAAAATGTGGTAGATCTGAGATAGTTAGAAAGTGAAATAAATAAAACTCTGATAATAGAGGGGGGATGGTGATAAAAGGTGGCTACAGCTAGAATTGTGCACCAGACTTGAATTCCTAAATCCTAATCAACACCTATTAAATTGCCTGGGTAGCAGACCATTTTACCCCAAGTCTGGATAGAAGCCAACAAAGGATGACGGCAAAGGCATTTGGTTTTCCAAGTAGTTACCTAAGTGCTATTTCCTTTTAATACCATCTCTCTAAACTTGATAACGAAAGTAAAGGGGTGGGATGGGCACAGTTGACCATAGATTTCACTCACTCAGTGGCCCACAGAGCTTCAGGGAAGGAAGTGATGGTACCAATGTACCATCTACATATGGCAGGACTTTTCAGTAGAGGTCGGGTCTCTCGGGAACATGGCAGCTTCTCAGGGATCATCATATTGAAAATTATCCACAAGGCTGTGCCATCTTGGGATGACTTGCTAGCTTTGTCCAGTCACTTGGGTTTAATTGTGGCATGATAACCATGTGACAGCTATAAGTCTGCACTGTCTGACATCCCCAACTGGGCTGGAATATGGGGGTGGGAAGAGGGTTTCTACCTATTGCATATGCCAAAGGGCACACCCTATCCATCTTCTCTGTGCTCTCCTGTTTTGAGAGATGATTTTCATCTAAGTATCGTAGAGAATTTTCCTCTGGCTATTTTCTTAGCCCCAACCTTGTATTTAACATTTAAAACTATCTCCTTATCTGCAATCAACTTAGATGTTTTCCAGAGAACTTATTATGTTGTTTAAATAGAACAATGTAAATCACTTTCTACTTTTGAATCATCCCACATAACATTCATACTCCTATTCAATTCATAGTCATAGCACTCAGCAGCAGGCTTCAAAGCCTGTAGTCTGAACCATACTACATGGCTTTTCAAGCTGCACGACACCCAAGAGGAACTTTGTAGTATAATTTTTTCAACACTTAATAGCCCAAAGCACCTTTGCATGTTGGAACAGGACACGTTCTCTTCAAAAACCTATTATAGAAGACCAAAGACAAATACCATTGAACCCTAAACATTGTTTTTTCAGGACATGGGGAGGGACAAGTTTAAAAGGGCAGAACCACAGTCGGTTTTGTTTCCTTCATTTTATTTTTTCGTTTTGTTTCCTCAGAAGTTAATCTCCTCTTGTTTATACACCCCACTTAGACCTGTGACTCTGCTACATCTTTCCTTTTTCATCTGGGCATAGAGATGGAAGTGCTTCCAGAAAGATTGCTAATTACAGGCTTAATTCCAGCCCCAGGTCTGCCATGCACAACACCAGCTTTCCCATACACCTGGGAATAAAAGCCTGCCATCAAAGCAAACATTACTCTCTCATCGCAGTTCCAGAAGAGTCATTCAGGGAACATATATCCTGAGGCTAGAAAAGGAGGCTCTTTCTTTCTTTTTCCCAGGGGGCAGAGATTATTAATTCAAGGTCAAGTTGGAGACATTTGGGTTTAACAGGTTCCTTATTTCCAAATAACCCTTTATTTACCAGAGCTATGTAGACAGAAAGGACAAGGAACCAAAAATTCTCCTCACATCTCTGCCAACTCTTTGGAAAAGAAAGTTGGTTAAGTTAATTAGTTTTCCTGTAAAAGCAGAGTAAAGTGTAGTTTTTGTAGAAGAAATCATGTGGTTGAGAGCATCTCAAGGCTGATATTCAGGAGAAATTATGGCGACCAGATGAAAGTGGAACATCTTTAAAGGCCTGAAAGAAGAAAACAACAAAACAAAACAAAAGCCCTGAAAACCCAGAATTCTACACCCAGTGAAAACAGCCCCCCAAATTGGAAGTGAAGTAAAGAAATTTTCAAATAAAACAAAAATAAGAGAATTTGTTGCAAGCAGACCTGCATTATAAGAAATGCTAAAGAAAGTACTTCAGGCTGGAGAAAAATGATGTTATATAAAATCTCCAATCCTAAGAAAAGAATGAGGAACATCAGAAATAGTAACTATCTGGATAAATGCTAAACTATTTGGTACTTACTTTCTTCTTTTCAATTTCCTTATTAACATATAACTGTTTAAAATGAAAGAAGTGTTATAGAGTTTAAAGTAAGTAGATGTAGTACAATAGCTATGGCATAAGGGACTGGGGTGGAATAGGTGGACCTATATGATTGTAAGATTTGTATACTTATTACATGAAGTGATACAATATTAACTATTAGTAGACTGTGAAAACCTAAAAAATTAAATGTGTATATTATAATTTTTAAACAAGTCATTAGATATATAATGCAGAGAAGTACTGCAAAAAGCCATACAAAAATTAAAATGGAATTCAAAAATTATTCTAATAATCCAAAAAAGACTGGAAAGTGAGAACAGAAGAACAGAAAATAGAGATGAGAAGAAAACAAATAATAAAACAGTAGACCCACATTCAAGCATATCAATAATTATATTAAATGATACTGAACTAAACACTCCAACTATAAGGTAGAAATTGTCAGAATGGACAAATCGCATGACCCAACTATTTGCTGTCTATAAGAGATGCATTTTAAATACAAACACCCAGATAGGTTGAAACTAAATGAATGGGAAAAGACAAACCACGCACAGTAAGCATAAAAAGGGACGTGGTTATACTAATATCAAAGTAGATTTCTATACTATAAGATTACCAGATATGAAGAGGGACATTTCATTATATAAAAATGTCAGTTCATTAGGAAGAAAAAGAATCAAATATGTGCATGCTTAATATAAGAGCTTCAAAATACATGAAACAAAAATTGATAAAACTAAAAGGAGGAATAGATACATTTAGCTGGAGACTTTAATACTCCTCTTAACAAATATGTGAACAACACTGTTAATCACCTTGATGTTATTGATGTTTATTGAATAGTACATAAAAACAATGGAAAATATACACTTCTCAAGTTCACATAGTACACTTGCCAAAATAGAACATATGCTGGACAATAAAAGAAGCCTTAACACACTCATTTATGAAAAAAGTTCTCTTCTATCTTGGAATAGAAGAAAACTTCCTCAACCTGATTAAGGCTAGCTACATAAACCAAATCAAAAAACTTACAGCTAAGTTCATACTCATCATTGAATGTTTCATTGTTTTTTACTTAAGGTCAGTATTGAAGCAAAGATGTCCATTCTCACCACTTCTATTCAACATTGCATTGGAAATCTTAGCGCAAGAAGAAATATATGTAAGATTAGAAAGAAAAAAATAAAAGTTTCTATTTGCAGATGACATAATGTATGTTGAAAATTCTAAGTAATCTATTCACAAGCTCCTAGAACTGATATGTAAATTTAGCAAAGTCACAGAATACAAGGTAAATATATAGGAATCAAATATATTTCTATACATCAAAAAATACCTAGTAATAAAATTATCAAAAGATGTGTGAGATAAGGACACCGAAAACTACAAAACATTGCAAAGGGTAATCAAGGAAGACCTAAAAAAAAATGGCAAGATATATCATGTTCATGGATTGGAAGAATTGATGCTGTTAAGATAATTTTCCCCAAACGGATCTATAGATTTCATGCAATCTGAATAAAAATATAAGCAAATTAAAATAAATTGACAAACATGCTAAATATTTATTTGCAAAGGTAAAGGACCTATATTAGCCAGGATAATTTTGAGGAAGAAGAAGAAGAGAAAAGAATGCATACTACTAGGTTTCCAGGGTTACTATAAAGCTATAGTAATCTGGACAGTGTGGTATTGGCATTAAGGTAAACATACAGATCAATGGAACATGACAGAAAGGACAGAAATAGACTCACACTTATATGGTCATTTGACTTTCAACAGAAGTGCCAACATAATTCAACAACAACTGGATATCTGTATGGAGAAAAAATGAACCTCATCCCTTAACTCTTGTTATGCATAAAAATTAACCTAAAGTAGATCACAAACCTAAGTATAAGAGCTAAATCAACTAAGCTTAGAGAAGAAAACATAGGTGAAAATCTTTGTGACATGGATCTAGGCAAAAGTTCTGAAACAAAACACAAAAGGCACAAACCAAGAAAGCAAATTAGAGCTTCCCTGGTGGCGCAGTGGTTGAGAGTCCGCCTGCCGATGCGGGGGACACGGGTTCGTGCCCCGGTCCGGGAAGATCCCACATGCTGCGGAGCGGCTGGGCCCGTGAGCCATGGCCGCTGAGCCTGCGCGTCCGGAGCCTGTGCTCCGCAATGGGAGAGGCCACAACAGTGAGAGGCCCGCGTAACGCAAAAAAAAAAGAAAGCAAATTAATAAAACGGACTTTATTAAAATGAAAAGCCTCTGCTTTCCAAAAGACATGGTTAAGAAAATGTAAAAATTAGCTACAGACAAGGAGAAAATTGTTGGTACATCTATCTGACAAGAGCTTGTATCCAGAATACATATATATATGCACACACACATATATAATACCTCTTACAATGAAAAAAAGTGGGTACAACATTTGGAAAGACACTCACAAAAAGATATGCTAATGGCCAGTAAGTACAGTAAAAGAGTCTCATCATCACTAGTGATCAGGGAATTGTACATTAAAATCATAATGAGATATAACGAGACAACCTCTAGAATAGCTAAATTTTTTTTTTTGCGGTACGCGGGCCTCTCACTGTTGTGGTCTTTCCCGTTGCGGAGCACAGGCTCTGGATGCGCAGGCTCAGCGGCCATGGCTCACGGGCCCAGCCGCTCCGCGGCATATGGGATCTTCGCGGACCGGGGCACGAACCCGTGTCGCCTGCATCGGCAGGCGGACTCCCAACCACTGCGCCACCAGGGAAGCCCCCACGGTGAGTTTTAAGATACCTACATGTGATGTCAACTGGCTCACAGAATTCCTGAGAGATTAACAGTTGGCTCTCAGGATCCAATCCGAGCCAGCCCCAGCGCACCACCGCGTGGCTAATCTCTGTTCAGTTCTTTCAGCTTTAAGTCATTGATTTTTAGCTTTCTTCCAAGATACCTTCCCTCAGTCGGTGCAGGTTTGTGGTTAGTCAAGGCTTTGGGTAGGGTTTATACTAGATTTTTCAGTTTCTTTGCTGGTCTGTCTGACTTGAGCTCTATTCTCTGATATTAGAAATGTGTAGGATAAAGTGCTAAATCAGAAAAGCAGCAAATTCACAAACTGACCCAGTGCAACCCAGTGCAATTCTGTCTTTATTGATTTATTTTAAACTGGAGTCCTTGAGGTTTTCCCTGTGCTTGTGTGGTTTACTAAGGATGTGGATAGAGTTTACACTCAGATTTTGGTCTCACCATTTCTGTGGCTTATCGCTTTCAGGATTTCTCTCCCTTGCACCCTAAATTTCCAGCTGTTCTGTCAACCCTGAACTTCTTTCTGGGTCGCTTCAAGCCAATAAGAATGTTGTTTTCTGCCACTGGAACTGAGGAAATTCGGTAGTGCCTTCAGACGAAAAAGCAAAAAAAACCCCAACCCTAACAAACCTTATATTTTTATCCATTGCACTTGTGATCTTTCAAGACTAAGCCTCCTCTGGTTTCCATTTGCTTTGGCCACTTTCCAGTGCCTTCAAATAGTGTTTTTTTAAATACTTTGTTCAGATTTTATCATTTTTATCTGCAGGAAGTTTTGCCCAGCAAATTCAATTCACCATTACAGAAGTAAGATCCCTATCAGCTACTTTAAAGGGGTTTGGGGCAGTTTTTGACTTATATTAAAGTACTAACAACGAATTTAATTAATTAACTTTGATTCCAGTATCAATCCCATAGTCATCAGATGTAGGGAGAGGTCCTATGAGGAGAACTCCATACTTGCCTAATGCTATCTATTCATGACAACTTGGTGAACTCCCCACACTCAGAGCTATTGTTGAGAGGAATGATTACAAAGTAGAAAAGTGGTTTGTGTGAATGAATGAAATAAGAATAAGTTCATACTCATAAGTCCTCTAAGATAGCAGAGATAGCATTAGGAAAATAATATTCTGAAAGATCTGAATCTAAACATTCAGAAAAAATTATCCCTAATAGTATATGAGTCATCTGTCAAGGCAGGGGCCCCAAGCAGAGAGAAGGTGGAGGGGTGTCTCATAGGTAAGTAGGAAACCTAGGGTAGGTGGAAGCTCACATAGCTCTGATCATCACTGCCACTTTGGGGCCACATCCAGTAAGTGGATCAACTTGGAATTGGCACACAGAGATGGATCAGGTCACCAAAGTGGCATGAAGACCAAGCATGTTGTTCTCTCATTCAAAGACCCTAGGGTTTTCTAGACCTTCTGCCATGTGCAAGAAACTTTTTTCTGCCCAGCACCAGGCAGCAAGATGCAAACTTGCCTCCCCACTCCTACCTTCTTTCTTTCAGCCTAAAGAGTGACAGAAGGAGGGGAGAGCAGTGAAACATTAGGCGATCCACAAGCCTGTGTCTTTTTGATTTTCAGTTTTTATCCCGACTAGCCTCTAGGTAAGAGCAAACTGCTAATGAGAAACGTAGAAAACACAGGTTAGCGGACTGAAATTCCACTCAGACACTCTTAACCAGATGTGCTTCATGCACAGTAGCTCAGAGGCCTGTACGCAGTTGCAAAGATTATGGGGGGAGGGGTTGCTGAGCTATTCAGTTTTGCCAGGCTCCCCCCTGGCAAATGGGTCTTTCTTGGCTGAATCACAACCTGACCAACACAAGCATCTGCCGGTCCCCTCAGTATCTTGACCAAACGGCATTTAATATGTACCACATGCACTTGGGCCTCTCCTGAGGACATGTTAGAAGAGGCCAAGTTCACTGTGGCCCTGAAGATATGCAGCTTGAAATCTCTGGAGCATCCTCATGTCTGGGGTGTGAACACCAGCCCATAAATGGAGAAGGGCAAAGGACCCCGTACATTCTGGGGCCTAATCTCATTCCCATGCAGTGGTAATTTGGAATAAACCAAATTCCCTAGATGCGACTAATTGGAATTCTCCCGCTGTGGCTTTCTTTTCTAGGAGACTGGGTCTGAATCTCAACTATCACACTGACATCTTGCAATGATTGTGGACTCCAAAAATGCTCTATTTAAATTTTTCGGGCTGCTGGAAACTTCAGCCAGTGGTTGTTTGGAAACTCAAAAACCCAGCAGAAGCAGAAATGTATCTTACTAAAAGTGAAGTAACAAATGATTAAATGCTTCATTTCACACTTTTGGTTAAACATTTATATTAGAGCTATTTTTTGTAATGATATTACTGAGTGTTCTAATATAGCTTATTTTGTTAGTGGACTTACGTGCACACGTTACTTCACTGACATTAATATTTTGTGCCTTACATTTGCTTCAGTCCCTGAAATATTCTAGGATAATTAATTGACCAAAAGAAAAATTGGTCTAACTAGTTGGTTCACACAATAAATACCAAGTGAACTATATGCTTGAATTGCCCATCTTCCAGCTGGTGACGTTTACATCATGGTGTTTACAAAGCTTCAGTTCACTGATTTATCAGCTTCTGGCATTCATTCCACACATAGGCCCTGGGACATTGTTTTGAACAAAGTCCTCGCTCTCAGGGACATATGACCAATGATAGATGGGTAAACAAGCAAATTAAAAAAGAAAAATTCAAATAATGATAAATGTTTTAGGGAAAATGAAGTCAAGTGATGCAGTCCAGAGTTAGTTCAGGAATAGGTCAGTTCAGGAATTCAGCCACGTGAACACCTGAGGGAGCAGCATTCCAGATGAGTGAACAGGAACGCATGTGGCTGAACCAAGCCTCCAGTGGAGGTCTAGGGGCCTCATTTCATTCATTTGTTCATTCACTCATTCATTCAACCAAAGAAAGCAACCAGAGGCCCCAGCCCCTGTGCTGGAGTCTGACTTAGCTCTGTGAAAAATTTGGCAAGTCACTCTTTTTTTTTGTTGTTGTTGCAGTACGCGGGCCTCTCACTGTTGTGGCCTCTCCCGTTGCGGAGCACAGGCTCCGGACGCGCAGGCTCAGCGGCCACGGCTCACGGGCCCAGCCGCTCCGCGGCATGTGGGATCTTCGCGGACCAGGGCACGAACCCATGTCCCCTGCATCGGCAGGCGGACTCTCAACCACTGCGCCACCAGGGAAGCCCAAGTCACTCTTTTTTTAACTCTCAGTCTTTAGCCACAAAATGCCTGGGGTCACACCAACTTCTCCATCTGTGACTCTTCTAGCTCCTCGATGGGAAATCTCTATATAATTAGGGCTTGCTTCATTCAGCTGCTATGCATCTCTCTCCATGCTTTCCAAGAAGGTCTCTGTTTACACACGTCAACGCCTGGCACTAGGTCGTTTTCAGGGTCACTCACTGGACCCTCAGCCAAACTCTCCATTTAACTTTCTTATTTTTTCCTCATAAATCAATTACTGACAGTTCCATTTACTTTGCCATAGATGATGGTAAAATGCTGGGAATAGAAGGGATTAAAAGCACAGACCCACAGAATTGGGTGAGGAGTTGGTGCTGTCCCCCATGAGACACGCAGCTTCTGTGGCCAAGGCCCTTAACGATGCTGGACAGGGAAGGATCTGGAAGGTACTGAGACTCTCAGAACTCTCAGCCTAATTCTTTTCCAAGTGTTTCTAGCCACGCAATAGTCTTCAGTTGCTCAGTGTCTGGGCTACATTTCTGAAAAGTTTGCAAATAGAGCACCAACCCCTTTCAGATAACTCCTGGGAAGCGTCAAGATTTGTTCTTTAGAAAGCACGGGATGTGAGGTTTCTTCCTTTGTCTTGACTGTGTGGCTTTTGCACATATTATTTTTTTTTTTTTTGCGGTACGCGGGCCTCTCACTGTTGTGGCCTCTCCCGTTGCGGGTCACAGGCTCCAGACGCGCAGGCTCAGCGGCCATGGCTCACGGGCCCAGCTGCTCTGCGGCATGTGGGATCTTCCCGGACTGGGGCACGAACCCGCGTCCCCTGCATCGGCAGGTGGACTCTCAACCACTGCGCCACCAGGGAAGCCCGACTGTGTGGCTTTTGAATGTTGCTTCTCTGGAGAACTTGATAGAAGGAGAGGCATTTATTGGCCAGGGTCACCTTAAACACAAGCAGGCCCTGGCCTTTCAAATCCCTCTGGATTCCGTACACTTCATTCCATCACCACCACGTGAGTCCATCATCACTTCTCACCTGGACGACGGCACTAGAGTCAAAACTCAGCTCCCTTCATTCAACTCATTCTCTACTCAGCAACCAGAGCCTCCTCTCTTCAAAATGCCTGATTTTGCCCTGACCATGCTTAGAACCTTATAACGGCGCTCCTTTGCTCTGTGATAAAGATAAAATGGAAAAGCTCCTACCTGCTCTCGCCCTCCCCACCTCTCTGGCCATCCTTCCGGACCTGTTTCCTTACTGTGCCATCCCGGGCAATTACTCAACATCTCTGGGCCATAGCTCCTTCATCAGTGAAATGGGGAGAAGGGTCCCCGTCAGCAAAGCAGATAATGTGTGCAAAAGCCCAGGACGTGTATGGAAGGCAGGAGGCAAAGAGGACGTCGGAAAATGGGACCATGGTACCGTTTCCTCCAGCCTCCTTCTCTGTGCGCTTCCTCATCTCAGCACAGATCGAGAGATAAGCAACCATTCCTCTGGTGGCCCAGGACCCAGCTCCTGTGCACCAGCTCTGCCCACACATTCCGACCCCACTAGGCAAATCCCCAGGGCCTCAGGGTTTCCAAAGTGGGGAGAAGGCACAGGGTAGAAAAAGGGCGGAGGAGTGAGTGCCAGGCTGGGGGCTGGTTCTATCAGCCCGCTGCTACCAGCCTTGCTCCCCTGGGCCTCCTTCCTCTAGGCTGTCGTGAGGGCCCCTGAAGCACAGTCCTGGCCTTGAGGCTAAGCAATCACGTTGGTATAGCAGAGCCATTTATTATTTCCTGCCATGTCAAATAGCCCTGGAATGTTGATTAACTACCAGGCAGCCGAGGCTTTGTTTCAAGGATGGCAGAGTCTGAGCACTTATCCAGGACAGGCTCTCCGGTCCTGGGTGGGCAAGTTTCCTCTGGCATCCTGCAGCCTCCTAGTTACTCCTTGTTTCTGCTTTTAGCTTATTTCTTTGGTTGGACGCAATCCATCTCTCTAGCTTAAAATAGCAATGGCTGGCCAGGGCCCTTGTGAGGCCTGACCTGCCAAAGGACAGCTGGTAGGGACCTTGCGGGAGATGGAAATCACAGCTCCAGTGCTGTGTAAATGCTGACCTGAATGCTTGGGCACCAGCCGCAGAATTTCACCAGGACCCCTCCCAGTCCAGCGCATTGAGTGCCAGCTCCTCTGCTTGCTTTAAAAAAAAAACCTCCCGCACTTTCTACAGACACTATGCTAAGCGCTTTGTGCAAAATAACTCAACCTTTACCCCAAATCTGAAGTCGAAATCATGATGACTCTCACCTTACAGATGACGAAAGAACGACTGAAAGATCAAAGCATCTACCCAAGGTCAGTTAATGAGTGAATGTCAGGGTCCGACTCCAGAGCCCATACTTCGAATTTAGCCACCACGCTACGTGGTCTTCAGAGGCCTTTAGTATCTACACTTTCTGACCACGTGAACGGAACCAGGTAATAAATTTAAAGCACTCGAAACAGTCCTAGTGGGGCGTGGCGTAGAATAAGCACTCAGTGAATGCCCTTCCCTTCACGTAGAGGCACCCTGGAGGGATGAGAAGAGCAGGCTCTTAGATGGGCCGCCAGCTCTGCCACTAGATACGGGGTCTCAGCAAGCTGCGTGAAATTGATTTTGCTTCAATTCCTTCACTTGGGACCTAGGACTAATGATGACACTTATGTCCTAGGGTCGTTGTGAGTATTAAAGGAGTTAATATTTGTCAAGCACTTAGGACAGAGCCTAGAAGTTACCAGATGTTGCCTTTGCTAAAATACACATAGGTGCACGTGCACCTGTATGCACTAAGGTGGGCGTGGACCTCGCGTCCTTGAAGACCTGGATTTCAATTCCTGGTTCTGTTTTACTGTCTGGGTCACCGTGAATAAACTACCTCTCCTGTCTAAGCCTTAGTTTCCTTACCTGTGAAACAGAACCAAAACTCCTGGCTCCAGAGCTACTTGAGAATGACATGTGGTGAGGTGTACAGGAAAGCACAGAATTAGACACACGTTAGGTGCTTAATGCCATTTTTCTCTTTTCCCGGGCAGGTCTCTATTTTGTCACAAATATGTAAGCCAGTTTCTGCCCTCAGATCTTTCTACTGTCTCGCCTGCAACGCTCTATGGTTTCCCGTTCCCCCCACCAGCCCTCCGTTCTGTCACCTTGGGAACGCGTTCAGCTCTTTCAGTAACACTCCGAAGGCCTTGGAAATTCTTGGAGTTGTCTAATTACAGCAGTTCTGAATTTCTAATGGGTCAAAGGGGACCACAGGTCAGTTGGCAATTTCCCAGGCCTTTCCATAGAGAGGAAGACAGCTTGTATGTGTGTGTGAGTGCGTGTGTGCATGCACACGCGTGTGTCTCTTCCACACCAGTGTGGGCCCTGCTATGCTCTGCCCACTCTGGACATTCGAATTCCAACTGCAGTTGTCAGTGGATGGACCGATGTGGGTCCATCTAGTGCCAGTCTCTCCCTTGGTATTGTCTGTAGGAATGATTTTACTTAAACATTAATAATAAAAACATCTAAAGGTATTAAGTAAAAAGAGCTGCTATTTCTTTGCTACCTGCCCCGAATGCCATTGTGCTATGCACTCCTCGTTCAGGGACCACTTCTTCTTACCCTCTAATCACGTTTCACAATTAGGTTCCTATATCTACCAACCCCATTTAACCCATTTACCCATTAAGCCTTCAGGCTGAGACAGTTTAAGGGAGAAAGGCTCCCAGACCTGGATGAGCATGAGAATCTTCTGGAATACTTCTAAAGAAACAATCAGGGTGTGTTACCATTCCAGACCTAGAGCCAGGCAGGGGTCTAGGCAGCTAGGATGTAGATTGGAGACCAACGTTCAAAGGCCAGCCCAGCACCTCAGTGTGGCCTTGGGCAGGTCACGGCCCTCTCTGCCTCATGGTCTCCTCACCTGGGCACTGGAGATCATTGTACCTGCCTTGCCATCTCCCTGCAGCGTTGTGAGGATGCAAGGAGACAGGGAGGTCCAAGCACGGGTCACTAATATGGGGTGTTCCCAGCTCCCCTAGCCATTTGTGTGACCCCCAGCCTGGCACTCAGTCTGCTGCATTTCATGGTTGTTCGTGGCACTGGCGGAGAAGCGATGAGCAGAATTTTCCTACAGTCTATTCCAACTAAGTTCAACGACTCCAGGTAGCCCTCTAACCATGAAGACCTGTAGAATCATCCTGTTTGGGTACAGTAACACATTTGGGGAAAACAGGCATCTCTGCCTGAAAACCGAATTTCACCTTTGTTCAGGTCTTGATTAGGCATGGAGGTTTCATTCTCAGAAATTAGCCCCTAAAAGACAGGGATTTCAAGTCAAGCATGAATATTTGCTAGTTTTCTAGTGCAACACCTATCCTAGTCCCTTCCTTCCAGGCTTTATTTCTTGACTATGGTTCTTTCACCCTTCTTTTTGAACACATGGTCCTTTTACATCCCAGGCTTTCATGTAAAGCTCCTGCAAATCCTGTTTGGAACTAAATTGGATTTAAGGAATGTGTAACAGTCGTGTCCCCCGAACTCTGCTGCTTGGAGTGAAACAGGATCTTAATTAATAAGGGACACAGAACAGGGCTCTCTGGGTTTACCCCAATGCGCTCTGTGGCTGCTCCAACTCCCCCATCAAGTTGATCCCCCAAAGCCTGGGATTCTTCAGTGATTATGGTACAGATGCTGAGCACGGGGGCCCTGCTGCTACACGTGGCACCTGTCACTTTCCTCCTCACCTGCTTGCGCTCACTGGGCTGACATCCCACAAATCAGCCGGGCATTCCCAGACTTAAATCCTAATGGTAGGAGGGGGCTAGCTAGCTCAAGTTCGGACTCCAGATACAAAGCGATGAACAAATAGTTGACACATTGACGAACAAAAGGAGAGGAAGGAACAGGGAAGGAAAAGAAAAATAGAAGAAGAGAGTAAAAAGAAAAAAATAGGTGGTTTTGGAAAGCAGATCTTAATCCAAATTCTAAACTCTCTCTCATTCAACCATGGTGGAGTGGGGAGGGTGGAGGAAGAGGTTAGGGGAGATCCCACCACTTCAGCACAAGCACCAATAGCTAAGTGTAGAAAAACATAAGGAGATCAGAGGGCTAACGCTCCCTAAGGCTGAGTAAGGCATTTGCTCACTCCTGCCTCTCGGGACATTAGAGAATGCCTGGGAATGCAGATTAAGATCTGATCCCTTGTCAATTCATCACTCCGGTAAGAGAGCCCTGATGCTTGGGATTTCACCAAAACATCAAACTACAATGATCTTTTTTAAGCTTAATTTCAGGTATGCTGCTTCAGAGATGTATAACTTCCTAGAATAAGGACTCCGGTCAAGCAATCAATTTGAGATGCTCGAGCCTCTTTAACACTGCCTTGTGGCGCAGCAACCCTAAATTAGCACAGCACCCCACATCCAAAGCCTGGAAAGGGCCAGAGGAAGAATAGGAACCAATGGGTGCCTCTTTCTCCGTCTTGATGGTGAGTTCCCGAGTACAGAGGACCGGGGAACAAGCCCACAGGTTCCTTACCTCCTTTGACCTGCTGCTTCACTTTGCAAGATCTAAGGCTTTTGGAGATGCAGCTGGGTCAACTATCAGGTAGCTCTCCAGCACGGCCCACTCTGCGCATGCGGCGCCGTCAGTGCAGGAGCACAAAGTGAACGTGAAGAGAGAGAATGAGCCCGCCAAGGGGCGGCTCAACTGTCTGGATTCGGCCTGGCTGCAGTCCGGGGGACGCGTCGGCTGCAGGCCCCACCTCGCCTCGGCCCCATCTGCCCTTTCCTTGCTCTGGCTTTGTATTAGCCCACCTTGCTGTGGGCCCGTGCATACCTCATCCCTCCTCCCTCAAGAGCAGGGGAAGCTCCGCCTGAGCACGGATACAGTGATCCAGTCTTAGGTGGCATTTGATAGTTGTTTGATGAATGAACAAATAATGAATGAATAAACAAATGAATGAGCAAAAAACTGAGTCTAAGTGGATCTGGAGAGGCACATGGAAATATCCAGCATGGCGCCCCTCCCCCACCTGCGCCCCGCAGGCAGGTGCAGCTCTGGCCAGCGACACCTAAGGAGCGAGCGTGGACACGTTTCAGCTCCACTCACTCTGCTCGGCCAGACACCCTTCTCATCTCTCCATGAACCTCTTTCTGCTCTTCACCAAATGGCACAAACCTACCCTGCCATGCAAGGCAGGAATCGGGGATTCATTCTGACCATCTCCTCCCCCCAGTTTTCCATTTCCCAACAAATGGTGACCACCACACTGGTTCCCCTCTGGAAATCCATCACCGCGGGTCACTGTCCCTACTCTACTGCCACAGGTCATTACCATCTCTCCCCAGACTGGCCACCACAATCACTTCCCAACCCAGCTCCCTGCTGCCACATGTAGCCAACCCCACTCTGTCTCCCACTCTCTCTCGCCGTGGCCAGAGGTGTCCGGAAGAGCACTGATGCGATCACATCATCCTACCGCTTAAAATCCTCCTGTGTCTCGCCTTTCACCTTAGGCAAGTTCAAAGTTGCCTAAGTCTGACATAGAAGGCTGCTTCTGATCCTTCCCCCACTAGGCCTTGCAACTGCAGCCTCACCTCCCACCACATCCGCGCAAGTTCCCTAAGAACACTGACCCTTTTGCAATCCCTCCAGTGCACCAGGCTCCTTCTCACCCACAGGGCTTCGCCCCGGCTATTCTCTCTGCGTTACACGCCCTCTTCCCTTTGCACCATCCAACTGCTTCTCCATCCAGCCTTATGGGAATCTCTCTTCTTTTTGGAAAACTGTCTTGGTCCTTCCTCCCTTCCCCTGCGAGCTGAGTTAGGTGTCCTTTGTTCACACGCATTCTCTACACCCCTTAACACATCTGTGCGCCTCTCCTGATCGCATTTATGACACTTGCTCTCACTGTTCATTTTCTTGTCTGTTGCCCTCACCATCCCTGCAGCCCCATTGCCCAGCACAGTCCAGGCTCTACCTATTGCAGGGTCTGCAAGTGCTAATTGAAATGAAGTAAGTTGCAGTGAAATGAAACCTTCCCAGGTTGGTACTGCCTGACTTCAATCCACTTAATCCATGATCACGTGTGAGCACTGACCACGGCAACATGCTAGGCCTGCTTTATCGCTCATGTCTGAATGTCATCTGCCTCGTTCTGCTTTCTCCATGGTTTACAAGCTTTTAAGACAGAGCGAACCCTATCTTCCAGTTCCAAATGATTTCTCAACCAAATTCTATTTGAGTTTTTTGTCAGACACTAGACAAAACCAAAGGAAATTAAGCCCATTCATGGGGTTGCATTTCATAGGCAAATAAAGCTATTTCATAGGCAAATAGACCTTGTCCAGCTCTCTTCGCCCAAGGGCACGACCTCAATGCATTTTTCAAATCAGCTACTTGCAAAATTTCTCTCCTGCCATCATTGTCTTCATTCGAATCTAACTGAATGTGGAAGGGACCAGGACTGACTGAAATATATGTGTTCATCTCATATAGGTAGGAACCTTGAGCAAAGATCCTGGGACTCCTCTATTCACACCTGCTTACTCCCTGTACTTACTCACCTGACTCACATTTGGTTTTTGTTTAATTGCACATCAGGCGCTCTCCTGCAGCTATAAATCAGAGTTCGCTGTAAGGGCAGTGGTGGCCAGTACTTGCATGATGTCTGCCGGTTACAGAGCACTTCCACGTGGAGCATCTCATTTAACTCTCACGTGCCTAAGAGGCAGGCACTATTATTGCCCTGACTGTTTCCTAGGTGAGGGTATCAGATGTCTCAATTTTAAACTGCGCAGGGACTGCTGGGCCTCACTCAGGTACAACTGGGCAGCATTTGGCCTTGGGCCTGCACTCCTACTTCCTGCCCTAGCTGTCTCTGACACCCCAGATGGGGAACCGGCGGCATCTACTGGAAGCTCATATATTGTGAAACGGGAATGGAGAGGCATCTGTCCTCATGTGAGCTCCCCAGTCAGTGGCGGGTAGGCCAACAGATAAGCGCTGTCTCAGTCACCTGAGACCCATTTCCCAGGGCTCCTCCCAGGGCCCACGGGCCCAGCGCCTAGAGTGGTGACCAACTCAACAGTGCATCCTTGTGTTGTCTCCTCCCTCTTTTCCATTTCACTTTCCATCCATCACTTCTACTCCTTGGGGTTTCTTCCCAAACAAACTACCTGTACACAAGCCTTTATACCTCCAGCTCTGCTTCTAAGGAACCCGGGCTAAAATCACGAAATGAGATGACTCGCCAAGTATCCCAGAGCTCATGTGTAAGACTGTAATGTATAGTCAGCTCTTTGGATTCCCAAACCCCATGTGCTCTCCCCTCCTCTCTTCCTCGCACTGAGAGAACTAATGTAGAAACAGAGTCTTGGATACAGAAACAACCAACTACAAAAGAGAGGTGTCAAGTCAAAAGCAGAAGCCAATGACCTTGGAGCAGAGAGATGTGACTGAGTGGGGGTGTGGGTGGTGGGTGGTGTGGGGTGAAGAAGAAGCGCTTCACAGGATGGGTACCCGGGAGGCCTCTCCTAGTCACCCTCTCCATACTCAGTGCCGTCTGGTGTTTTCTCTGCCAGCAGATTCATTTCTTCTTGGCACTTATCACAGTGTGTAAGTAAATTTTTATTTCTATTTGTTTATGGTCTCTCTCTCCCAAGAGGGCAGGCACCATGTCTGTTGTGTTCACCACAATATCCCCAGTGCCTAGCACAGGGCCCAGGACATAACTGGCAATCAATAAACTGGCAAACTAAAAAAAAATGAGACAGAGAAAATCAGACCGAGAAAGACAAAGATCATATGGTATCACTTATATATGGCATCTAAAAAAATGATACAAATGAACTTATTTACAAAACAGAAATAGACTCACAGACGGCTCAAGAGGGAGGGGGTATGGGGATATAGGTATACTTATAGCTGATTCACTTTGTTGTACAACAGAAACTACCACAACATCGTAATGCAATTATACTCCAATAAAGATTAAAAATAATAAAAAAAAGAAAACAAACTCGCGGTTACCAAAGGGGAAAAGAGGGCGGGGGGAGGGATAAGTTAGGAGTCTGGGGTTAATAGATCCACAGCTACCATATATAAAATAGATAAACAACAAGGACTTACTGTCCAGCACAGGAAACTACATTCAATATATATACATAACTGAATCACTTTGCTGTACGCCTGAATCACTGTAAATCAACTATACTTCAATAAAAAAATCAATCACAATTGGTGAACAAATCAATAAATTTGTTCCTGAATAAACGAACGCATGGTATTATGGGCAAGGTGAACAGCATAGAGAAAGGCATGGAAGAGTAGGTGAATACAGCCTGTTCAAAGAATGTCTGCGGTTGTCTCTACAGGGTGTATTTGTTTGAAGAGTGGGGAGGCCAGGAGTGGGCACGGAAAATATTGCTTACGGTAACATTGAGACCATATAAGTACCCTGGCCACATGCTATGTGTTGGAAGATGATATTGCCTCTGCCTAAGTGATTATATAACTTGGGTTGTCAAATGTCTGCTGTCACCGGCAGTAAGTGGCTTTCTTCCCCACTGGGCAGTTGGCATAGGTGTTGGCAGGGCCTGATCTGGTTTGCAGGTATGGGGCACTGTGTGCCAAGTGGGCCTTGGATTATCTGCTGCTGTTGTCGCCTGTTGTATTTTGTGCAGTTGGGTACTGGCAGAGGCTTTCCTAAGACTCACCCACTGGCCTACCTCAGAGTATCTGTTTTGGGGTCTTACTGCCCTTCATCCTCTGCCTTGCCTCTCTCACCTGAACCCTTACAGCCTTTAACACCAGCCTTCGGATCCTTAAAAATTATGCAAGGAGGTATAGGATACCTTCTTATTCATTTATTCACACACATATTAACGGCGTGCTGGTGGACAGACACCATGCCAGGTACACGTCTCTCCTGGCTGACTCGTGATTCTATGCACTCTGTACTGTCCAAACGCCCTGTTCATTCTCTGATGGCTGAGATTCAGCATTGCATTCTCTCAGCCCTGGTTTGCTGCAGTGGGCTCACCACACCTCAGTTCCTTTCCTGTGGACTGTCTGTCCTTAAGGACCTTGCTACAAAAATATCAGACGATGGAAGAGCTATTTCCCTGCTGTCCTGACCTCAGCACAACTTAAACAAAAATTAAAACATTCCAGCTATTCAGCAACCTTCAGACAGTTTCCCTCCTCATTGGTGAAAGCCCGGTTAAGAGGCAGGTGGCCACGTGTTCCTTCCTGGCTCCTTGAGAGCTAAGTTTATTCCCTCCCCGTACTGACATTTCAGGACCCATGAAACTCACCTTTAGCACTGTTTATTTTTAGTGTCTCTGCATTTATATTTAGAAGAGAGGCTCTGACAGGCCTCTGAGAGCAGCAGTCCTGAAATTTTTGCTGGAGCATTCAGAGACCACGAGAAAAAAAAAATAAGTCATGCGTGTAACTCCCCGTTTATTTCCTGGAACTGGTGACACCGCACAGGCACGTGTACCGAGAGAGACAGGAGCAGCGGTCTGGACTCACCTTCAGTTGCTCGGACCTGGCCATTCACCCAGCCTCCCAGGTGGCACACTTCTGTTGCTTCACTGGGGGTATCCTAGGACAAAGGAAGTCGAAATCGTGAGGACCAAGAGAGGTAAAACCACTAAGAACTACAGTAAAATCACTCCCACCTGCAACTTGCCACATTTTCTTCTTCTTTTCTTTTCAGCCACTACAAAATATGTTCCTGTGTACTCTACAAATTTTTTAAAGTATTATATGCGTGCAGTAGAAAATTCAAAAGGAAGAATTTGTGAATTCCCTGGCAGACCAGTTGTTAGGACTCCTCGCTTTCACTGCTGAGGGCGCGGGTTCAATCCCTGGTCGGGGAACTAAGATCCTACCAGCCACACAGTGTGGCCAAAACAAAAAAGAAAGCTGGAGAAAAAAAAGAAAAAGAAAAGAAAGGAAGAATTTGTAACATATATCATAGAGAAAGGGTTAATAGCTCTAATGTTTAAAAAAAAAAACCCTCTTAGACATTGAGGGGCAAAGAACCAAAAACTTGATAGAAGAATGAGCAAAAGACATGAACAAACAATTCACAAAACATATGTGTATATTCCTTTAAACATATTAAAAGATGTCCAAACTCATTATTAGAGACATGTAACTTAAAATGCTATGGCATATTTCACAAATGGCATCCCGTTTCTCACCTACCCAACTGATGAAAATTTAAAAAGCATGACAACAAAATCTGTTGGGAAACACGTTCTTATACATTGGTGGCAGCAAATTGGTACAACCTGAATGGAAGGAGATTTGGCAAGATCGAACAGAACTACATATACACTTGCATTTGATCCAGAAATCCTACTTCTAGGAATTTATCCTGAAGATAGTCCCAAGAACAGAAAAACACATCTGCACAAGTTTATTCATCTCAGCATTACTGTTAACTACAAAACACTGAAGACAGCCTAAATGCCCAAGTGTGGGAGATCAGTGGAACGCACAAGATACATCCACACAGTGGAGTCCTATGCAGCTGGATAAATAAATGAGGGAGATCTCAGTGAACTGATATGGAGAGAGTTCCCGGATACATTGCTAAGTGCAAAAAGGAAAGTGCAGAAGAGTGTCTGTACTAATATGCTACCTTTAATGTCAGAAAGGAGGAGAAATGAGAAAATATAAATGTATTTGCTCACGTAGGCAAAAATAAATACAGGGAGGATAAACCTGAAATCAGGATCAGTTACCTAGAGAGGGTAGATGCGAACAAAGTAAATAAAATGCAGGAACTGAAACACAACGTAAGGGGGGTTATATATCACTGAGTATACCTTTCTGTAAAGTTCTGACTTTCAGAATCATAATAATGTTCCACATGCCAAAAAAAATTGCTAAATAAAATCGAAATGAAAGTATCATCAAAATATGGTGTGGGGAACCCTAAATAAAATATGAATAAAAGCAACAAGTGAACCTAACTCTATTACAAATGAATAACATTATTTCCCATACTGTAGTTATTTAAGAAAGATATAAGAATTCTTTGATATTTTTTGCAAATTTTTTCTAAGTTTGACATTTTTTGAAAATGAAAAGTTAAAAAGGAAAAACTGAAGGGGGTGGGGAAAAAAGGAACTAACTTAAATAACTCTGGAAAAGAGTATTTTGGCTATATTTGTAAGGCTAAAGTAAAAAAGAACGGTACACAAACATTACATAATCTAGGTAGTAATTTTGTTTTTCCCGGAAGTATGGATTAGCAATTCTGAAGCTATTTTGAGTATTCTAGGATTGAGTAAATAAGTCAAATAAATAGCGTGAATAATGAAAGCCAAGTTTCTCACTGTAGTAGAAAGATTATAACCGTGAACAGAGGGAAGACTAGAATAAACTGTGCTGTGGGAATGGAATTAGACATATCAATAGGAACTCACGATCAATATGAACTCGATGTACACATATAGACCTCACAAATATAAACATTTGCAGATAGAGGGATATAGAAATAGACACAGATGTGTGTATATCTGTATCTATATTCTCTGCTCTGTCTGCTGCAAGGGACTAGAAGCAATGACACTCTAGCCCCAACGAGCACATTCAGTGACTATTCTCTCATTTAAAAAAAAAAAACAAAAAACCCTTGGAGAAATGGCTGATTCCAGGTCTGGACAGAGCAAGTACAAGATGAGCCTAGACCATCTTGTGATGCCAGAAAGTGAGGAAATTTTCCAAATACGATAGGGACAGGTCAAAGGACACACCAAATCCAAGGGGCTCCCAGTAATCAAATCTGGGATAATATTGGCAACAAAATAAATGACAATAGTAAGAAATTATAATGCACAGAATAAAATAAATATCCATGAGTCATAAATAAGTAAACAAGCAACTGAAGTGGGGGAAGGAAAACTCTCACAGCAGAATTCCAATTCATAAGTGTAGAAGGAATGATAACAACAGAAGCTACTAATTTGCAAACACTACAGTATTAACTGTTGCAGACAAGAATCACCAATAGATGCTATAAATTACTGGGGTAAATATACTGAGAAAAGAACTGCATATCCTCAAAGTATATCCTCACAAAATAGGGAAAAACAACAACTTTGTAGGGCAGAAAACTCACTTAACCGTGTGACCAAAGTCAAGCTCACCAGTAATGAGACATACTGACATCATGTGCCTCCTGATACGATGCACTGAGAAGAACACAGAACCGCCTCTGTGATATTCTTGCCCAAAGTGCATTACCTGAATTTCATCAGGAGGAAACATTAGACAAACTCCAACTGAGTGTGTTCTACATGATAACTGGATAGCATTCATCAAGGTCAAGGTAGACAAAGAGAAACTGAAGAACTATCCTAGATTGGAATAGATCAAGGCAACATGAAAACCTGATCCTGGAACATAAAAGGGACGCTAGTGGGACAACTGGTGAAATCCAAAGAAGGTCTGCCAATAGTTCATAGTATTATATTAAGGTTAATTTCCAGTACAGTGGTTATATAAGATGTAAAATTTGAAAAGATACAAGAATTTTTTGTTTTCTTGCAACTTTTTTCTAAGCCTGAAAATTTTTCAAAGTGAAAAGTTAAAAAGTAAACATAAATAAAATTTTAAAAGGAAGAAAATAGTAGACTGTGTTCCTATCAACCTATTCTCCAGGAATCAATTTTCTTCCCAACAGATAGCTACTATGAACAACTTCTAGTATATACTTCCAGACATTTTCTATACAAATACATACATGTATATTCATCATTTGTGTTATGCATATATGTATTAGAGATCCTTCCATATAAGCATGTGGCATTTTTTAATGGCTGTATAATGTTATATAGATTATATGTTACATATGTTAATGTGATTATTGATCATTATGATGTTTCTAATATTTTGGTATTACAAACAATATATATTAACTAGTGATGGACATTTATGATGTTTCTGATATTTTGGTATTTTAAACAATACTACAATAAATGCTTCATTTTCTATACATACTAGTACTTATAATGGAAATGTGTAGCAAAACAGATTAATCTCCAAAATATACAAGCAGCTCATGCAGCTCAATATCAAAAAACCAAAAAAAATATATTATATATACATTATTTACATAACTGCATACACATTTGAAATCTAGCCATGTTGCTCTATGGGTCAGGGGTTCATTCCTTTTTATTGCAGACCAGTATTCCGCAAGTTTGTTTATCCATTTGTCACTTGAGGTTCATCTAGATTGTTTCCAGTTTTTGATCATTATGAATAAAACTGCTATAAACATTGATGAACAGGTTTTTGTTTGAACATCAGCTTTTATTTATCTTGGATAAATACCTAGGAGTAGACTTGCTTGGGTCTCATGGTAAGTATATATTTACCTTTGTAAAAAACTGCCAATCAGTTTTCCAAAGTGGCTGTACCATTTTGCTTCCCTAACAGCAGCTTATAAGAGTCCCTGTTGCTCTGCATCCTCACCAACACTTGGTATTCTCAGTTTTCCCCCCATTCTAACAGGTGTATTGTTGTATTTCATTGTGGTTTTAACTTGCAGTTTCCTGATGGCTGATGATGTTGTACATTTTAATGGGTTTATTTGCTATACTGTATATAAATCCCCTTTAAAATGTTCAAATCTTTTGCCCAATTTTTAATTGGATTGTTTGTTTTCTTTCTGAGAGTTCTTTATGTATTCTGGACATAAGCCCTTTACCAGATGTACGTTCTGCAAATATTTTCACTCTGATGTGGCTTGTTCTTTCATTTTCTTAACTGTGGCCTGATGGCCAACTTGACTGGCCATGGGCTGCTCAGATTAAACATTATTTCTGGGTGTGTCTGTGAGGATGTTTCCAGATGAGATGAGCATTTGAGTTGGTGGGCTCAGTAAAATAGACTGTCCTCTCCAATGTGGGTGGGCATCATCTAATCCACTGAGGGCCTGAATAGGAGAAAAGGCAGGCAAAGGAGGAATTTTCCTCTTTTCCTTCCTGCCTTCTTGCTTGAGCTAAGACATTGATCTTCTCCTGCCTCAGTGCCCTTGGCTCTCAGGCCTTCAGGCCTGGACTGGAATCTACACCATCTTCTCCCCTGGCCCTCAGGCCTTCAGACTTGGTACAGAGTCACCCCACCGGCTGGGTCGCTAGCTTGCAGATTGCAGACTGTGGGACTTCTCAGCCTCCAAAATTGCATACGCCAATTCCTTATAATAAATCTCTTCCTGTGTATATATCCTATTGGTTTTGTTCCTCTGGAGAACCCTGCCTAATACAGTGGCTTTCAAGTAGAATATTTTAATTTTGATAAAGTTGAATTTAACATTTTAAAAATTTTCATCGTCTGTGTTTTTGTGTCCTCTTTGAGAAGTTTTTGCCTAGCACAAAATCATAAATATATTCTATTTTTTCTTCCAGAAGTTGTTTAGTTTTAGGTCCCATTTCAGTCTATGATTCAATTTGAGTTAACTTCCCCTATGGTGTGAGGTAAGCAGAGTGCGTTTTTATTTTATTTTTTTACATGTGGATGTCCAATTGTTCCAGCACCATTTGTGGAAAAGACTATTTCTTATCCATTTTTTTTTCTTCTTTTTTGCGGTACGCATGCCTCTCACTGTTGTGGCCTCTCCCGTTGTGGAGCACAGGTTCCGGACGCACAGGCTCAGCGGCCATGGCTCACGGGCCCAGCCGCTCCGCGGCATGTGGGATCTTCCCGGACCGGGGCACGAACCCATGTCCCCTGCATCAGCAGGAATCCTCACCGTTGCATGAATTAGGAATTTACAAGGGATTCAGGAGCCCTGTGTCAGGAACTGGGGTCAAAGACCCAATATTAGAACAAGAGATGCTCTTAGGGCTCTGATTGCTCAGGAAATGACAAGGGTCAGGGATTCTGTGCCAGGAACGGGGGGCGGAGACCAACGTATATGTTCTCTGATCTCACTTTCCCTTTGGGTTTGCACTCCATCACTCAGAGGATTCTGTCTGCTGATCCAACTACAAGTCTAGTGAATTCTCCTGCCACTAAAACGCTGTTACTTCTGGTTTGAGTGAATCTTTCATGCAAAGCTCTTGTCAAGTGCCTAAAGATGAGAGATGCCTAAAGATGAGAGATGCCTAAAGATCAAGTGCCTAAAGATGAGTTGACTAGAAAAGGTGTCACTGTGGTTGCCTTGCCTGCCAAGACAGTCTTGTCTGGGAGACCGGATTCCTCCTGCTTTGATGGCAGCCCAGCTCCAGGCAGTGAGGCTGGGGGAAAGGGACCTAGAACTCTCACTCACCTCCAATCATTCCCTGTCTACAACCTAAGCCCAGGTAACTCAGATCTCAGTTAGCAAAGCATCCCTTCCTTTCAGAAACCTCCCAACTCCCAGTATTTTCCCCACAAAACTCTGCTCACCTGGTCGGTCCCCTGGCCAGTCTTTCCTGGGGCAGAGCCTCTGGTCCTCTCAGTCCCAGGCAACCCATTTCCAACTCGCACCGTCTTTCCTTCTGTGGGCATCTGGCACCCTCTGAACTGTCACAGCTATCAGTGTAGCCCACTGTCATTCTCAGGTTATTCCAGCTGCTGACCTGTCCTCCCCAACTAGAGGACAGACTCTTAGAGGATCTGGATCGCCCGTCCCTTCCTTCCTTCCATACTTTATATACTACGGTTTGGCACTTACCCTTGCCTTTGGGACACACAGTCCTGGTGAACAAGGCAGACAGCTCCTGCCCTAACACAACGTCCAGTTTGGTGGTGGAGACAGACAAGAAAATGGGCAATTGCAGTAGACCACAATAAGGGACAAAATAAACCCACTCGTTCATTCATTCACTCATCCCACAAATGCACACTGAGCTCCTACTACGTTATCCACTGGGGGATATAACTGCCCAAGATAGAGCCTATCCTCTTCCACTCATAGTCCGGGAAGGGGAAGCCATGAGTGGAGGGTCAGCTAGCCCACAGTCAGAAGGTGAGATGCAAGCTAAGTCCTAAAGGATGGGGAGCTGCAAGGGAAGGTCGATACCCACGAATTACTTGGAAATGAGCAGTGCTCAAAGCTGCTGGGAACCTTCAGCTTCCCCTTCCCTCCACATATCTCTAATTCAGACTTTCTTACTGGAGAAAAACCAAGAAACAAACCACGACGTCTGCACATTTGTCGCATTGCACAGTGAGGGGCACCCCCGTCTCCAGGCTAGAATTCTCCCCGGAAGTGCCTTCTGATGGTGGAAATTCCCAGAGAACCCATTAGCTTGGGGCGGGGGACATCTGTGTTTTCCCTTGAACAGTGGATGTTAATTTTTCCCTGGAACCTGCTAAGAAGTCCCAAACTACCTTTATACTCAACCCACAGGAATCCCTTTCTCTGTGAAGTAAGGATGTATTTCATGAAACAGCTTTCTCAAGGGGGAGGAAAAGAGCAAAATGTAACAAGACCACCCCTCAACCCATTACTCATCCCCATTTCCCCGGCTACATGGCTCCAGGCTCCTCTCCTGGTGCAAAGGTGGAGAAGGCGGGATGTGGACGAAAGCCTGCACTCAGGTCACAGCTCTGGAGCGCTGCTGGGACTTCTACCGGGCTCCCCATCTGTGTCACACAGTGTAGGGTGTTCCCACCACCCCTTCCCCATGCCCGAAAGAATTCCGCTGTGTGAGGATGAATCGGCAGAATCTGCCAAAGTCTGAGGTGGGAGGGACCACCCACGTGGCCTCCGTGGCCTGGCTGGGGAGCTGCGGACTCTGGACTCCCCTCTCTGCACTTGGCAGTCTCTCAAGATCTTTGCCCAAGAATTGCCTTCCTGCAGGGCATGAAGTCCCAGCGTGACTTTTTTCTGGTCATCCTTCAACTCTGTCCCTACTGCTGGCACCGCTCAGGAGGAAGGGCAGGGCGGCTCTAACTCTCCAGACTGAATCCTGCGTCACCCACACAACTACACAGCCCTACTCACAAAATTAATGGCATGAGAACATACAACTGCTCAACACTGAATGAACAAAAATTACTAATCTACATTTTCTACAGAATAAAATGATTTTTTAGAGGTGGTGAGACCTATTTGGAGAGGGAGAAGCCAGCCTGAGAATAGAGTAGACGGGCTCAGTTTTACAAATCATTTCTTCCTCTGTGGTTGACCTTATACAGGTTAATACCAAGTCTTTGTTCTTCCTTCAGTTTCAGAACTTTCCCTTCTGATCTTGCTTTACCTAAAACACATTTGAAAGGTCGAAGAAACAGCCACCGATAATCCCAGCGTCTCACTGGAGACAGTAATTTTTATCTCCTCTCATCGAGATAAGCTACCAGGTAGATATTTTGATTCCATCTCCTTTCCTTTCCTTTTTTTTTTTAAAGTCCCCTCCTGTTGGTAGTACTAACAAGCCAGGAAATTTCTGTTTTCTTAAGATACTTTTTAGAGCATTAAAAAAAGTAAGTTTCTCCTTATGAGCCTCACAGCATCCCCCTGTGGTGTGCAAAGCAGGTCTTACCCCCATTTTTCAGATGGGGAAACTAAGGCTCAGAGATGTTACGTAACTTAGCCAAAGTTACCCAAGTCGAAAGTGGGAGAGTCAGGTGTCAAACGTTTTCTTTTCTTCTTTTTACTCCATGCTCAAGATTTGTTTTGTTAAAATGAGCAGCAAAAAGGAAAAACTAAGGATCTGAATAATTCACCGTGGGATAATCAGCCCACTAAACAGGTTAACAGTTCATTAAATTTTGGGTTTTTGATATCTCCTTCTATTAAGATTATAATGGGCATGGAACCAAACATATCCCCACTGATGATCTCACACACGGGATTACTTAGTACTAAAGTGAACAGCTGTTACCACGGAAACTTCTGAAAAGATTACAGACCCTCGGTAGAGTAAAAGGGGCCCACAGTACCATATGTTTTGATTTTCTAATGACTAGTCAGCTTAACTCAGCGTGTTTGTCCAGGTTTTGCCCTCAGACATTTCAAAACATTCTACAATTAGCTCAAGAGACAACGAATGATAGCTGTTAAGAACCCTCAGTGCTAGGAACCCTTGGGAAAATCCTCTCTAGTTAAGACGAAAGATGCAGGCATGTAGGCCCTGCATCTTGGAGAAGACAAGGCAGGGCAGAGGGATGGAGTGTTTGGAAAATGTGGGGATAGACATCTTTGCTGTGGAACGCATTCAATCTCCATACTCCTTGGCTGAGTAGAATACAGGAGCTCGCTTCCATGGCTCTCCCCACCCCTGGAGCCTGGTCCCCTCTCTGGCTGTCTGGAAGACATTCTACTCATCCTCCCTGGCCCCAGGTTCCCTGTAGAGGGAGGTATCAGTAATATTTTTCCAACCAGTGACTTTCTGCACCAAAGCCATTGTTTCGCATCCACTCCCTTATAGGCTTATGAGTGACCGGTCTGTGCGCCAGACAAGACCCTGCAGCTTCTCCCTTGATGCTTTCTGGAAATTTATTTGTAAAATAACATTCTACCCACCATTTATTCCATTCTCTGCACAAAGAGATTACATTAAATGGGAAAGACGGATGTAAAATCCTATCCTTTGATGGTATCAATGGTATGATATACCATTGATGGTATCAATGGTATGAGTTCCATTGGAGGAGGCTCAGCACAGGGTGCCAACGTCAGACAGGCACGAACACCACAGGTCCACCTGAGAGCATGAGGCAAGGCATACAGAACTGGGCGTTTGCCAGACACAGGCAGGGAAGAGCATTCTGGATACAGGGATCAGAGTATGCAAACTCAGAGACCTAAAAAAATGGCATGTTTGGCAGACAGCAAAAATACATCTGTGTTGTTAAATTAACACGTGTGTGTGTGTGTGTGTGTGTGTGTTACATTCTTACACACACTGTAAGGCTGGTTGAGGGCCAGGTTGGAAAGACATTGTGTGCTGTGTCTTGGAGTTTGCATTTGATCCCACCCCAGTGAGGTGGGCTTTTAAGCAATAGAGTGACATGGTCAATTCTGAGGTCTCGAAAGGTGACTCTGGTGGCAGGGGGTTGCAAGAGGAAGAGACTGGAGGCAGGGAGGCCAGGGGAGCAGTTGTGGGATTCATGGAAATGACAGAGGACACCAAGACCTGCCAAGGTGGGCAGTGCATCAACAATGACAGTACTTAGGGGCACTAACAAGGAAGACACCATTGTAAATAATCCAACTGACTGACAAGGACAGAGGGCTGAATATCCTTGAGTGCCGGGAGTCATATCTGGGGCTGCCATGAGAAGCCCCTGCGAGGCAGGGCTCAAAGAAGCTGTGTGTTCGGGAAGATCAGTATAAAGTGGGTAGAGAGTCTTGTGTTTTGTTTTGCTCTTTGAAAGGAACAGTAAATCAGTTACTTAAGAAAGGCCTTCAAACCACTGGGTTTTTTATCAAGTGTAACTTCTGGGCAGAGAGGTCTACCACATGGGGACTGATAAGGTAGGGTCAGGATATTTCTTTATATCACTTTAGCTGAAGACATGCTCTATTGCTTTTATACTAGTTTGTTTTGCTTTGTTTTGTTTTTTTCTCCTGCAATTAATCTGCCACCTCGTGGCCTAATAAGAAATTTCAGTTTTCGTAGATCAGAGAGGGAAGATGGATGAAGTAGGAATCAATATGCTTTCAGCCAATATAAGCACCAGCACACTACTGACGGTCATGAACGATGCATCAATACAGGAGTGCCTTCCTCTGACTATAAAATGCCCCTCTTACCTGCTATCCCAAAAGCATTTTGTCATTTCCCAAGAATTCATGGAACAATAAGAATACGAATCACAGACACTTCTTACATCTGTATGCTTTTGCCTTCACAAAATGAAAACTAGAAAATGGTCCTTATATTTTATTTTTTTTTTATTTTTTTTATTTTTTTGGTCCTTATATTTTAATGGGAAGCGAAATTGCTCTAAAAGCTACAAAGTGCCCTAAGACTATTTTCAACATATAAAATAGTGCTAAAAGATAATAAGGTGAATTTACAAACAGATGAAACCTGGACCCTGAGCAAATACTCATTAAACTAAAATAAAAAGTGAACACAAGCTGATGAATGGAGCCCTTTTTCTCTGGCTGAGTCATAATACCAGTGTTTGATAATTGATCTTCTTGAGAAACTGAGAGGATGCTTGTGTGGGAGTTCTGTGGTCCTTGAATAGAATCACTTGTTAGATTCTACAAAAAACAAATAAGCAAGGGCCCCATCCCAATATGTCCCCTTAGTCAGAAGTGCAGTGCAGCAAGGTGGTAATGGGGTCAGCCCAGGTTTCTGCTGGCCTCTGCTGTGTAGACCTTTAACCTTTTAGTTACTAGAAAATAGTGAAGCTAGGAGGGGAGTCCCAGAGAAGGGATAGGGCTGGGGCACTGGAGAGCCAGACTACTGCACGCTGGCTGAATTTTAGCCCTGCCCTTAGTTCAACCTATTCTCAACCTCAGAAATGCTGCCTAAAGAAAGATGTCTTTTATTTTAATTGAGAGATAATTGCATATTACATTATATTTGTTTCAGGTGTACAACATAATGATTTGATATTTGTGTATATTGCAAAATCATGAGTTTTTTTTTTTTTTTTTTTTTTGCGGTACGCGGGCCTCTCACTGTTGTGGCCTCTCCCGTTGAGGAGCACAGGCTCCGGACACGCAGGCTCAGCGGCCATGGCTCACGGGCCCAGCCGCTCCGCGGCATGTTGGATCTTCCCGGACCGGGGCATGAACCCATGTCCCCTGCATCGGCAGGCGGACTCTCAACCACTGCGCCACCAGGGAAGCCCTGAAAGATGGTTTTTAATAGTTACATTCTTCTAGCACAATATTTACAATATAAAAGTCACTAATGTAGATGTGGCCAAAGTTGATTTTTGCTCTATTGTTAAGGAGGGGTGTCCAAAGCCAATTCAACGCATAAATAAGATTTTTAAAGGATGTTTCAGCCATCTAGTTGCTAGTCATTTTCCTGTTTCCATTTCTACATGTTCATTTTAATCTGACCACACAACTATCATTAATTCTAAAAATATTTTCACTCAGTCCTCGTTTTCTAGCTCTGATCATATTGTTCATAGTGACAGTTTAGTGTCCTCCTTCCTAAGTTATTTTTCAAATTTGTTATATATCTTAAGGAATTGGTACATAAACTGCATAAACGTCTTCCTGAATTTGGTAATAGTTTGTTAACAAGTGTCAATTACGCTTCAATACATGAAAGGAATGCGGTCTTGAAGTGCCGTGTGCTTCTTTCTTTTTCTAATGTAGAATACTGCCTTCCCCCGGAGTCCAGAGGAGGATATCGATGATTGTTGATGGTGATCATTTTTACTCTATTTGCAACGTATCAAAGAATGTGAGAGCTGGAAGGAAACTGAAAGGTAAGTGAGTCCGCTCAGCTGCTGTTTAAGTCACGTCTGTGCTGAAAACGCAGTTTGGTTTTGATCTGTTCTGCATACACAATGATGGAGAGGAAAAGGGAACCGATTAATATGTAGAGAATTATGGCAATTTTATGCAAATGATATGGAAACAAAAGTGATCACTTTTGTGATTCCAGAGGTAGAAGAAGTGGAGGCAGCAGGCATGGCTGGAGTTGGTTGGGTCTGGGAGTCTGGGACAGGGGTAGGTTGGCTGGAGGTGCAGGTAACAAAAGATGGAGGAAGTCAGGGTGAGAACAGCATGCAACCAGGAGAGCTAAGGGGCAAACACCCTGGACTTGGGAAAGATGCGAGGTAAGTACAAGGCTCAAGCACCTATCTTAGAGTTTATGATCTGCTGGGAGGAGTGTGCAGATGAGGGGGCAAGTGTCACAGATTCTGCTCCCAGCAGTGTAATGAAGCGAAAAATGGGGTGGTGACCTGGAAAGTGGTGTAGACCAGTAGTTCTCAACCTTGGTGGCACATGTGAGTTACCTGGAGAGCTTTGAAAAATCCTAACGCCCAGATCCCACACCTCACTCTGGGAGTGGAATCCAGGCACCCTATTTTTTTTTTAAAAGCTCTTCACATGATTCCAATGTGTAGCCAAGGTTGAGAATCCCTAGTGTAGAAAATAGGAGATTTCTACCCCCAGCAGGTAGAAAGGTGATGTCAACTTACAAGATTAGATGTGACACAGCTATTGGCCTGCCCTTCCCAGCCCCCTGAAAATAGGTACTCCAACCTGCAAGCTCCGCTTTAAGTACCACTTGATTTATTTCTGAGCAAGCCCTGGTCTGTGTTAGGAGCTCAGTTCTCATCAACTGGTGGGAGGGCGGAGATTAATTTCGCTACCGTCGACATACACTTCATCCCCAGGGCACCCCCAGTCTCAGAGAACTACAACCTTTCCTTCTGACTGACGTTTCTGGTTTCATTCCTACACCTGCCGGAACTCGAATTGTGCTCAGCACATCAGTCAACGTTATTGGGACTCCCTTCTCCCTAGAGCTACATTGTGATCCCTTGTCACTGGCTGCTAGTTGAGGACCTCCTGCAGCCTGACGGACCTCTCCACTGGAGCACCAGATTGGACACACCTGGTATCAATTCCAGCATGGAAAGAGCTGAGGTCCTGGAATCCTCTGGGACTAGGGCATTTGCAAGGCCAGCCCTTACAATTGGGGCCATCCTACGTCTGAGTAATTTCCTAGAGACTGAACGTCCCAGGTCTCAGCTGCCCTCCTTTTCCTACTGGCCCACCACTCCCTCAAAACTGAGGCCAAATGGTTAGAGCTCAAAATCATGCCAGCCAGCTGGTGGGAGCATAAAACCTGAACACTCCTGGCGGTTGTGGGGTGGTGTCAGATGTTTTGGTGGCTGAGAAATCTGTGGGAAGATGCTTGAAGATCAGTGAACTCATCACTGGGAGTCACCACAAAGGCTTCTGAAGGAAAGAAAAGGATGGGGGTAATGAGAGGCGAGTTATGAAGGTAACAGAACTGGAAAGGAGAGGGGTGCTCTGCTCAGAGAATTGTCTAAAGCAAACGTAGGGCAAGCAAGGTGCCCACATCCACAGCAGACGTGGCTCACTGATTGCAAGATTCTTCCCTGCGGCTCCCGGACTTGGACTTGAAATCTGCCTCGACACAGCATTGCAGGTATTCACCACAGATCAATCAGAGCTCTCATGCAGGCTGAAAACTATGAGCCACACTGGATCTGAGGGAAGAAGCACCTTTCTTCTTCCTAAGCCACCGACACAATCTAGGCACACGCGGGGGAGGGGTGGTCCGAACAGGAAACCAGAGAGAAAGGCTATGCCATGAAGCAAGCTCATTTTTTCAAGGTCCTGTAGTATTTAACACTTTCCATTTAATTACGGCCAATCCACACAATTCCTTCTTTCTTCTAATTCTCTTTTTATACGCAGTGCCACTTCCTCTCAGCACAGTCTCTCCCGTAATCCCCTCCCCCTCTTGTTCTTTTTCTCCTCCAAACTGACTGCTGTGCTGTGGAGCTGAGAAAGGAACAGGCTTCCTGGAAGTCCCTCCTGACCCACAGGCACCCCGCCAGGTCGAGGCTGTGGACAGAAAAGGTGGCTGGGGAGCCGTCACGGGATTCAGGAACACCTCCCAATGTTCAGTGACCACTCGTGCCTCTTAGAATCTGAGTTGTGATCCTGCCAACCCCTGCAAACGCTTTAGGTTCTGCGGGCACCAAATATTCCCTGAGCGTGTCCTTTTTCTCAAAGTCAAACACAAACAGAAAAAAAATACCCAGGAGATTGTTCGTTTCACCCAGCCCCACGGAAGAGAAAGGACATCCAAGTAGATACATTTTGCCACCATTTGGAGATGTGGGACCAGCCTCAATCAGGAATAACCGCCAGGCTGTACTAGGTAATTTCTCAAGGGATGGTCAGAGCGTTTAATTTAATCAAACCCCCCTATCCCGACCCTCAACTGCCCTGAAACCTATCTTTCAGCTTCTAGTGTTTTCTTTTCTTTCTCTTCCATGGGGTTGAGCCCCCGTTTTCTTCCCAATGTAATATATGTATTAGTTTTGAATAGCAGGCATTCTAGTATCTCGTGAATTGAATTATGTGCTTTAATTGTTTGGGTCCTACACTCCAACCCTGGAGAACTTTCTGCCACCATTCTCCCAGTCGTCAAAAACTGAACCCTCAGAGTCATCACTGATGCTCCTTTCTTCTGAATCTCTGGCATTTAACTGCCTCAGTGTCCAATAGATTCTCCTCTCGAAATGTCTCTGGATCCACTCATTTCTCTTTCTATCCATGACCGTTCCCTTGTCCTTATCTTCACCGCCTCATCCTTGGATTACTGCAGCCACTGATCTCACTCACCCTCCAGCTTCAACCCCGCCACTCCCAGACCAATATTCCTAACCTCAAAATTTATCCTTTCACTACCATATTCAGTAACCTCTAATGGAATCCCATGCTGACATTCAAAGCCTAAAACTCTCTGGGCTGCTACGCAAACCCTCAATAATCAGTCACACATTGCCTATGGACGTGATTTCTAACTATTTCTCAATGGTGCGCATGTGCTCCAAAAATCATGTTCACACACACACACACACACACACACACACACACACACACACACACACCCAGAGTAAGCCTTTGCTTGACGTACAAGTGGCTTTCTACTTGCATTTTAGCATCAAGCAGGGGTTAAAGTGAGAGCCTGGAAACGCTGCATGCGCCAGTAAGACTTCCCCACCCTCACCTCACCACTACCATCATGGCGATTTCCATTCTACTTTTGAATTGATGTTTTCTTTTTTTTTTTTTATTGGAGTATAGTTGCTTTACAATATTGTGCTAGTTTCTACTGTACGGCAAAGTGAATCAGCTGTACATATACATATATCCCCTCTTTTCTGGATTTCCTTCCCATTTAGGTCACCACAGAGCACTGAGTAGAGTTCCCTGAGCTATACAGTAGGTTCTCATTAGTTATCTATTTTATACATAGTATCATGAATTGATGTTTTCAGTGAATACATTGAAAACAGTGCATTGTTTCCTTTTAGCATCGTTTGTGTTTATACCCTCAGAATATGTATAAGGTACCAAAAGAAAAAAGCTGTCAGTGTAGAATTATACACTAGGATAAGGAAACATTAGGAAGAGCGGAGGGGGTGACAGAAGCATCATACCAGCATACCAGACATCCAGCATACCAGACCTCCCTCATTTTCATGCCACCCCTCGACAAAAAAAAAATTTAGTATCCATCACAGACAAAAGTGTCTTTGAGAGAGCTGAGAGATCCAGCACCACAAGTCAATGGGCCTGGGAGGAGTCCCAGCCTCCAATGGGCTGACAGACCTTGGTTCTAGCTGTGGACCCTGTGGTGGCCCATGAATTGGCTTCTCTTGGTCATGATCTGGGAGGCCCTGGTGAACATGCTTAAGACAATCACTCGTTCATGAGACAGCTTATGTGGAAGTTCAGGTTTCCAGAGGAGAAATTCCAGCACTCCACTGGAGCGGGGTGGGGTGGGGGAAGGGTTTGGATGCACTGGAAAGGGTAGGAAGAATAGATTGACCTTACCTACATCACTCCAAGGTGGCACAGTTTAGGGCCTAGGAAGATCTTCCTTGGGCCTTGATTTAATCCCACAGGTGAAAGGGAGAGTATGTGAATGACACCGTGCTTCCCCAGCTGTGCAGGACACCTGCAAAGGGCTCATGTATCTCTCGCCCCATCTGGAGTACTCAGTTAAGAGCTCTATGATTTGGAGGCTGAGAAGTGGTGGGGGGGCACAGCAGATAGAACTCTGAGAGGACATGAAAGTGACACAGATCCTAATTGCCTTGTGGATTCCATCAAGAAGACAGCCCACAGCTGCTGGGAGCCCCTCACCCACAGATCCACTCCAACTGGCCCTTGGGCACCCACAGCGCTCCACATGCCTGACCCCCACCCATACACCCACCCTGTGGCCAGCTCCTTGTGTGTGCTCCTGACAATGGCCTGAGTGGGCTTTGGCGGATTGCCAGTGAGCACACACAGAATGCTGGCTCATCTGTAGGCCAGGGAGAGAGCACAAACTTGAGCTTTAGGGTCACGTGTGAGAAAACAAAAGAGACGCCATGAGCCCAGGGCCTGGTGTGTTGCAGGATCCGGAGAAGGCCTACAACCTTAAGAATTCTGCCACAAGAGGGAGCAAGAAGCACGGAGCGGGTATACCCACAGAAGGTCTGAGACAGCCTCCACATACGTATATGCATAGCTGATTCACTTTGTTATAAAGCAGAAACTAACACACCATTGTAAAGCAGTTATACTCCAATAGAGATGTTAAAAAAAAAAAAGAGGGAAGAGATATGGGGATATATGTATAACTGATTCACTTTGTTATAAAGCAGAAACTAACACACCATTGTAAAGCATTTACACTCCAATAAAGATGTTAAAAAAAAAAAAATCCCTAGCAGGATTGATAAAAGGTCTCTCTCCCCCAAATGCACTTAGTAAAGACTGCAGGGGTTGACTGACTGCTACTTAAAATGCAATGCAAAACTTCAGGAAACATGAAAAATCAAGGTGACTTGACACCACCAAAGAATCACAACAACCTTTTAAACGGAATCCAAAGGCATGGAGATCTATGATTTGCTTGACAAAGAGTTCAAAATGGCTGTTTAAAAGAAACTCAGTGAGGTACAAGAAAATACAGAAAGACAATTCCCAAACCCGAAACAGAAAATACAAACAGACCAATTACCAGTAATGAAACTGAATCAGTAATTTAAAAACTCCCAACCAAAAAATGTCCAGGACCAGATGGCTTTACAGGTGAACTCTACTGAAAATTCAGATAAGAGTTAACACCTATCCTTTCAAACTATTAAAAAAAAAAATTAGAGGAAGGAATGCTTCTGAACTCATTATATAAGGCCAGCATCATCCTGATACCAAAAGCAAAGATATCACACAAAAATATAAAATTACAAGCGAATAGTGCCGATGAACATAGGTGCAAAAATCCTCAACAACAACAAAAAATCCTCAACAAAATACTAGCAAACCAAATTCACCAATACATCAAAAGGATCATACACCATGATCAAGTAGGACTTATCCCAGGGATGCAAGGATGTTACAATATCCACAAATCAATCAACACGATACACCACATTAACAAACTGAAGAAGAAAAATCATATGATCATCTTGACAGATGCCAAAAAAGCTTTCAATAAAATTCAACATCCAGTTACGATAAAAATTCTCCAAAAAGTGGCCGTAGAGGGAACATACCTCAACATAGGAAAGGCCATATATGGCAAATTCACAGCTAACATCATACTTACAGGTGAAAAGCTGAAAGCATTCCCTCTAAGATCAAGAAAAAAGACAAGGACGTCCACTCTCGCCACCTTTATTCAACATAGTTTTGGAAGTCCTAGCCACAGCAATCAGGAGAAGAAAAAAAAATAAAAGGAGTCCAAATTGGAAGGGAAGAAGTAAAACTGTCACTGTTTGCAGATGACATGATACTATACATAGAGAATCCTAAAGACGCTACCAGAAAACTGCTAGAGCTCATCAATGAATTCAGTAAAGTTGCAGGATACATGATTAATATACAGAAGTCTGTTCCATTTCCATACACTAACAATGAAATATTAGAGAAAGAAACTGGGGAAACAATCCCATTTACCTTCACATCAAAAAGAGTAAAATACCTAGGAATAAACTTACCCAAGGAGGCAAAAGACCTGTACTCTGAAAACTGTAAGATGCTGATAAAAGAAACTGAAGACGACACAAACAGATGGAAAGATAAACCATGTTCTTGGATTGGAAGAATCAATATTGTAAAAATGACCATACTAGCCAAAACAATCTACAGATTCAATGCAATCCCTGTCAAAGTACCAACGGCATTTTTCACAGAACTGGAACAAAAAATTTTTTAATTTGTATGGAAACACAAAAGACCCCAAATAGCCAAAACAATCTTGAGGGAGATTTTCTCTAATACTATTATAGTGCTTTCATTTCTAGTATCTCTATACACTCCTGGCTGGTTTGCCATTCACTCTACCCAGTGGAGCACACCTTAGCCTAGCAGAGCTGTGGATTTTTTCCTGTTTGTTTCCTACCAAGTTTGCTACTTATACTGACAAGGACTCTGGGCATGGATTTTTGCTCTTTGCTCCCAATCAAGTCAGTCCCCTCTGGCTGTGAAGCTGCTGCTTTTCTTAGCCAGTTCTACTCCAGAAAAGCTACTGGTACATTGCTCACCAACTGAGCTGGAGGGGATGGGAGCAGCCCCAGGCAAGAAGGCTGCAAACTCCCACTGTTCTTACTCAAAGTGCTAGCAGTTTTTCATGAATACATGCTTCTCAATTTGTTGTTTGCCGTTGGTTAACTTCCAGAGCCCTTAAGTGACCATTTTTTTTTCCAGTTTTATACTTTTTTGGGGGGAAAGAATTTTCTAATCTGTTCACCATAGTTGGAAGTCCTGTCTCCAAGTGTATTTTTACCATAATTTTTGCTTAAATCAATAGTCAGAATAATTTTTCTTTTTTGCGGTACGCGGGCCTCTCACTGTCGTGGCCTCTCCCGTTGCGGAGCACAGGCTCCGGACGCGCAGGCTCAGCGGCCATGGCTCACGGGCCCAGCCGCTCCGCGGCATGTGTGATCTTCCCAGACCGCGGCACGAACCCGCGTCCCCTGCATTGGCAGGCGGACTCTCAATCACTGCGCCACCAGGGAAGAATATACTGTAAATATGTAAATGATTTAATATCTGAAGTAGATAGTAAACTGTAATTATCTTTCTCTTCATTTTAGTTTTTCTTGGAGTTAAGAAATACCTCATATTTTCACTTGCATAGATTAAATCACCCCAGGCCATCACCTCAATAAAGTTTTACTATGAACAAACATGTCAGATAAACTACCACTTTTTTTCCCCCTCTGGAGTTATTCCTCTTAGACTCCTTCATTCTTCCATTCCAATCTTCACTATTTTTTCTTTAGGTCTGCTGTACAGCTATTATTCTAATAATTTCTTTCATCTCTTTTGTGTTGGGTACATTGTTTTCTGGGTTAAGTGTCTTTGTCTTGAAGGTCATGTAAAATAGTGACCTAAAACATGGCCTCTGGCATTAAACTGCCCAAGTTCAGATTCCAGCTCTATATTATTATTTGTGCCACCTTGGAGACATTGCCTATCTATGCCTCAATTTTCTCATCTGTAAAATCATTGTGAAAAGAACAGTACTTACCTCACTCAGCTGTTCTCAAGATCAAATGAGCAAATATATAAATACTAGCTACTATCATTGGGGTGGAGTAGCTTTTGGTGGCACATGTGGCGTTTTCTAAGAAATGTGTAAAAGTATATTTTTTTAGACACTGCGTGGACAATAATTCTACTAACACTTGGTTATCTGATTGGGTATAGGATTTTAGGTTAAAAATTATTTGTCCTCAGAATTTTAAGGGCATGGTGCTATTGTTTTTCGTTTCCTATTGCTGTTGATAAGTCTCAATATTCTGATTGCCATCCTTTGTGCGTGTGAGTGTGTGCGTTTTCTTTTAAAAAGTTCTTTTAAATTGAAGTACAGTTTATTTACAATATTGTGGCACTCTCTGCTGTGCAGCAAAGTGAATTAGTTTTACACACATATACATTCTTTTTAAAATATTCTTTTCCATTATGGTTTATCCCAGGAGGTTGGATACAGTTCCCTGTGCTATACAGTAGGACCTTGCTGTTTATCCTACTTTTTGAAAGTTTAGAATGTTTTATTCTTGGTGTTGTGAAATTTCATTCTGATGTGCCTTGGAGTATTTCTTTTATTCATTGTGCTGCCTACTTCACCAACCCATTACTCTAAGAATTTTTCTTGTGTTATTTCTTTGATAATTTCCTCCCCTTTTCTCTCTTTCTGTTCAGGCTTCCTGAAACACATATTAATTAAAGACTGGATCTCAGGGACTGACCTTTTTACTCCTATGGTCTCTAAATTTTCTCCTTCATTGGGGAGAGTTCTCTTCTAATCCTTCTATCGAATTTTTTTTTTTTAATTCTGCTATCACGTCTTTAACTTATAAGTGTTCCTTTAAATTTTCTTATTTTTTATATAACTTTGTTTTGTTTCATGGATGCAATCTTTCTTATATTTCTGAAGATATAAATGATATATGTATATAGTTTTTCTCCTGCTCCATGATTTATCTGAGTTTTTTCCTGAGTTTTTTTTCCTGTTGGCTTTGTATGTACAAAGCCTCTCAAATTGAAGGCATTCTCAACTGTTTGGTGATCTTTGGCTCTCCTTTGTCATATAACAGTGAGGCACAAAAATTTCAGAGAGGGCAAGACTTGCTGATTGCAGAGCCAAAAAAAGTTTTCTATTTTGTGATTCCAAAATATAAGAGATCTTTTCTTTGAGTCTGATCACTGTCACAATAGTTGGCTAGGATAGGATAGGCTAGGTTAGCTGCAGTAATAAGTAACAACTTAAAAGACTAAAACTCAATGGCTTAACAAATATTTATCATTCCCACGGCATGTCCAATGGTGACTGGTAGTGAGCTTGGGTCCAGGTACAGAGTAACCCCAAATCATCTAAGGATACCACTGTTTCATCATGAAATTTCAAGTGTTTGTCATGCAAGGGAAAAGAAGGCATGGAAAAGGAAGCATTGTCTCTCGAATGACTCCACCCAGAAGTAACACACGTGACTTTTTCTCACGTGTCATTCACTAAAGCAAATCATATGTTCACGAAGGTCAAAGAGCAGGAAAGTGCAGTCCTTCCAAGTGCCCAGAAGGAGACGAGAACCAGCAATACTGGAGAGCAGCACTAATGTTTACCACACCCACTGGGTCCCTCCCTTAAAAAATCGTATTCGTGGTTTCCCCATTCCTCCTTAGCAGATTATTCAGACACTAAACCGCCACTTGCCCAAGTCTTGGGAAGTTGCTTCCTTTTTTTCCCCTTGATGAATACAGTGTGTTGACTAAATTAAATAGAACTCAAGAAAAGCTAGATGTAAACCAAAGAAAGATTCCTCTGCTTACTAAACTTCCTGTGGAAGCGAGAGAGCCACAAAAATCCTTCAATTTTTTTTTTTTTTTCCATCATCCTGTGTCTTCCTAAAGTCACTCTTGATCTCATCACAGGACCAGTTAAGGGAGGAAACCAGGTGGAAATGAAGGTAGCAGCAAACAGAGTTGTAGTTTGAAGATGGCTGTGGCTGGCTTCCAAGGGACTAGTTTTGCAATTTATTATTAACATCATGCAGCTGCGCACGAAAGGGATCAAAGCTGGCCAAAGAGGCTCTCCTAATAGAAAGACCCAGAGCCGTGAACAACAACACACTACATCTGCAGGTTCCCAGGCAGTGATGGTAGAATTCCAGTTTCCTGAGCAGAAGCAATTTAGATTCTGCACCGATAGAGAAGAGTTCAAATTTGAAGGCAACTCCGGCTCAAAGCCTGCGTCACCCTGGACAGTGAACAGGTCCCAAGCATCACAGCTTTGAAATACTAGACCTAAAAGTGATTGCAAACCAGATAAAAATTGTCTCCAAAAATTCATGAGGAGCCTGTAAAACCTGTCTGTTTCTCCGCCTCTCGTTCCAAGCAACTAACTGCTGAGGATGCACATAAATGGCGTCTGACTCATTGTTTCCTTCCTTAATTCTACTGGTTGCTGAACTGACAAACAACCACAGATACTCAAGCTAAAATTAGCACCCTTGTCATACAACACTGACTTGTTCCAAGGTTCGGAGCGACACTGGCCAGCAAGCAAATGACTCCCCTTTGTCACCCTAAGTCTGCCCTCTGAACCCTCTGAGCACAGGGCACCCCAGACTCATTCCCCATTATGAGTGGAGAGTCACTGAGAAAGCTCCTTGGCCACTGCTGGGCCTCCAGATGTGGCCTTCTGGCACACAGCCTCCTCCTTAGCTCCAAGCAAACCAGACCCACTGCTCTATGAATCTGCCACTGTGCAGAAGTCTTTAACCACCTCTGGACCGCAGTGTAAAAGGTGCCATTTATATCTTTAAGGTTTCACGTGGTATGGCAGCTGATTTGCTAACCGAGATCCCCACACTGATCAGTCATTGGATGCGGGCCACCTTGGGGAGGGGCATAACCTTGGAGGCGGCAGCTCCTTACAGATGGGACAATCCCTCAAGAAGCTGACGACTGAGGGCTGCTGGCCCACAGCACTCCCAGGGGCTGGGCCAATGAGTCTTCACTGAAGGGGGATCTGGGTCACATATCCCAGTGCCTAACACAGCTATGCCAAGTCCTTTCTCCCTGCAGCCTCTCCAATTAGACTTCAAATCTCTGCCCCAGATTCACTTGGTCCACAGTATTCAGACCAATGTCCTTTGTCCCCAAACTCTCCATCCTTTCCAATGACCTACCTTTATCTCTGATTTGTCACACTGGCTCATGTCTATCTGCCCCAATGAGCAAGTTTAATTCTACATTTACGTTGATGTTTGCTTAGTAACTTTCCTCCAAGGTTTTAGCCAGCTCTTGTCTATGAAAACAAAGAATCAGACTCCAGATCATGAAATATTTGCTGAACACGTCCCACTTTTCAGCTTTTGGACATGCTTTCATTGTGTAACCAGGGGGCAGAGGGTTAAAGTGAACTGACTTTCAACTCTAGGTTGCAAACTACTGTGTGTTCCCATACAGTTAGCTTCTTTGGTGTTTTTCACGAACCAAACGCAATCGAATTTACTGCAAAATGTGTATTCCTGTAGGTTCCTTCCAGTCACATGAGAAATCTACTGGTTTTCCTAAGGGAGAAGAGGACTCATTTCCCCCCAAAATGACAGGAGAAAACTAGGTCACCTAGAGTTAGAAAGCTCCTTTAAACCTTCTCCTCTGGCCACTAAGCTGAGAAGATGAGTTGATAAACTCTCTCCCACCACCTACAGAGTAGCTTCAGCAATATTAAGCTTCTGAGTCTGTTTTCACCTAATGGCACCTAAGCACATTCTTAAAGTTCAATGATTAATCATTTCAGTACTCTCTGGCTTTATCCCTTGGTGCTCCATGTACAATAGGACAAATCAGGTTATACGTTTTCTGGCATTGATTCCATTCGATTGAATTCCTCCCCATATTTAGGTATAATCTCTAAGTATTGTCCAGTATAAGTGGTCTGTGGGAGGATTGTGCATTTTTTCCCAGCATGGTCTCTTTTCTAAGCGTAATTACATGCTAGGCTTAAAAGCTCACCCACCTCATAACAGGGGACTAGATGAGACCCCAGCCTTGATTTTCTCAGATTTGGACACACTCTTTTTTTCTTTTTTTGGACACACTCTTTTATCACCTCCAATTCCTGGTTAAATCTTCCTGCTACTTCTAAACAAGGCTTCCAACAGAACAGAAGATGCACGGAGAAACTCCAGAACAAAGTGAGATCCAAAGTGACTCTCAAGCAATACCCGGGGGCGGGAGCAGTGTGGGCAGAGGGGAGAAGCAGAGAGATCAAGTGAAAAGTCAAGTGAAAAAGATGATGTATGTAGGTTACCCAAATGATGTGTTTCCGTGTGCCCTATAAGGAGAGAAAATCGGATTGACACTTTGAACTCTCCATCCTTAAGAAGACAGTCCCACAGACCCATCATTAAAGAGGCATCCTTGTGAAATTCCCTTCTGGTTGTAGGGATTGGTTGACATAAGGACACTTCCTCTCCTGTCTCTGGCAATCAAAAGCACGCTTGATCGGCATGGCTAGCTAAGGCGAAAGGTGCCTTGCTGAATGAGAAAACAGTCTCTCTCTCGGATGCTGCTTCACACATGGAACCCAAGACTGAGCATGGTCACTTTGCTACCACCTTTGGCTTAGGAGAAGCTAATGGTGAAAAGAGAGAATTTTTTGTAGTTGTTTGTTTATTCAGTCACTATAAGCTATATATTATTATGTAAGGCCTTTAAAATGTATTGAGAATTTATGGATATTGGAAAAGACTGAAAATGTAAACTGGTTAAGACATGTTTCCTGTCCTTGGGAAAGACAGCATCTATTTGAAGAAACGGGAGGTTGAAAGATGATTTAATTCCTCTTTGGGGTTGGAAAAGACTTGGAGATCTCCTGGTTCAAGTCCCTCATCTCGGAAAAGAATGCAGCACCGAGAGCTATAGTGATTTGTGGTTTACTTAGAATCACTCAGCTAATTAGTGGCAAACCTGGACCAGAGCTTGGGTCTTCATATTCATAGTTGAATGACCTTTTCATTACCCAAATTGCTCTCAGGGTCTGCAATAACTCACGATCAATCTATGAGTCAGTTCATCCTAAAACAATATTTTCATCTAGTTTTAAGAAAAATATTTCAGATATATAAAAAAGTACCAAGAACAATATATTCAGTCTCATGTACCCACTACTCAGCTTACTAAATTATAATCACAATAGACTCTCTCTGCATCCCTTTTCTATCCCTTTCCTATATATTCCTCCCAACAAGTAACCAGTACCTTGAATATGCACTTTATCATTTCCACGAATATTTTAAACTTCACTACATATGTATACATCCATAAATAATACATAGTATTATTTTTACATTTTTTAAGCTTTATAAATGGTGTAATACCGTATATACTATTTGGCATCCTGTTTTTCACTTAACATACTTTTGAGATTTATGGACATTAATATATATAATTCTAGTTCATTTTTGCTGCTAAATAGACTACCACTTGTTTGCCATTCACATTTTTCTTGTTCACAGAGAAGTAGAATGGTCCCAATTTTTTTTTTTTTTTTTTTTTTTTTGTCATTTCATGCACATTTGCCTACTGTTACCTTGGGCAGATTGAGGCTGTGCACACTAGGAGTCACACTGCTACGTCACATACTATGTAAGTCGTTAAACTCACTGCATTCTCACTTCAGCTCTAGAATGCTCGTCTTCACTGGCTTTGGTTTCATAAATCTACCTGCTTACTTCCACACTGCTGACATTGCAGGTTAGGGCAAGTTTGAGAGTTTAATGAGGGATGAGCTTAACAAACTTCCTACTGAAGACTGCAGACGCAGGGTTAGTTGATGTCCGGGTGACACTCTTTGGAAATGCAAGTAGAAGTCTCTGAATTGAGCTGCTTAATTTACTGGGGCTTCTAGTGAGCTCCAGAGCGAGAATCACCACATGCGCTTTCAAACAGATTGCTCCTTTGTGTCATCCTGGGGACACAGTAGAGAAGTACACTCCTGGCCATACAAGCAGAGCCAGCCTTCCTGGAAGGGTAGTAAAGAGTGATGGTAAGATACAAGTGGCTGATGCTACAAGGCCTTTCTCCCAAAGCACTTTTCCTGTGGTTGTTCCTGAAATTCAACCATTTGTTCTTCTAATACAGTCCTCCATTAAAATGCAAAGAACAAGATAGGAAGGTTCAAGTAAATTACTAAGATGTACTATTTATTCAAATCTTAGTATGAAGGACATTTTGGTCAAGGTAAGAGGGCTGTGGTATAAAATCTGAGAAAAATAAATGCCTAGGAGTTCATAGTGATGAGAGGACATTTGGGCTGAGTCTTTTAAGCCCTTTTTTTTTTCTTTTAACATCTCTATGGGAGTATAATTGCTTTACCATGGTGTGTTAGTTTCAGCTGTATAACAAAATGAATCAGCTATATGTATACATATATCCCCATAACCCCTCCTTGTCGCATCTGCCTCCCACCCTCCCTATCCCACCCCTCTAGGTGGTCACAAAGCACCGAGCTGATCTCCCTGTGCTATGCGGCTGCTTCCCACTAGCTATCTATTTTGCATTTGGTAGTGTATATATGTCCATGCCACTCTCTCACTTCATCCCAGCTTACCCTTCCCCCTCCCCGTGTCCTCTATGTCTGCGTTTAAGCCCTTTTTTTAAAAAAAAAACAAAAAACCATCTCCTCCATGAAGCAATCCCCAGTATCTCTGGCTACAAATAATCACTCTACTCTCATCTCCTACAGTACCTTGTACCTCTTTTATAACAATTATCACATACTTGATTTTAATATAAATGTGCAAGATCAGGGGTCTATGCACAGTGGATCGGATATCTTGTTGCAGAAGAAACTACTCCCAAGCTTAGTGGCTGAAAGCAATTATTTATTTGCTCACAGTTCTGCAATTTGGTCAGGGCTCAGCTGGGTCAGTTCATCTCAGCTCCGTGTGGTATTAGCCAGGGTCCCTTGTGCGGCTGCACTCAGAAGACCACTCAGCTAGTGCTGGAATGTCCAGGGTGTCCTGTCATTTTCCTGGATTTCTCTGCATGTGGACAGCAGGACAGTTGAGACCTCCTTTTACACGGTGGCTGGCTTCCGAGAGAGCAAAAGCAGAAGTTGGAAGGCCTGACAGGGTTAGGCTTTGAAGTGTCACTTCTGCCTCAAAGTACTGGTTAAAGTAAACCACAAAACTAGCCCAACTTTAAAGAGAGGAGAAATGGACTCCATGTCTTGAAAGGAAGAACAGCATAAATATACAGACATGGGAGGACTTGCTGAAGGACATCTTTCATGACACTACACTGGACTTAGACTCTTAGATAGAATATTTGATAGATAAGTGAACACAAGTGCTTCTTCCAGAGCACTGGTCAAAGGGGTGCTGAGGAAAAACATCCCTTTGAGGTGACCAGTGAATGAGAAAGTCAGTCTATACCATCTCAGGTAGCATGCAACCCAGAGATGGAGCCATCAGTGGACTTTCCCACAAAGTACTGCTTCCCCAGTTGGCTTGGCTGGGGCACAGTGGTCACCCTAGCATAGTGTGGTCATCATTAACCATTCACAAAAATCCCCATTCTCTTCCTTGAACAACTGCAATTCCCTACTCACTGTGAAATTAGATGGGGCCGTGTGATTTGCTCTGGCTGGTAAATGTGACCAGACATGACATCTGTCACGTGTAGATGGAAACTTCGGCACCACTGTGAAACTTGCCCCCCTTTCCCTGTTTTCTGCCCTGGTGAGGTGGAACATCTATTAGTCTGGATCCCTGAGTAACTTCAGTGAGAAGAGCTCCTGTGGGTATGACCCACAGAATCTCCCCAAGGACTGGAGAATCAAGATCAGGCCCAGGCAGTCGGGACCAAAGCCAGTGCCTCATGGAGCATGAGTGAAAAATAAACTTATGCTTTGTTAAGTCACTACAATTTATAGGATGTCTGTTACTGTAACCTAATTGTACTATTTTCTACTGCTGCATAGCAGGTTACTACAGATCTAGCATCTAAAGCAATGCGCATGTATCATCTCAGTTTCCATGGACTGGGATTGGCCCTGACTGAGCTGGGTCCTCTGCTCAGGGTCTCACAAGGTAGACATCACAGTGTCAGCTGGCTGCATCCTCATTTGGAGACTTGACTGGAGACAGAGCCACTGCCAAGCTCCCTCAGGGTGGTGGTGGAATGTAGCTTCTTGCAGTTGTAGGTCCCTGTGTTCTTGCTGGTGGTCATCTGGGGGCTGCTCTCAACTCTTTGAGGCTGCCCACATGCCTGACCATGTGGCCTCCCTCTCTAAAGACAGCCGTGGAGAAAGTCCCTCATGCCAAACCCATCTTGCACTTCATATGTCGCTGACTTGTCCAGACTTGGCCTTTAGACTCAGATTTAAAGGGTTTATATGACTCAGGTCAAGAACCCCCAGGATAATTGCCCTTTTCCAAGGTAGCTCTTCCACTTAAATCCAATATATTTATAGTCCTGGAGTTTATACAGAGAGTGTACACTAGGATGTGGGGATCATAGGGGACATCTTTGAACTCTGCCTAAGGCACTAACCTAGTCAATCCTGATTGACACACATGGTTCAGATGCACAGAGGAGATCCGAAAAGGCAGCAGAATGAATCCTGTTCTCTGTTTTACCCGAGTCCGGTTCCTTTTCCAGTTCACAACATTTCCCCAGAATGTGTATCTTGGGACTTTTCCACCAGAAAGGGCAATAGCTCATGAAATCCATGTGGTTTGGAGGACCCATGAGAGTCAACCTAATGTATCCCAGGACTGCACTGTTCCCTTTAAGCTCTAAGGTCTAACTACCTCTGCCCCATAAAGGCCCTCACATTCTTTGTAACCACATTTATAAATCACATGTTAATTACTATAGTCCCTTTTGAAAATGACTTGGGAATCTGTATCAGTAAGGCTTTAATTGTTCATTATCCTAAAATAAGAAACACAATTCCTGAAATCATCAAAATAAATGCTCAGACTTATGGGCCAAAGGAAGGACCGCAGGTTACTATCATCAAAGGAAAATACGCTCAATATTAAAAATTAGAGGACTAGATAAAGAAATTAAACCAGATCTGTATTATGGGTTATTGTGTAGCCATTAAAAACCTATCTGTAGGGCAGGAATAGAGACGTAGACATAGAGAATGGACATGTCGATACAGGGTGGGGAAGGGGAGGGTGGGACAAACTGGGAGATTAGGTTTGCCATAAATGCACTATCACGTGTAAAATAGATAGCTAGTGGGAACCTGCTGTAGAGCACAGGGAGCTCAGCTCGGTGTTCGGTGATGACCTAGATGAGGTGGGGGGGAAGGGGGGAGGGAGGTCCAAGAGGGAGGGGATATATGTATACATATAGCTGACTCATTTCATTGTACAGCAGAAACTAGCACAACACTGTAAAGCAATTTTACTTCAATAAAAATAAAACTAACTTTGAAAAATATTTAGAGATAGGATATTATGATCATGAACTTCATTAACTTATTAATAGGATATAGACCGTATATAAAAATTATTTCATTTTAAAGTAAATATAAACATGGAAGTACCTCAAGAATAAAATGCCAAAATATTTCAAAGTAATAGAGTTATTCTTTTCTTTCTGCTAAGTTTCTTATTTTCCAAATTCCAGCAATGAAATTATATTGCTTACAAGACGAGAAAAACAAATAATAAATGTTATTAGCTTAGAGCTTAGGATAAATTGCTTTCAGGCACTTCTAGCACTTTCAAGGCAGCCATTTATAAATTATTAATTGTACACAATAAAAGTGTTCCCATTTATTTGTGAAACAAGGCAATAATTTGTTGACTTGGTTTGCATGTTTACAAGTGCCTGAAAAGTTGCAGAATTTATAAGTGATTTCATTATCCAGACTTTGGGCCATTTTAGACTAAATTCGAAATTAGTCTGCATTTTCTTTTTCATTGAGGTATAACTGACATACAGTATTATATTAGTCTCAGGTGTATGACATAGTGGTTTAACATTTTTATGCCGTGCAAAATGGTCACCACAATAAATTTAGTTACCATCTGTCATCTTACAGTTAATACATCATTGCTGACTATATTTCCCATGCTGTACATTACATCCTCATGACATATTTATGACTATAAGTTTATATTTCTTAATCCCCTTCACCCACTTTGCCCCCTTAATCCCCCCTCCTCTCCCCTTCCCCTGAAACAACTACCAGTCTTTGTATCTGTTAAGTCTGGGTTTTGTTTTGTTTGTATTGTTTTTTTAGATTCTGCATATAACTAAAATCATATGGTATTTCTCTTTTTCTGACTTACTTCACTTAGTATAATACCCTCAAAGTCCATTCATGTTGTCACAAATGGCAAAACTTTATTCATTTTTTATGGCTGAGTAGTATTCTATTTTGTATCTACCTACCTATCTATCTATTGCTTTTTAGCTTGATAAAGTGCTCATGGATTGGAAGAATTAATATTGTTAAAATGTTCATTCTACCCACAGCAACCTATAATTAATGTACGACAAAAGAGGCAATAACACACGATGGGGAAAGGACAGTGTCTTAAATGGTGTTGTTAAAACTGGATGGTCACATGCAAAAGAATGAAACTAGACTACTATCTAACAGCACATACAAAAATTAACTCAATGGATTAAAAACTTGAATGTAAGACCTGAAACCATATAATTCCTAGAAGAAAAGATAGGCTAAAAGGTCCTTAATAAAAACTTTTAAAAGATTACTAAACTTTACCAGGAAGAAATCTAAAAACAGGGCTTCACTGGGTCTGGATTTCAAATAATCTGGTGCATTGAAGGTGGGCAAAAAGAGAAGGGCCTGTATAGAGGGAGGAAGAGGAAAGGCGAATGGGGAAACCAGTGAGAACACAGTGCCCATTTGTCCAAGATACAGCCTCTCAACCCCAGGCCGATTTCTCCTAGAGCCCATAAGAACTTTACTGTTAAGAATCCCCAAAGAGGGTCTTCCCTGGTGGCGCAGCGGTTGGGAGTCCGCCTGCCGATGCAGGGGACACGGGTTCGTGCCCCAGTCCGGGAGGATCCCACATGCCGCGGAGCGGCTGGGCCCGTGAGCCATGGCCGCTGAGCCTGCGCGTCCGGAGCCTGTGCTCCGCAACGGGAGAGGCCACAACAGTGAGAAGCCCGCGTACCGCAAAAAAAAAAAAAAAAAAAAAAAAGAATCCCTAAAGAACTGCCTCAAATTTGGGGTTAGGAGGGACGACGTTGCTCCATTAGTGTAGAAAGCAGAATTTCTATTCTTGGCGTGTGGCTTTTTCCTCCATCATCAAAAGCACCCCTGGCTAAGCCCGTGGTCCCTGGAGTTGCTGCCTTATTGCCCTGTGAAGCAAGGAGATGAACAACTAAAGACTAATTAAACCTATCACCATTGAGAAGTCAGTAAAATGTGGAGGAGGCTTGAAAAATGGAACAGTCTATGGTTCAGCTACATGGACCTGTAGGCTTTTTTTTTTTTTTTTTTTTTTTTTTGTGATACGCGGGCCTTTCACTGTTGTGGCCTCTCCCATTGCGGAGCACAGGCTCCGGATGCGCAGGCTCAGCCGCCATGGCTCACGGGCCCAGCTGCTCCGCGTCACGTGGGATCCTCCCAGACCGGGGCAGGAACCCGTGTCCGCTGCATCGGCAGGCAGACTCTCAACCACTGCGCCACCAGGGAAACCCGATCTGCAGGCTTTTGAAGTCCAAGATATAGATGGAGAAAATCATAAAGGCTGAGCTTCGGGGGAAAACGAGTGATTTGTCTAATAGATGTAGTCCTCTTTCCCGTTACAATTAAGGGTACACTCTACAATTGCTGATTTGCAGGTGTTTGTTTCTTTGTTTTGAAAATGACTGACTTGAGAAATTAAGTTAAAATATCGAAAGAGGTAGAATTACTTTTTAAAAAGCCTGTTCCTTGTAAAAATCAACAAAATAGGCAGACTATTAGCTATACAAAAGAAATAAAAAGCACAATTATGCAAAATAAGGAATGATAAAAGGAAAAATATTATTGAAAGAAAGGAAATATTAAAAGCCATAAAAGGTTATTTAGAACAATTCTACAGAAATAACTCGAAAAACCTAGATGAAATGGATAATTTTCTAGGAAAACAGAGTTTATCAAAACTGAGTGCAGTAAAGGCTAAAAAGAAAAAATTCTAGAGAAGAAATAGTGAAAGTTATCAAGGTGCTACAAACCCTCAGAAACCATCAGGCCCATATGTATGTTCACAAAGATTCTACCAAACCTCCAGAGAATAGACACACCCAATGCTATCTGAACTCTTCCAGAGCAGATGCAAAGAAAGAAAACCTCCAACACATTTAATCAAATGAGTATAACACTGATAGATACATTTGATAAACACTGCATTAAAAGTACATGTAGAAATTTATTTGATAAAGGTGATATATCAAATCATTTGAGAAAATAGACATTTTCATAATAAGTACTGGAACAATTAACCATTCGGAAAAAGTTAAGATTGAATTCATACTTTACACCATATACCAGGATAAACTCCAAATGGAGTTTATGCAGAGATCTAACTGCCAAAATATGAAACCGTGCAAGTACTTGTAGAAAACATAGGTAAATTCATTTATTACCTGGGAGTGGGGAAGATCCAGAAACAATAAAGGAAACAATTTTAACTCAAATATATTAAAATTAAAATTATTTTGTATAGCAAAGAGCATCATAATCAAATTTAAAGAAAATGTCCAACTGGGAGTAAATACTTGCTACTTACATTACAAAAAAGGACCAATCTTCCAATATATGAAGAGCTCTTAAAAATCTAGAAGAAAAAGGCAAGAAATCTATGAAAATGTTAAGCAAAAGACCGTAACAAACGTTTCAGAGAAAATAAATCTAAATATGAATTAAATGCACGAAAAGACCCATGAATCCCATTCAGATGAGAAATAGCAATAAAACTTCACTGATATAACATGTCTTATACTGACAGAAACTCCAAAAGTTTGAAAATATACTGTCAGTGAGGGAATAGGGAGGCATAAATTACTGTTGGGAAGTGCAAAGTAGCATAACTTCACATGAACAGGGATTTGGCAATACCTAACAAAATTTTACATGAATTTACATTTTGACTCAGCAATCCCACTTTTAGTCTCTTTCAGGAAGATATACCCCCCCAAAAAACAAAACAACGTAGGTATAATTTTATTTATTATGGAAGTATTTGTAATATCAAAAGACTGTAAATATCTCAAACATCTATTAAAATAAAGGACTGGTTAAATAAACTATGGTTACTTCCATACATGTAGCTGTAAATATATATATATATATATATATATATATATATGACAAAGACCTCTATGTAGTAATATGAAGTGTTCTTGCTAAAAGCAGCAAGATGCAGAACAATGTATATAGTATGCTTATTTTGTGTGAGAACGGAAGGGAAAAGATAGATGATAGATAGATAGATAGATGATACATAGTAGAAAGAGAAATTTGCTTATGTGCTTATTATTTTCAAAATGAAACACTAGAAAAACAAATCAAAAACAAAGAAAATAGGCCATCTACGTGGAAAATAGAGTGGAAGGGGTAAGAATGGAAACAATACTTTTCTGAAGTTTCCATCTTTAGTTTTGACTTTTGAGCCACATAAATGTTGTACTGTTGTCTAAGACCTAAATTAAGGCTTCACATGATGTGCTGCCTTGACATCTGGCAAAAGCAGGAGGGCCTTGAACTCGAGTCCCCCTTCCTCCCAGACTCTGCTCCTGGGGATAAGGTCCTTCAGCTGAACAAGTCTCCACAGCAAAGAGACCAGGCACAGTTCCTGATTATCCGGGTAGAGGGTTCCAGCTCTCTGCCAGCTTACAGAATTATTCAAACAAGTCAATTATATCCTCCCACAGGAACCAGGGGCACCTCACCCTCTTGATACTACAAAGCTTGCCTCCCCCAGCTACTGGTTGTTCAGTCTGTTCCTGAGTGCAACCCCTATGTAGCCCTGAAGGACATGCAGTGTCCTCCCCTGGGCTGTGAATGTATGTGGCTGCTATCTTATCTGTCTGGTGTCAGGTACCGTGTGTCTGGCTATTCCCCTAATCCTACGTGACAATCTCTCCCTCATCAGTGGAATGCATAGGAGGCAATGGAAACATCTGCATATTCAAAAACAAAATAAAACTTAAAAACAATTAAACTATAAAACTGAAAACAAACTGAAACCAAATGAACCTAAGAATATATCAAATTTGTAATGTATTCATCCATTGAAAGGAATCATTTCAATTGACTTTTGACTGTTCACTTTTAGTGGAATATATTCCAAGATTTAATGGTAACAGTACTATAATTTTGAAATTACTTTATACATTTGTAGGACAGAAAAATTAGGAAGTATATTGCTAGCAACCAAGATTTTCCAGTGGGAACAAAAGGAGATACAAATATAACATATATATGTTAATACACACACACACATAGCAGACGCTCGAACAACATGGGTTAGAATTTGTAGGATCCACTTATATGTGGATTTTTTCACTAAATACGTACTACAGTACTAAACAATCCACGGTTGGTTGAATCTGTGGATGTGGAACCATGGATATGGAAGGCCAACTATAAAGTAATACCGCATGGATGGTTGGTACCCAAAGCCCTGCATTGTTCAAGGGTCAACCATACAATGTATCTCTGTCTATGGAAAGGGCCTTGATGCAATGTCATCCTTATAGTAATGAGCATTACTAGTCTGATTACCTTGGTTTCCCTAATCATACTATTCCCCAGTTAAAGGAGCCGAGACTTCTTGAAGAAATAACTTCAGTGTTGAAAGGTGAGAATAGAACATCTTCCTGTGCTAGAAAGCACAGAAGTACTCAAATATGACACACAAGCCAGGTGAGAGGAACTACCACGGGTAATATTTGGCATAATTTAAACATCAAGAAGAACAATGACTGTAATTCTTGAACATATCGAACAAATAAAGGTCCGCAAGTCCATGCTTATACTCAAAAAAGAAATAAACTTATTTATCAGCATTAAGGGTGACATATCATCTCCTTATTCAGAAAAATACTAGAATTTATCCTCCATAAGTGGAAGGAACTATAATTTATCCTCAATTGATGAGGGGAAGTTTATAAAACAAGTATGAAAGAGAAACGAATGCCAGGTAATGAATGAAGGGTGAAGGACAGAATTAAAAAATTTCCCATGGTGCAATCTTCAATAAAGTAATTTACTCAGGCAACAATCATCAATAAATATTAAATCCAGTAAGTGAAAGATTGGTGGGGAACAGGACACTTGCACAGTGCTGGATGACTTGGCAGTGACAAAAGGCAAATAGTTCTACAGTGGAAAGATCTGACTGTCACCACCTTAACCTAGTGATGAAATTAGCATCACTAACAGTGAAGCAATGGACAACACGTGTCTGCTGAGATGATGCAGGATGCCTACGCAGATCATCTATGCATTGTCCTTACCAAAAGCATTTAATCTGAATCTATTGCTCTGCCATCTTCACACTGTTAATGTCATGAAAAAAAGAGTCTAGATTAAAAGAAACATTATAGCTAATGCATAATTTTATCTAAGCTGGAAGAAACGGCTATAGATGGTATTTTGAGGACAACGGAAAATGTGACTATGGACTAGTTAGGAGATGATATTAGGAAATCATTGTTAATTTTTAAGGTATAATATGGTACCATGGTATAAGGAAATATTATTTTTAGAAGATATATACTGAATTATTTGTGATGGAAGTGCCATAAGATTGCAAACTGCTTTAAAATGGTTCAGCAGAAATCAGATGATAGAGCAAATATAGCGAAGTGGTAATAATTTTTTAATGTGTGCGACGCGTGTAATGATATTGATTCTCTCAACTTTTCTGAAAACTGAAATGTTTATAAGAAAAGATTGCCAGTTTACATCACCTGCTTTATTTTCTCAGGAAGACATGGCTAAGCTTGTGGCTGACCAAGGCTCCCACTGAGAAAAACTCAACTGGGTAAAAATTTTAAATCCTCTAATATTTAAAGGTATCAGAAAGGTGCTGATGCAACAGGGGCTGGAGGGCACAGGATTCTAGAGCAAGGAGAACTGTGGAGAGACGTGATTTCTGCAGCCTCTCTTGTTTTGGGGGTGTCTGCCAAATCGGGGCTCAAGGTAAGAGGCTGGGAACCTGGACTTTGCCCAAACACCAGGTCACTGCTGGGGAACAGAGAAACCAGAGACCTTTGGTGGTCTCATGAAGCCAGAAGGACAAAGTGAAAGACTTGCAGGGTTGATGTCCAGGTGGTAAGAGAGGTTCAGAGAACTGAGCCTACTGCACAGGCTAGTTTCTCCCCAAGACTTTTGTCAAATTCTGGAGCTGTATAGGGTATTAGGCGAAACAGCTAAGAAGAAAACGGGTGCAAAACTGAGTGGGGTTTCCTGTGGTCTCACTGTGATGTGGATAAGGCTTCAAGTTCAAGGCTACCAGGTGAAGGTGCCCCAGTGAACATACTAGGCTCTCGGTCAAAAGATTTTGAAAGCTATCCTTTAGGAAGAGAAGAGAATCAGATGTAGACAGAAACTTTCAAAAACTGCAACCAGCCTCAACTCTGCCTAGTCTCTGCTTGGTTTAGAGGAGTCAGCTATCACTCTATCTGCTCTCTGGAGGAAAGGATAAAGCCTCTGCTTGTCATTTGACAACGCTGATGCAATGACCATGACCGGCTTAAACTTTTAAGGCTCACCATCTCCCTTACTCCCAATGGGCCCAGAGAGGCACCCAGCCTCTCTAGAAAGACATGACCTCTTAGAATAGGATGAGCCCAATCATGGCTCAGTCAGCAAAGAAAGAGGGAGTGGCAACTGAGCAGATAATCAACAGTCTTGCCAAGTCATCTACCAGCTACGACCACAGGACCTTAGGCAAGCTATTCAATCTCTCTGAGCCATAATTTTCCCACCTGTAAAATTTAGACGATAACTATACCTCAAAAGGCTGCTGTGTGTACTGAATAAAATGATATATATTGAAAAAAAATCACTTACCAAATGTCTAGCTTATTTTTTCGTGCTCTAATATTGTTTGCTATCATTGTTCTGTCATGGTTTCAAGTTCCTTCTTTTAGACATGCTCTGATTGTAAGTGGTCCTAATCAGCATGACGACTTCACCCCAAGCCACATGTCAGGTGTGTGCTCAACAGCCCAGACAGAAGGCTCTTGCTTCTCGACGTATGACTCTGACACCCGGAAAGGCATCTCCAGGAAATGGGTCAGCAGTGTGAATTGCCCACAGGGAAGACATCCTTCTCCTCCATCATTCACTCCCCCTCTGGTGCCCAAATTCTGCCTTTAACAATTTATTAACTTATTACTTTTCAGTTAATAAGACTGCAGGATTCAGATGTGAGCCAGTGGATATAAGAACCACATAATAGATATGACACATGTTTTAAGAGCTCCATTTTGACTAAGTTGGGGTGGGTGGGGGTGGAGAGTTAAATAATTTAGTAAGAGTTCTACTTCAACCAATTCTGATGAAAGTAATTGTTATTTTAATACCAACATAAAAACATTATGGAGAACACAGAATTTTCATGGATTTTACAAATAATCTGCAAGACTTAAAGAAAACTTCCATTTGGAGTGGCTGACGGATCATCTTCGTCTGCCTTTCAGATCACTGCTGTAGGAAAGGTTTAGAAGGATCAGCCTTCAGATTAATATTCTGGACTATTTTTTAAAAAAATGCAGGGCTTCTCTGGTGGCGCAGTGGTTGAGAGTCCGCCTGCAGATGCAGGGGACACGGGTTCGTGCCCCGGTCCGGGAGGATCCCACATGCCGCGGAGCGGCTGGGCCCGTGAGCCATGGCCGCTGCGACTGCGCATCCGGCGCCTGTGCTCCGCGACGGGAGAGGCCACAACAGTGAGAGGCCCGCGTACCGCAAAAAAAAAATAATAACAATTAAAAAAAATTTTTAAATGTAAAAAAATTTAAAAAAATAAAAAATGCAAATACTAGGAATCCCTACTTTAGCAGAGAATGTTTTTTCTTTAATAACAGGCATGATGGGGGAGCATGCTGGGAATGGATACCTGCGGGAGTGGTAGCACTTCCCAAAGAGCTAGGACAAATGTCTCAAGTGATGGAGAGAAGGGAGCAGTAGACACTAATTTGCCCAGGGCCACTCTTGTAGGCTGAGTGAGACTGCACATTGATGAAGCAACAGAGGTAGAGGCTAAGAGTGTGGACAAACGCTCTTGGTTGTGTCTTCTGCTATATATACATTTTTTTAATCACCCTGGTCCGTGTAATCAAAGCCTTAGTTCTTTCTATTATTGTCCTATGGGCACAATGGCACCGTCTGTGTTGTGTTCATGGTGAGAATCAAATCAAGGAAGCTCATGTAGGTAAATTAGTACAGTTAATGACACAAAGTTAAGTGCTTAATACATGTGATATAACCTATAAGTCTACTTTGCCAACTCGAGAGCCCCCAAAGCCTCTTTTGGTAATTACTGAAACTAATATCTATGAGCAGGGATTCTGTGATCACCAGAATGCTATTCCTCCCTTATCAGAGGGACACGTCCAGCTGTGATAATTCTAACCCCAGGGGCATATTTTGTGCAAGGAATGATCCCAAGAACTGGACAGTTCAGTCTTATCCTTGGTCATGTAACTACTCTTGGTAACTTGCTTCAAACAGGAGAGAAGATGATCCCTTTGCTAGTTGGTTGGTATAACAAAGTGAGCTGGATATAAACAGGCTGTGAGGCAAGAAAGATAAACCAGGCATTCTAGGAGGGGAGATAAGACATCCCAATAACCACCAGCGCAGTATGGAAAGTGCTAAGTGCGTCAAGGATACAAATACAATACCATACCTTGGAGTTATAAAGAAATCCACTTCAAAGCCAGATTAGTTACAATTGAAGGGGATCAAGGAATATTTCAGCCAAACTATTATAGTTGCGAGGAACAGAGACTCACTTGGTTAACTAAAAGTAGGGCTGCTGTCTTGAAATTCTTAAACATTTTTGAACAAGGAACGTAGCATTTTCATTTTTCACTGCGCCCTGTAAATTATGAAGCTGGTCCTCAGTGGGACCTATGGGGTCAGGAAAGTAGGCTGGAAACAGGTTGGGGTTATGGATCTACCAGAGCACAGGTCTGTGTGGTAATTGTTCTTAGGGTCCTGGGTTCCTGAATGTCTCCCTATGATTCCTGCTACCATCAACTAATTTCCTCATGCCTTACTGCACTTATCTTTTGGATTTTGCTTAATTATGGCTTTTGTTGGCTGGCAGTATCTCCAGGACCTACTGCCTCAAGGTCTCTTGGCCTGCCTTCTACCACTGTGCATCTGTTTCTCTAGTTTACATTAAAATTGCCTAAGAAAGAATATGATTGGCCCAGTGTACTCAGATCCCTGTTGGGCAAAGCTCTCATCTGTTCATCTAGTTACCTGCTGGCCAGGGCTCCCTGCCACCTCACCAGTCAGCAGTGGCAGAGGGAGAAGGGTCACAAGTTACACAACCAGGAAGTTATGATTAAGGGACCACTTGGGCTACTTCCCTCCAAAGTAGTTATCAGTGGGAATCCCTGTAGAAGGGACTGTGGACGTGCTGGGCATCCTAAGACTGGCCCACCTGGTAAAGGGAATTCACATTTTCGATGACCTTGGAAGATCAGGAAGATATAGACACATGCAGATACGGGAAGGGATTTCAGGGGTGGGCTGTGATGTGGAGACAGGAAGGCACAGGCCTGGAGGACAGGGTGGCTGGAGCCAAAGGTATATTAATGAAGGAGGGCCTTGAATATACAGCTAAGGAACCTTCATTCTATATGGTATTTGAATGGTGGAACGAATAGGGACCTACAGTGAGAAGGTTATCTTGATTCATCTTTCACTGCCCCTGGGGAAAGTCTCTACAAAGCAGCCTGACAAATCCCCATAGTGGAAGCTCACCAGGCTGAGGGTTCATCTAGCCCTGCTTTTCCGACTACCCCATCAGCGCAAAGAATACAAGTTGTCCAACAGCTAGGGGCACAGAGACTCAGTGTGGCTACTTCCTCTTTCCAAACAATGAAGTAGGACGCGCCCATGACAGTGGGAGACTTCCAAGCACAGGCACTGACGGATTCCAGGGCTCTTCACTGATGTCCTGTCTGGCAGCAGACTACAAAGGTCCGAGCTAGCAGGTGAGGGTGTTATAGCATCCAGGGCTTTCTCCAAATCTCTTAGCTTTACTCCCACCCAAATATCTGTCAAAATGCTTTGCTCTAGCAGGAAAAAAAGTCTCCTGAATTTCAACCTGTTTCTGTTCCCTCCAACTTCTCTGTGCATGAGGTGGCATAGTGAGGGCACTAAATAATTCAGTTCAATTCCATACGCAGTTGCTGGGCTGGGTACTGGGCGTACATGGGTGAATAAGACCTGCCCCTATTCTCAGGGCTCTCACAGTCTGAGTGAGGACGACCACGATGCTAACAGCAATTACCAACATGCGCTATAACAACTATGGACTGGTCACTGCTCTTACAACTTTACGTATATCAACTGATTTAATGCTTACAACAGCCCTAGGAGATAAATACTATGATTATCTCCATCTTACAGACAAAAACCACTGAAAGATAAGTCAATGATGAGAAAAGCTACACCAGAGATATGGACAAAATGCTCTGAGAGCAAAGATAAGCACTTGACTAATTATAAATTGGGGGGGCCAAGTTTATGATTTCAAGGAGGAAGTAACAACCGAACTGAGGCTTGACAGACCAGAAGGGTCGTACAAGGTAAAAAGGACGAGGGACTATTCCAGACAGAGGGAGTAGCATGAGGCACAGAGGAACGGAGCATGTTCCTCCTGGACCAGGCACATCTATTCGGGCTGAACCTAGAGGACACACAGGAAGGGCTGGTGCAGGTGAAGAGACTGGGAATACAACCCGAGGTCCCACATAGGAGTTTGGGTTCTGCTGCAGAGTCCCAGAAAGTATGAGACAGTGGGGGATGAGTGGCCTGAGCAGTGGATTTTAAGAGAAAACTTCGGCCTAAGAATGGAGAATAGTGGGCAAGTGGGCTGGAGGCAAGGAAACAAAGGATAAAGGGAGAGGCAGTAACGGTTTCAATGGTTTGAACTGGCACAGGGAGGAAACAGACACAACGGAACCCCAAGGTAATGCCGACGGCAGTTACTGAGGCCTTGTGGAGCTGGGGGGTAAGGCCTAAGGACGACCACTGGAAAGAGAGGAATTGAAATTTGTGTCTTTCTGTGTTGAAGACCACAAAAGAATCCTAATCGAAAGGTCCTGCTTTGGCTGCTGGGACAGATGAGACCAAGGCAATGAGGAAATGAGAGAGTTGGGTGATGAAAGGGCGAGGGTGGAACGTCTGCTCGGAACAGGATACATGCAAGCGGCTGTGAGATGCTGACAGAGGCCTTGAAGGATACCCCCAGCAGCCCCTTCGACGGCCAGCTGCCACCAGGACCACGGTTGTGTCCTCAAGGGCAGCGGGAATAAGAAAGGAAAAGGAATGGGTGGATAAAATCTTACGCGTTTGATGCTTTGGGACGCAGAACGGTGGGTAAGTTCTCTCCACTCAGCAGAAAGAGTCAGATAGTGTCCCATTTCATTTCACCTCTCCAACCATAACCTACTGCTTGCTTCAGTATCATAAAACGAGTAGCAGGAGAAGAGAACACAAGGAAGAGAGCTTCATTTTTACTGTTATTCCAAGTGGCTGATGTGGCTCTCTTTTAAGTGGAAAAGTAAAAAAGAAAAAAACCCATTTTGAATGGAAATCATTTAAAAACATTACACGGTTGCTTGCCTTCTTAAACAGGACATATACACATTAACTGAAAAAAAAAATATATGTATGTATGTGTGTGGGTATACAGATTTATATATATATACACAGTTGACTTTTGCACAACACAGGTTTGAACTGCGTGGGTCTACTGATACATGCATTTTGTTTTCATTAGTAAATACTTCAGTACCACGTGATCTGAGGCTGGTTGAATCCACTGATACGGAGGGAAGACTGTTAATTATAAGTGGATTTTCAACTGGGCAGGGGGTTGGTGCCCCTAACACCTGTGTTGTTTAAGGGTCAACTATGTATGTATACATACATACACACACACACACATATAATTACACATATTATATACATACTACATGTATTATAAAGCCCTGATAATCATCCTGATGATGGAAGGTTTTCAATAAATCGGCTAATATTATTACCAACATTTTAACTTTTCTTGATCACTCAGCTTATGACTATGAAGACAAATGCTTCTATCCCACAGTGATGCCGCGGAGAATCCTGGCACACGCAGGTGCTCAGCAGCAGTGGTCAGGATAAGTGGCCTCAGGCTGCTGTGCTAACGAGAGGGCTTGGGTCTTTTTTAAAAAATACAGCTGCCTTCTCCTACTGTTAGCTCTCTCACTGTTGATGGTACTTAGCACAGCATGACAGGGAAGAAGTACAGCAGAGCTAGAAATAGATGCTACCAGACAATTCTCAGCTCCAGACAGTGCGAGAGCTAGAGAAAATGCCGAGAACTTGTCCACAACCAAACTAGTCCCTTGCTGGTTCTGCCTCTTCCCTAGCGCCAACAGAACTAGGGGTATTAAATTCCTTTTCAGCTTCGAGTTTCCTCATGTCCACAGCAGATTGCAGTGTGCAAAGCACAAAGTCGGCAGGTCTGAGTTAGGAGAGGCTGGGACACCCTGTTCTATAAACATCTCTCATGAGACCAAAATAACCCATGTATTTGGTGGCCAAATTTAACAGTTATAAACTGTTTCCTGCTTTTAGTATAAAAGCACTGGAACAAAATGTTTATTTTTCAGGTTCTACTGTTTAAGAACATTTTAAAAATACAAATATAAATGTATTATAGAAAATACAAATATGCATAAAGAAGAAATTAAGTCACCTGTCATCTCATCACCCCATGAAAACCACTAATAACATGTTAGGACCATCCTTCTATAGAAATATATTCTTCCTTCTATTTTGCAGTTGTACACTCTCTATACTCTTTTGCAACTTTTTTTCTTATCAATACTTTGTGTCTGCATTAACAAGACAATGAACATGATTTCACATTATTCTTATTAATCATGTAATATCCTCCCATATGGATGTTACAAGTGATTGTCTTAACCTGATTGCATTTGTTTACGCTTTTTCCACCTTACATTTGAGTTTCTGTATTCTCATCCTCTTATATCCTTCATGTCAATCTTGCGCTTTTATTTGCCAGGTCAATAGGACATGTATGTTTCATACATGGAGCAGTGTTTCTCCTTATTAGAAAAGTCGAGTCTCATGTTCACCTACCCTGTAGTGTTTAGACCTCCCACCACCTGGCCCACTTCCCTAGACCCTCCCAGCTTCTACCCACAGAATAGGTTTAAGTGCAGTCACCGAGCTCTTTAAGAAGGGTTGCTTGATAAGGGAAATCACCATGTCCTATCCACCCAAGACCTGACAAAGAGAAAAACACTTCTTTCCCAGGCCATACGTCCAAGTCTAATCTTTCCCAGCCATCTGACAGATACAGTTTCTGGGGAAAGAGAGCAAAGGAAAGGGACAAGGGAGACAGAAAGAATGGCTGGCTCCTTCACTCCAAGTCTATTGCCACTGTGAGACAGGACATAAAGACCATGGCCTACTGGTGTTCCAGCTGTAATACTGGCCTTATTTTATCAGCTCTATTTTATCAGCTCTATTTATCATTATTTTCAAGTCTTTAATTTTGGGGAAATGGAGAGCATAAAAGTAAGCACTGTGGTGTTAGGTATTGCTGACTAATTGGCAATTTACTGATATCTCAGGATTGACCCCAGTGGGTAAGGAGAGGCACTAAAGAGAAGGCAGCTGACATCATCAAGTGGTGGAAGAGACAGGTAAGGAAAGGCACGTAATCTTGGGTGAGTTATTGGTACCCAACTCTTCTACACATAAATTGCTGGATCTGTACAAGTGAGTGGTACACATTAAGTGCTCAATAAATGGTAGCATTTTTTCCAGCACCTCATGTAGTGTTGGGCTCATAACACTCACTTGATAAACTGTGTAGCATGGGTACTGAATGAATATAATCATTGCTGCTATAGCAGAGGTATGTATTGCAGGTGATACCGTAGTCCGAGGAAATAAACAACAACAAAAAAAGCAGACACAGTCACTGTTCTGATTCCACATTCTCAAAGCAACCTTCTGATAAATTTGGGGTGTCTCAGGGCAAGCATGCCCAAGCATTACGATTATTAGAAAAGACTGTCCCTCTTTAAACATAAAGGAGTATTCTCTTGCTTGGGTTGGTTTAAGTCACTTCTACAGAACCTGTCAAGTCTTGGCAGATCACAGCGTGCACTCAACTAATATTTGCTGAATAGATGGATGAATGAATAAATAAATAAATAAATAAATTTGAGTCTCAATATCTTGGAAGGTAAAATCATGATCTACTGTCGATCCCATATTATTGTGGTTTTCTCTATTTAAATCATAGATAAAGAGTGGTTGCTCCACTAACCAACTCTTTTGGATACAAGAAGCAGCATAAACGAATCAATTATCAACATCATCCAGTTACAGAGTTGAAAGGAATATTAGAGTAATTCAGCAGAATAAATTATCCCTCATGAAATTTAAAATCTAAAGACACTTTCCAGGTGTTTTTCAACATCATTCTTCTCCCCACACTCTACTTCCAAGCTCTTAAACCGCCTTCTACCCTACCCTTAGCAAAGAGCTCCCATAATAGAGACTTATGTATTTTGGAATAACTTTGGAGACAGTTACAACCTTCATGAGATTCAGAATCCATAGGAATAGTGAGTCACCTAAATTTTAAGACAACTGATCCCAGAAAAACGCTGCTGCCTTTAATCACTTTACCTTACCTGAAACAGTTTTATAATACAGAACCCCACATCCAGGTGAACCAACACTCTTACTACTGTTATTCCCCAAAAGATCAATGACTGGACTAACATTTCTAAATCCAGACAGCTATTGGCTTGATGGGAATGGCAGGGAGAGAATTACTGGCTGTTCAGGAAACTTTAAAACTGTGTGTAGGATAAATCATGATGTCACGATGAAATGATGCTGGTTGGAGTATTAAAATAATAAATCCTGGGCTTCCCTGGTGGCGCAGTGGTTGAGAGTCCGCCTGCCGATGCAGGGGACACAGGTTTGTGCCCCGGTCCGGGAAGATCCCACATGCCGCGGAGCGGCTGGGCCCGTGAGCCATGGCCGCTGAGCCTGCGCGTCCGGAGCCTATGCTCCGCAACGGGAGAGGCCACAACAGTGAGAGGCCCGCGTACCGCAAAAAATAAAAAAAATAAAAAAATAAATCCTCATCCACACCCCTCAACTCACACTCTCCCCCAAAAATGATTGGATGACATGACTTCCAGGCAACTCTAGGTGCTAAAATTTGCTGATCCTGTATTTACATTTTTACCTAAGGTGGCTTTGGGTAATACAATAGAATTCTATGTTTATATAATTATATATTTCTATACACGGAGTGTGGGAGAAGGGGGCAGTGAGGAGAGACTCATTGACAGGAGCCATTTTCAGGTATGGGTAGAATAAGCAGGTAAAAGAGGTAAGAGAAGAGTAAAATGCGTTTAACAAGTCTGGAAACTATGTATACCCTTAGTTACATTAAAAAACTAAGAACAAGAAAGAAGACTAAAAAAAATTCTTTAATTACTTTGGTTGGGGAGGCTATGTACTTTTACCTAATTCAGCTCCGATACCGAAAAATACGGCTGAAGGCTTTACAAGCATCACATCTGTAGAAGCGTTTGGAAGAAACCTGACAATAAGATATGCAGTTTGGTGGAAAGTCCTAGACTCCAGAGGACTGAGATATAAAAATAATGATAATAATAATCATAGCTACTGTTTACTCAGTATTTACTATGCTAAGACACATATGATCTCATTTAATCTTTACAACTATCCTACATTACCCCCTTTTACAGATGAGGGGATAGAGGCTCAGATTTAGTAGACTGCCCCAAATCTCATAGCTGGTAAGTGCTGATACAAGAATCACAACATAAATTCATCTACTTCAAAAAACCCAAGAATTTCTCTATCATAGATGCCTGTGTGTGAGTCTTTGCTGGGCTACTTCCTGGCTTTTACCTGAAACGAGTAACAGACTCTTCTGACCTGTACAGTGATCAAGACTTTCCTACTTCATAAGACTGTTGGGAGGATTAAGTTAGCTAACGTATTTCAAGTTTTTAAAATATGACTCTGCTGTAACGAGTGATAGCTGTTGCCCATGTGAATGCCACCAGCTTCTTGTGTGGGCAGGGATAACCATTCAAACTTCACGAGCATCATTTTTTTTTTTTTTCTCGTGGGTAAAATGAAGTTGGGCTATCAGATCTTACAAGTCCTTTCAGTTCCAACCTTCTTTGATCATTTTTCTCTGATAAAGCAACTGTATTGTAGGTAGCCAAGAATAACCCTACCAGCAGCTGGAATGAGGGATGAAGAGCTAGGAAAAGCATGCCTCCCGATGACACCTCAGTCTGGAGAGTGGGTCAGAAAGGAGACCTTTATTGTCATTTCTATTTAATTTCATCTTCACACTGGTTTGGGAGCTGTTCTTATTTCCTTTATAGAATTATAAACCACAAAGGCCTTCTTGCTTAACTCTTTATCTCCTTGATCTCGATCTTACAGAAAAAAAAAACCAGACTCATAGTTTTACATTCATTGTAGCCAACTCTACAAAAATACATATCCTTCAAGTTGACTGATTCATTTTATCTGAATGACAGCTCTGGGTGGGTGGAGTTAAATGGTTTCCATGGTTTGTTTTATAGCATTTGGTTTATTTTTTTTTCAGCCATGAAGAATACATTTGGCAATGCTGGTGCTCTATCACCATGAAAATTTAATGCCAAAGAAAACCCATGGGAAGAAAAAAGATCTATTAATGTGGCGAGAGTTGACCCACCAGCTTTACAGTTCAAAACATATTATTATAGCAGCTTGTGCTGACATATTTTGACAGTTCAGAACTACTATTTACTCCACAGCCTTCACACTTTTATCAACAAGGCTTTTGTAAAACTACTTTTAATCAGCAACATCACGATTTCTAAATTCCCATAGAGTCCTAGAACAGTTTGTGGAGAAGCCGCAGAGAAAAGCTGAAAGATACAGTTAGCTGAAGGTCACAGGTAGAAGTATGCATTTTGATTCCTTGTTTCTTCATTTAAAAAAAGAGGGAAAAAAAGTCCAAAGTAAATATCAGTGTTAATAAATTTGGTTTTGTTTACTAAGAATGTTGATTCTCTTGCCAGAATGTGTGTTCTGCTGTCCCTGGGTGACTGGCAGTTCACCTAAAGTTCCCTGCACCCTGTCCTTCGATGTTGATTTGCTTTAGAGATAAAGGTGTGTTTTCCTGATATTCATAAAGTAATTATGCTACCAAGAGCTCGGAGTGATTCAAGATAAAAATAGAAGCTGACAGCTTGGCTGGAAGCACTGCCCTCATTCTCATGCCTCATACCCGCCCACCCACCATGTCATCCCAGCCCACGCCCCATGTCCCCACTCTGACCTGTCCCCCATCTGGATCCCAAACCATCCATGCTCACTGAAACATGACTGATTTCCCAAAAGATGGAGAATTGTACGGAATCATAGACTCTTGGTTATACTCTCCAGCTCCATTAATTTATTCATCTAGTCAACAGATACATTTGAAGGCTTATTTTATCAGGCATCCTCCATATGCTTCATTACCCTCTACGACTCACTGGTCATTTATCTACAACTTATTCATCACTTACCAAGTGTGTGCTTGGCCATGTTGACCACCTGCAAGGCTGAGGAGGCCACTGCTCCTTAAGGCAGCCTGTTACAATTTTCCAAGGCTTTGTGAGAAATTACTTGCTTATAGTGAGGCAAAGTGTATCTTCCTGAAGTTTCTGCCCATTAGTGTTCCTTTTCTTCCTTTTTCATAGGGTTAACTCTTTAAATATTTGAAGATGGATATCGTGCTCCCTTCAAATCATCTCTGTACCAAGTGAATCATCCTTGGCTCCCCCCGACCATTTTTTGTATGACAACACTGTGAATCCCTTTACCTTCATCTGAACTCTAAGCCCCTCTGAAAGTACAGTGCCAGAGAAGCCAAAAGCAATCACTCCGACATGGCCAAGCTGCCCATCAAGAAGAGCAGAAACATCTTATCTGACTACTGAGTCCTTAGAACTATGTCCTCTTCTCAGTTGTGAGGTTACAGTCATAAATGTTATAATAGCTACTATTATTGAAGGATAGACATTGTGCCAGAAGAGAAAAATACTTTTGCGACATGTTATCATGTGGGATTTTTCCCCCTGTCATCCCACAGCTGGGGCTAAGACCTCAAAGCTGAGTCATACTATGTCAAGTAACCCACCCTGCTGTCTGTGTGCAAGAAGTAGTTTGGTGCAACTATACACAGAGGACTAAGTATGATGAGAGGTGATCAGCCTCTCAAGGAGGTGTGAATATTTCCATCCCTGCCCTCAACAACCTTATGGGGGGGCTCTAAGAGAATCACTAGTAAAGGCTGGGGACGTCTGCAGGAAGAGGGACTGGTAACCCATTCTTCAACTGGACATTTGCTTCCATCCTCCCGTTCATTTCACCGCAATGTGCTTCAGCTCTTGTTAGAAAAAGCCCTTGCTTTTTCTGTACCTTCCACCACTCTGAAATCCCTTGATTCTACTCACCAAACTCATACTCATTTAGTTATAAAGACTGAAGATGCCTGACTTTATACTCCAGCTTCATCACTATTTATCCAGATGACCTTGGGCAATTCACTCAACCTCTCCCTGCCCCAATTCCTTGAAATCTAGAAAATGAGGGTAATGATAACTAATTCCTAGGGCTGTGGTAGGGATGTATGAGTTATCATATTTAAAGTGATTTACTAGGTGCCTTGCACATAAGAGGAGTGTCCTAAGGGTTCTCTCCTATATTGCTCTATTATTATTAGAGACGTACCTTTGTGAACCCCTTTCAATCTTAGTCTTTTTCATATAACTCTTGTTCTCTTATGGAAATTTTTTAGACAGTTTTTCCAGCTTTTTTTTTCCTTTAATTATTCTTTTTGAAAGTTAATACACAAGGTTAAAGGTGGCTGATAATAGTAGAAGCACTGAGACATCAAAGGAAAGAGAAGCAACACAATTTAAAGAGAAATTAAACAAATAAAGAAAAAGGTGCTATGAACTTTAGGGACCCTAGAAATCGCCTATGGAACTACTGTATTCTCATCTTCACTCACTTCTCAAGACACTCTAACCTAACTTCAAGTCCCATCAGTGTCACCAAAACAGCTCCTGCAAGGTTCACCAACGACATCCACTTGCATTCATAAGTCACAGGACATTATATGTATATATCCATTTTTATTTATAAAAAGGTAGTAACTTTTCTACAAAGTATGTTTTTGAAAATAATTGACTATATACTATTAACATTGCTTTTTAAAACTAACTGGATTATTAAAACAAAATTGTAACAAATTATAAATGGATTATTCAAAATGTTAATTTTGGGGCAATTATCTATTGCTTATGTTGGAATATCACCTCTTGTTAAAATTTTTTTATTGACGTAGAGTTGATATAAGTATGTTATTTAGGTGTACTACATAGTGATCTGACAATCATACACAGTACAAAATAATTACCACAGTAAGTCAAGTAACCACGTTTCATACAAAATTATTAGTGTTATTAACTACACTCCTTATGCTATATATCACTTCCCATGACTTTTTAACTGTAGGTTTGTACCTCTTGATCCCCTTCACCTAATTCACCCAACCCCTCCCCTAAGGCAACCAAATGTTTGATCTTTGTATCTATAAACCTGTTTCTGTTTTGCACTGTTTGTTCCTTGGTTTGTTTTTGAGATTCCCATGTGAGACTATACAGTATCTGTCTTTCTATGACTTATTTCACTTAGGATAATACTCACTAGGTCCATTCTTGTTGTTGCCCAGCAAGATTTAATTATTTTTTATGGTTGAATTATGTGCCATTTTATATTAGGCATACCTCATCTTACTGTACACTTCACTTTACCGCACTTCGTAGATTTTTTTTTTTTATATACAAACTGAAGGTTTGTGGCAACTCTGTGTCAAGCACGTCTACTGCACCATCTTTCCAACAGCGTTGGCTTACTTGGTGTCCCTGTCAATTTTGGTAATCCGTGCAATATTTCAAGCTATTATTATTACATTTGTTATGGTGATCTATGATCAGTGATCTTTGATGTTATTGGTGCAAAAAGATCACAACTCTCTGAAGATTCAGGTGACGGTTAGCCTTTTTTTGGGGAAGCAATAATGCTCTTGCCCACTTAATAGACCACAGTATAGTGTAACTTATATATATAATGGGAAACCAAAAAATTCATGTGACTTCGTTTATTGCATATTCACTTTATTGTGGTGGTCTGCAACTGAACCCGCAGTATCTCTGAGGCCTGCCTGTATATAGCACATCTTCTTTATCCATCCACCTATCGAAGGACACTTAGATACTCCCACATCTTGACTACTGGAAATAATGCTGCAACGAACATAGGGGTGAATATATCTTTTTGAATCAGTGCTTTTATTTTCGTTGGGTACATACCCAGAACTGAAATTGTTGGATCGTATGGTAGCTCTATTTTTAATTTTGGGAGAAACCTCCATACTGTTCTCCACAGTGGCTGCACCAATGTACATTCTTACCCACAGTGCATGAGGGTTCCCTTCTCTCTACACCCTCGCCAACGCTCATTTTTTATCTTTTTGATGATGGCCATTCTGACAGGTGTCAGGTGATATTGCATTGTAGCTTTGATTTGCACTTCCCTGATAATTAGTGTTGTTGAGCATCTTATCATGTGCCTGTTGGGGTCACGGGTGGTAAGATTTAGGCTTTTGAGAAGGGAGAGACCCCCACCTACCTTCAATCTAAGCCTCATAATCCAGCCCAGTTTACCAGAAAGCTCTTCATTAGAAGACTGATCATGAGCAGTGATAACAGACACTTTGTGACACTTTTGTTTGTGACACTTTCCACTTGTTCTTTGAGATTCTTGCTTCTTCAGGAACTTCAAAGTAAAAATGAGTGGCAGGGCTAATCCAGGAGTTTAGCGTTCCTGGGTCCCATGGTTGTCATCTCAGTTACTATTGGAAAACCTCTCTGACATTGTTTTATTTATCTCATGTTACATGTGGACACCTTCCCACAGTAATGCATAGAGACCTACCCCAGCTAGGAAACTATGACTGCAGGGGACACTGTGAGGCACCCTCCAGATCCGCCCCCAGGAAAGGCTTTATTGCCCAGCCCTGGGAGAGATGTCTGCAGACAGCGTCCAGCTGTCAGTCACTTCAGGGCATGTTGAAGTTGCAGAGCACTGCCTCGCCCAAGGGCACATGCTTCCTAGGGTAGCCCGCACACAATGACTGCTCAAGTGCAGGTATAAAGATCAGGTCATTTTGGCCCTGTGCAGGATAATTCTGACAGGGCTCCCCTTGGAGTCAATCAAAGCCCTCACTGAAGAGTGTTTTGAGCAATAAAACATTGGCACAAGTCCCACAGCATTTTCTGGGAACTCTCCATTTTCTTGATAGAAACATTACCCTATTCAAGTTGGTTTCTATGGTAAGCAAAATAATCCTCCCCCCGCCCCAACCCAACCCGCATACACACTCAAAAATATCCATATCTTAATCCCTGGAATCCCTGAGTATGTGACGTGACATGGCAAAAGGGACACTACAGATGCGATTAAGTTACGGTTCTTGAGATGCAGAGATTACCCTGGATTATATAGGAAAGTCCAACACAATCACAAGGGTCCTTATAAGAGACAGACAGGAGGGTCAGAATCAGGGAAGATGTGATGACTGAAGCAAGGGTTGCAGTCAGAGAAAGAGATCTGAAGATGCAATGCTGCTCACTTGAAGATGTTGGAAGGGGCGATCAGCTAAGGCATGTGGACAGCCCCTAGTAACTGGAAAAGGCAAGGAATGGATTCTCCTGAGAGCCTCCGGAAGGAACACAGCCAGGCAAACATCTTGCTTTTAGCACAGTGAAACTGATTTCAGACTTCTAGAACTGTAAGATTATAAATTTGTGTTGTTTTAAGCCTCTAAGTTTGTGGTAATCCATTACAGCAGTCATAGGAAACTAACAAAGTTCCCTTTCCCCTTTCTCCAATCTGGACTGTGGATAAAATGGAGGGAGCTGCAGCAGCTACTCTGAGACTAGGAGGAAAAAGGCCAAGAGATCCAGAGAACTTGCCTTGACATCTTTGTGCTACCTGCCACTGAACTAATGCCACCAACTGCTTACCTCCAGATTTCCTGTTTCATCAGGAAACAAAACAAAAATAAAAGACCAAAAAACACTGCTTACCTCCTGAAGTCACTTTAATTACATGTGCTTTACCTTACGGTTGAATGCAATTCCTATCTGATGCAGCAGTCAGTAAAATGATGTGGTTGAAATCTGTTTATTGTTATGGAATGATAGCCATGACAAGCATTAAGTGAAAAAAGACATGCTATAGAGTCTGAAGTATGATCCCATGACAAATGCATATATACATATGTGTACACATACATATACATGTATGTGTACACATATTTAAAAAAACTATTTCTAAGGTAATATTCTGAAATGTTAATTGTTTTCGTCATTTCTGTGTGCTTTTTAGCTTCCCTGCTATATTTAGTTTGTGCAGTAAAATTAAAGTAGGGTTTTTAAGACTTTTTTTAAGGGAAGGAGGTAAGGGCAGAAAAGAGTCATCAAAAGCAGTTCCATGATGAGTAAGAAGTTGGCAAGCATCGATGTTTATCTGTAGGTAAATGAAAAAAATTGAAAACGGCTGATAGAGGTTTTGTAATAAGAAGAGGGTGTTGCACAGGCCAGTCTAGAGGGGTGACTGTGCACTCATAAATTTATTTTAGTGGAATCTCAGAAATAAAAAAGTGGAAAAGCAACCAGAGACTCCAAAAACAAACTGCTTATGTTGTATCCACAGATAATATAAAACATTTAGTCACAGCTACAGACGGCAACGTTTTCTAAATACTAGCCATGCTTTTTAGAAATTATCTCATTTCAGCCTTCCCTGTTCCCCAACTGTACTTTACTTCTCATCTGACAAGCTATATTTTTTACCTTTATAATCTATCTCCCTCTACTAGAATTTAAGCACATGAAAGAAGGAAGTTTTGCCTTTCTTGTTCACTGCTTTATTCTCACCTAGAACAATGGCTGGTACACAATACTTCTCAGTAAATACTCATCCAGTGAATGAATGAACTACAGCAAGGGTTGCTAAACACTTTCTGTAAAGAGTCAGATAAATCGTTCAGGCTCTGCAGGCCAAGAGGCAAAATCGAGGATGTTTTCTAACACCTATTAAAAATGTAAAAACAATTCTCAGCTCACAGTTGTATACAACCAGGCAGCGGGTCAGACTCGGCCTTCAGACCATGGTTTGTCAGCTCCTGAACTGGAGGATTAACAACTCAACAAAAATGAAAACTATCCTTCAACTATCCTTAATCTCACACATCATTTCTGGTTAACTTTCAGGGACTCAGCCAATCACACAAATGTGGAAGCAACACCATAGTTCCCAATGCTGTGTCTTTGCAGAACCATGGACATCACTTATGCAGGTCTAAATGTTATGAGATAATTTAAGGGGGGGGACATTAAGTCAAAGTCGTGTTTAACTATTGGGTTGGCCAAAAAGTTCTTTCGGGTTTTTGACCAACCTAATATTACTAACGGCCTGCCCCGTTCTGTGCATCGGGCCAAGAGCTAGTGGCACACAAAGTTTAAAATCCAGCAATAAAATATATTCTTAATCCTTTGAGAAAAGCAGGCGATCAGAGACCATTCAAATCCTGCACTTAAAACTTTTCCACACGGGGTGCATGTTAAAAAAATGTGTCAGCCCGATTCTAGAATGGTGTAGTGCTAAAATCTTATTCTGTTTCTCATCTTTTCCACTTACTCGGATGTTTTTTAAGTGTTACTCATGTTCCTGAATATACATTTATCTCATTGCTTTTACCTACAGCTTAATACCCCACAGGACACCTAGCACAGTTTATTTATTCTCTAGTTTGATGGTGGGCCCTTCGGTTGCTTCTCATCCCCAGAAAACACACACACTGTAACAAACAGTCTCACACAGTCTACTTTTGGACCTGGAAGCATCAGAATGTTTCCCCCAACTGGGTGCCTCACTGGTAGCCGAGCAGGACCCTATGGGGCCTTCCCAGGACCGACCCCTCCCCCATATCCTCTGGGGTAGCTCCTCTCTGAAGCACCCAGATAATAGTATCTCACGCGTACTTCCTGAGCTTTTCAGATGCTAAAACCACCACCAAATGGAAGAAATTAACCACCTGATGATCACGAGCACGTAGTCCTCAGACCTTCTGCCGCCTAGGGAGTGCTCATCAACCAACCAGAATTGTGCAGGATCTGACCACATACCCTGGGACACCCTTCCCTCACCTTGCCTTTAAAAATTCTTTGCAGAAACCTTTCCGGGGGTACAGAGTTTTTTGGAGCACAAGCCACCCAGTCTCGTTGCTCAGCCCTGCAATAAACCTTTCTCTGCTCCAAACTCCGATGTTTCGGTTTGTTTGGCCTCACTGTGCGTATGGCACACGAACTTGCATTCAGTAACACCAGAAGCGCATAAGGGTTCCCATCCCCCCACCCCCCGCCACAAACTCAGTGATGCGTGGCTGTACGTTTCTAGTATCTGCCCTTCTCATGAGGGCAAAGTCATGACTCCCTGCTCTAATTTGCTTTTCTCTGATGGCTGATGGAAATTGAGCAATTTTCTGTATTCTTGGCCATTTGGGTTTCCCCTTCTGAGACTGGCTTATTTATAACCTTTGCCCAATTTTCTGATGCTTTTCTTGCCTTGCTGTGGTTTTGTTCTGTGTTGTTTGGTTTTTTTTTTTTTGCTCTTTTAGGCATTCCGTGGCTGATAATCCTTTAGCAGTTTGGGATATTGACACGTAAAACACATTTCCCAGCTTGTCACTTGTCACTTTCCTGCTACCTCTGTCTGTGATGACCTTCAAACTTAACTCTTGAATTTTGATGTAGTAAAATTTTGTGTTTTTTTTTAAAAGAAAACCTTCCTTATTCAAAGCTCATAAAAATTCTCCTACCATCCCACCCCACCTCCCCTGCTTTATCATTTTACTTTGTCATATTTAGGTCTTTAATCCACTGAAGATTGCTTCTATATGTGATATGAGACCCCACCCTGTCCCCACTACTTTGGAAAGCTTCCATTATCCTACGCCAAGTTTATAGAGAGAGAGTGTTTTCGGAGGGAATGGAGGAGAAGGCAGGGAACCTGATAAACTGTCTAAAATATGTAAGAAAGCACAGAGGCCCACAATTGGCAAACGCAATGCTTCAAAGAAAAGCTTAAGAAGGAGAGTTCGTGCTAACACATTTTAAAACGTTTTACAAAGTCATAGTAAAAAAGAAAAAAGTGGTACCTGCAAGTAGACTAAAGTAACAAAATAGAGCTGAGAAACAGATATCTGTATATATATATATATATATAGAGAGAGAGAGAGAGAGAGAGCGCAGATATATATACACACACATATATGTATACATACATATAAGTATATACATATATATATATATATATGCTCTATTTTGTTACCAAAGAACACCCCAAAATGAAAACCAAACCCCTACTGGAATCTTGATTGGAATTTCAACGAAACTGTAGACTAATTAGGGAGGCAACTGATATCTTTAAAATATTCAGTGGTTTCTTCCATGAAAAATGGAGAACCTCTCCACTAACTCAGATCTCCCTTTATCCTCTCAGGCACATTTCCAGGACCAAACAGTCCATGGATCAGGGTTCAGTTAAGAAAACAGAAACCACTAGAGACATTTCAGGTAGGAAGGGATTTAATCTGGGCTATTAGAAGCCTACACGATATTTGGAAGGGTAGGAAGATTGCAGATCTTCAGCTGGCTTTCAGGAAATCCAGGAGGGCAGGGACGTTAGGATTTGCAAGAATCTCAGGAAGAGCAGGGAAGCCACCTGAAGCACCCCGAGCTGCCACCACCTCATGCCTGCCAACTGCCTCCACTTCTGTCTACAGCCATCACCAATGCACTATGGCTTCTCCTACTATTTCACCTTCCAAATGCCATAGAAATTCTTCTCCTTGGCAGCATCTAACCCAGTCCATCTCAGCACCACCACCCCCAACCAAACGTCCTGCCAAGAAATAGAAGTGATATCAAGCTGACCAACAAAAATCCAGCACAAAAGAAAAACAGCAAGTGTCTAATACATGTTAAGCGATTTGTGATAAGTTAAAGTTTAAAACGCACAATACTGGGCTTCCCTGGTGGCGCCGTGGTTGAGAGTCCGCCTGCCGATGCAGGGGACACGGGTTCGTGCCCCGGTCCGCAAGGATCCCACATGCCGCGGAGCAGCTAGGCCCGTGAGTCATGGCCGCTGAGCCTGCGCGTCTGGAGCCTGTGCTCCGCAACGGGAGAGGCCACAACAGTGAGAGGCCCGCGTACCACAAAACAAAACAAAAAAACACACAATACCAAAATTATTCTAGGTATGATTCAAAGGAAGTCCGTTTTAGTTGATTCCATAATATGGCATATCATTTCGCTTGGAATCATTAGAAAGATTTTAACATCTGCAGAAGCTCAGTTTTCTAAAAGGGTAATTTTTTCATAAGGAATGTATCTCTGGAAAGAGCACCTCGGCAATGTGATAGAGTAATCCCTCAGGCCTGGCTATACCTTTACTGAGCTGTGTCTAGTTAGAATTTCACAATTTGAGAGGCATGAAGGATGCAATGACTGCTCAGGCAGCAGCAATAAAAGTGATTCAATTGGGGGGGAAGAGTGAATGGGATTTATTTTACATAACACACGTGTGTGTGTGTGTGTGTGTGTGTGTGTGTGTATGACAGTCATTAATAGTCCTAAAGTACAAGTAGGATTGTTATCTAGAGTCGTGATCTCCAAACTGTTCTGTTCACACATCCTTGTCAATAAAGAAACTTGGATCATGCACAAATATAGAAATTAAAACAATGAAACAGAATTTTTAAGAGGTTCTTTCCCAGCATCCCAGTGGATCATCTGCCGTAGCCCCTTGGAGAGAGCATTGACTTGTTTGCTCTCCCAAGTTTCTTCCGTACTCTTCATCAAGCTGCCCAAAGCCAGAAACTGCATAAATGTTGCCCATTACATGCAGCACGATGCCTTCACGAAGACCTAGAGTCAACATGTAAATCAACGGTAGAACTGATCAAGACCTACAGCCAAGTCTGCTCAAATGACAACACAGCTGCCAGCAGAGGGCAGAAGTGAGCAGGGTATAAGGAAATCCCTACCCAGAGATCCCTAAAGTAGAAGGAGAAGGCGGCTGGAGCAAAGTGGGGGTGCACGTTCTAGAAGGAACGCTCTAGCCAACTGGAGATTAGCTGTAAGTAGAATGAGAAACAAAGCCCAAGAAACATCAAGCTAAAACCAGACACCAAAAGCAGCTGCCAAAGGCACACAAAAATTTGCTGGACTTGGGGTGTAGGGGTGGGTCCACAATAGGGATGAAATAAGAAAGAGAGCAAGCGAAGTGCTCTAACCCAGAAGCCCAACAGCCCAAAGCTAGAATTTGGGAGCGCTTCAGACAGTGTCAGATCAAATTTTAGGAGCCAGGCAGGGAGAGTCAGAGCTTTCAGGGCTCTGAAGTTTATAAAGCAATTATAATGAAAATATGCCTGGAAATAAGACTCTTAAGACAGACATTTATTCTCAATCTTATGATTTCTGATCTTGAAGATTTCTCATCCTTTCCAACCCAGGGAGGCATGAAGGCTCTGACAGACTTTTTGAAATGTCAGAGCTCAAAATACACGTCAAATGTATTGCCTGGCAGAGAACACAGAGTCATTAAAGGTGTATTTAATGCTGATTTATCCTAGATGAATGGCGCTCCACAGAGGGACACCATCCACGGAGACTACTTCAGGAATGGGATCCCCTGGAGTTGTACAACGTGGAGGCATGGTGCCGTCCAGGGACCAAGTCCTGCTCTGGGCCCCCTGGGGAACAACCACTGAACCAGGCGGAAAAAGGTCCTGCCCTCACAAGACTTATACTCTAGTGGGACTACACACAGATACGGTAGGGATCCCCAGAGAGAGAGAACCAGGCATGGCTTTCTTGATATAAGAGAAGCCATTTTTGGCCTAAGCCATTTTGTGATCTAAGCCTGGCCACAATACTTGTTCTTGAACAGGTCTCAGTAATTAACGATCTTAAGGGAACAAAAGAAGGCAGAAACAGATAACTGTTATCAGGCAGGAGAAGTAACAACAGCAAAAATAACTTATCAGGGCTTCCCTGGTGGCACAGCGGTTGAGAGTCTGCCTGCCGATGCAGGGGACACGGGTTCGTGCCCCGGTCCGGGAAGATCCCACATGCCGTGGAGCGGCTGGGCCCGTGAGCCATGGCCGCTGAGCCTGCGTGTCCAGAGCCTGTGCTCCTCAACGGGAGAGGCCACAACAGTGAGAGGCCCGCATACCGCAAAAAAAAAAAAAAGGTTCAGCAACAGAATAGATGGAGCAAATGAAAATATCAGTGAACTGGAAGATAGGGCAGTGGACTTTAAGCAGAGGAGTATGAATGTTTTAAAAATTGAAAAAGACTGAAGAAAGCTTCAAAGACTCATCCTAAGGCAGATCAATATTCACATCATAGGACACTCAGAAGGAGAAGAGAGAGAACGGGGAAGAAAGCTTGTTTAAAGAAGTAACAGCTGAAAGCTTCTCTAACCTGAGGGAAGGAACAGAAATCCAGATCCAGGAAGCCCAGGAGAGGCTGAGACACAATCTCCTCATAAACTCAACCCCCAGAACAGTGACATACAATATAGGAAGGAAACTCACAACTCCCAGTTTCAAATACGATGAACCCAAAGAGACCCACACCAAGATACATTATAATTAAAATGTGAAAAGTTAAAGACAAGGAGAGAATCTTAAAAGCATCAAGAGAAAAACAATTTTTTATATACAAGGGAACCCCCATAAGACTCTCAGCAGATTTTTCAGCAGAAACTTTGCAGACAATAAAGGAGTGGCATGATATACTCAAAGTGCTGAAAATAAAAACCTACCAACCAAGAATACTCTACCCAGAAAAGTTGTTCTTAAGAAATAAAGGAGAAATAAAGAGTTTCCAGACAAGGAAAAGCTGAAGAAGTTCATTACCACAAGACTGACCTTACAAGAAATGTTAAAGGGAATTCCTCAAGCTGAGACAGAAGGGTGACAAGCAGTAACAGGAAAACATATGAAAGCATAAATCTCACCAATAAAGGTAAATACATAATTCAGAATACTCTAATGCTGTAATGGTGGTGCATAAATCACTTATAAAGCTATTGTGAAGGTTAAAAGAAAAAAGTATTAGTTACTGTAACTACATAATTTGCTAAGAATACACAAGATAAAAATATGTGAATTGTGACATCAAAAAGACAAAACATAGGGAAGGGAGTAAAAATGTACAGCTTTTGTATGCATTTGAACTTACATTGTCATCAGCTTAAAAAAGACTCATAAGGGCTTCCCTGGTGGCGCAGTGGTTGAGAGTCCACCTGCCAATGCAGGGGACATGGGTTCGTGCCCTGGTCTGGGAAGATCCCACATGCCACAGAGCAGCTGGGCCCGTGAGCCATGGCCGCTGAGCCTGCGCATCTGGAGTCTGTGCTCCACAACGGGAGAGGCCACAACAGTGAGAGGCCCGCGTACCGCAAAAAAACAAACAAAAAAATGACTCATAAATATGTTTCATATAAGTCTCATGGTAACCACAAAGCAAAAAAACAAACAAAAAAACAAAACTGTAATAGACACAAAAAGAGAAAGAGAAAGGAATCTAAGCATACCACCACAGAAAGTCATCAAATCACAAGGGAAGAGAGCAAGAGAAGAACAAAGGAATTACAGAACAGAAAACATTTTTAAAAACGGCAGCAGTAAATCCATACCTATCAGTAATTACTCTAAATGTAAATGGAATATATACCCTGAGAAAACCATAATTCAAAAAGAGTCAGTACCACAATGTTCATTGCAGCTCTATCTACAATAGCCAGGACATGGAAGCAACCTAAGTGTCCATCGACAGATGAATGGATAAAGAAGGTGTGGTATTTATATACAATGGAATATTACTCAGCCATAAAAAGAAACGAAATTGAGTTATTTGTAGTGAGGTGGATGGACCTAGAGTCTGTCATACAGAGTGAAGTAAGTCAGAAGGAGAAAAACAAATACCATATGCTAACACATATATATGGAATCTAAAAAAAAAAAAGGTTCTGAAGAACCCATGGGCAGGACAGGAATAAATATGCAGACGTAGAGAATGGACTTGAGGACACGGGGAGGGGAAAGGGTAAGCTGGGACGAACTGAGAGAGTGGCATGGACATATGTACACTACCAGATGTAAAATAGATAGCTAGTGAGAAGCAGCAGCAGAGCACAGGAAGATCAGCTCAGTGCTTTGTGACCACCTAGAGGGGTGGGGTAGGGAGGGTGGGAGGGAGACGCAAGAGGGAGGAGATATGGGGATATATGTGTATGTATAGCTGATCCACTTTGTTATAAAGCAGAAACTAACACATCACTGTACTCCAATAAAGATGTTAAAAAAAATGTAAATGGAATAAATGCTCTAACTAAAAAACATCAAGTGGCTGAATGGAAAAAAGAACCCCCAAACCCAACTATATGCTGGCAACAAGAGAACTCACTTCAGCTTTAAGGATACACATAGGCTGAAAGTGAAGAGATGGAAAACATATTGCATGCAAATAGAAACCAAAAGAGAGCAGAGGGAGCTATTCTTATATTAGGCAAAATAGATTTTAAGACTGCATTAAGAGATAAGAAAGGTAATGACATAATGATAAAGGGATCAATCCAACAGAAAGATATAACATTTGTAAATATTTATGCTCCCAACATAAGAGCACCTAAATCTATAAAGCAAATATTAACAGACCTAAAGGGAGAAACAGAGAGCAAACAATAATAGTAATAGCAAGGGACTACAATACCCCATTTTCAACAACGGATAGATCATTCAGACAGCAAACCAATAAGGAAACACTGGATTTAAACAAGTTAGACCAGATAGACTTGAGACATTTATAGAACATTCCATCCAAAGGCATTTAGAATACTTATTCTTCTCAAACATACATGGAACATTCTCCAGGATAGATCATATGTTAGGACACAAAACAAGTCTCAATAAATTTAAGGTGACTGAAATTATATCAAGCATCTCTTCTGACCACAATGCTATGAAACTAGAAATAAATTACAAGAAAACTGGAAATTTCACAAATATGTGGTGATTAAACAACATGCTCCTGAACAACCAATGGGCGAAAGAAAAAAAATCAAAGAGAAATAAAAAAACATTAAGAAACAAATGAGAATGGAAATACAACATACAAAAGCATTTGGAATGCAGCAAAAGCAGTTCTAGAAGCATCTGGAATGCAATGAAAGCAGTATCTTTCCAAGAAAGATACCAGATAAACAACCAAGGAACCAGGGGGAAAAAGGAACAAATTAAACCCAAAGTTAGTGGTAACCAAAATGGCTAAAATTAAAAACACTAACACCACCAAATGTTGGCAAGGATTTAGAGCAACTATAACCCATATATAGTTGATGGGAGTGTAAAATAATACAATCATTTCTTTTAAGTTCTAGAAGTTTCTCCTACATCTAAACACACACTTACCCAATGGCTCATTAGTTCTACTTCTGGGTGTTTGCCCAAGAGAATAAACATGTACCCACAAAAAGAATTTTGTAAGAATTAATAGATTTAATTTTAAGAGCCAAGAACTGAAATCTCGTGTTCATCAACTGGGCAATAGTGATAGTCAGTAAAATGGAATATCCACAATAAAAGGTAATTAACTACTAATACTAAAAACAGTCAAAAACAAAACAAAATCTGAAAGAAACCTTATATAAAAAAGTACATGGTGAGTAATTCCATTTATATGAAGATTTAAAACAGGTAAAACTAATCTATGGTACAAAAAAAATGTTTGGGAAAGGGCATGATAGGTGATGTTAATATTCCATTTCTTTTTTTTCATAAGGTTTATAAAATTTTTTTTATTGAAGTATAGTTGATTTACTATGTTCTATTAGTTTCAGGTGTTCAAAGTGATTCAGCTATACATATATATTCTTTTTCATATTCTTTTCCATCATAGTTTATTACAAGATACTGAATATAGTTCCCTGTGCTATAGAGTAGGACCTTGCTGTTTATCTATTTTATATGTAGTAGTTTGTATCTGGTAATCCCAAACTCCTAATTTATCCCTCCCCTCCTTTGGAAATCATAAGTTTGCTTTTATGTCTGTGAGTCTGTTTCTGTTTTGTAAGTAAGTTCATTTGTATCACTTTTTTAAATTCCACATGTAAGTGGATATCAAATGATACTTGTCTTTCTCTGACTTTCTTCACTCAGTATGCTAATCTCTAGGTCCATCCATGTTGCTGCAAATGGTATTATTCTTTTTTATGGCTGACTAGTATTCCACTATATCTATCTATCTATCTATAGATAGATATATATTTTATACACACACACACATCTTCTTTATCCATTCATCTGTTGCTGGACATTTAGGTTGTTTCCATGTCTTTGCTATTGTAAATAGTGCTGCTATGAACATAGATGCAAAAATTCAACAAAATATTAGCAAACCAAATCCAACAACACATAAAAAAGATCATACACCATGATCAAGCTGGATCCATCCCAGGGTCACAAGGATGGTTCAACATATGCAAATATTCTATTTCTTGATAGGCTTTTGTGTTATACAGCTGTATGCATTTGTTAAAATTCAGCAAATGTACATTTTAAATTTGTGCATTTTCTTGTATGTATATTTTACCCCCCAAATTTTAAAAACACCATCAACCAACATTAAACTCCACTTTATGACGTTTATGCTGAAATATTTAGGGCATAGTGTACAAATGTCTGCAATTTACTTTGAAGTGCAACAAAAAATAAGATGGATTGATGGACAGATAGTGTTGTATAGAGAAGTAGGTATTTGGTTGAGAAAGTATAATGAGTATTGAAGAGGGCAAAATAATGGTCTACCAGATATATGCACATCCTAATTCCCAGACCTGTGAATATCAAGGTTGCAGATGGCACTAAGTTGGCTAATCATCTGATCTTGAGATGGAGAGATTATCCTAGAATCCAGGTGAGCCCACTGTAATCACGAGAGTCATTAAAAGTGGCAAGAGGGAAGCAGAAGGGGAGAGTCAGAGGCAGATGTAACTATGGAAGAAGGGTCAGAGAGATGCCAGTTCCTGTCTTTGAAGCTGGAGGAAGGAGGGCATAAGCCAAGGAATGCAGGCAGTCTTTAAACTTCTGAATATAAAATATATGACTAACAATTAAGGAGAAACTGACAAACCAGAAAAACAATTTGTAATTTTTTACAAAAATCTAATATTCTTTTTGTTGAACTAAAGTATAGCCGATGTACAATATTATATGTTACAGGTGTAAAATATAGTGATTCACAATTTGAAAGGCTGTACTCCAGTTAGAGTTATTATAAAATATTGGCTGTATTCCCTGTGTTGTACAATATATCCTTGTAGCTTATTTTATACATAATAGTTCGTACCTCTTAATTCCCTGTCCCTATATTTCCCCTCCCCTCTCCCCTCTTCCCATTGGTAATCACTAGTATTGTTCTCTGTATCTGTGAGTCTGATTTTTTGTGTGTTATATTCACTAAATTATTTTTTCTAGATTTCACATATGTGACACCATACACTATGTTTTTCTCTGTGTGATTTATTTCACTGAGCATAATACCCTCCAGGTTCACCTATGTTGTTGCAAATAGCAAAATTTCATTTTTTTTATGGCTGAGTTGTATTCCACTGTATGTATGTACCACATCTTCTTTATCCATTCATCTGTTGATGGACACTTAGGTTGCTTCTGCTAGAACTCAATGAATTCAGTAAAGTTGCAGGTTACAAAATTAATATGCAGAAATCTGTTCCGTTTCTATATACTTGCAACAAACTATCAGATAGAGAAATTAAGGAAACGATCCCATTTACCATCACAACAAAAAGAATAAAATACCTAGGAATAAACCCACCTAAGGACAAAAGACCTATACTTTGAAAACTATAAGACAATGACAAAAGAAATTGAAGATGACACAAACAGATGGAAAGATATACCGTGTTCTTGGATTGGAAGAATTAATATTGTTAAAATGACCATACTACCCAAGGCAATCTACAGATTCAATGCAATACTTATCAAAATACCAACGGCATTCACAGACCTAAAACAAATCATTTAAAAATTTGTATGGAAACACAAAAGGCCCTGAATAGGAAAACAATCTTAAGAAGAACAGAGCTAGAGGAATCACATTCCCTGGCTTCATACTACTACAAAGCTACAGTAATCAAAACAGTATGGTACTGGCACCAAAAGAGACACACAGATCAATGGAACAGGACAGAGCACACAGAAATAAACCCACACACTTACGGTCAATTCACCTACGACAAAGGAGGCAAGAATATACAATGGAGAAAAGACAGTCTCTTCAATAAGTGGTGCTGGGAAAATTGGACAACTACATGTAAAAGAATGAGATTAGAACATCTGTAGTACCATATACAAAAATAAGCTCAAAACGGACTAAAGACCTAAAAGTAAGACTGGAAACCATAAAACTCTTAAAGGAAAACATAGGCAGAACACTCTGACGTAAATCACAGCAATAAATCCAAAACAGAGGGGATATATGTATATGTATGGCTGATTCACTTTGCTGTAAAAACTAACACAACATTGTAAAGAAACTATACTCCAACAAAAATGAAAAAAATATACTGTACTGTATACTTGACAGTTGCTAAAAAGTAGATCTTAAATGTTCTCGCCACAAGAAAAAAAATTGTGTACCTATGTGTGGTGATGGATGTTAACTAAACTTATTGTGGTGATTGTTTTGCAATATATCAAATATTGAATCATTATGTTGTACACCTGACACTAACATATTATTATATGCCAATTATATATTTTTAAAAACTAGGGATATCTGAATAAACTATATGGATTTTAGTTAATAATAATAAAAAATTAAATCAAAGCAATATTTTTGGGGGTCTGTCTCCTAAAGCAAAGGAAACAAAGGCAAAAATAAACAAACGGGACCTAGTTAAACTTGAAAGCTTTTACACAGCAAAGGGAACCAGAGACAAAATGTAAAGACAACCTACTAAATGCAAGAAAATATTTGCAAGTGACATGAACGATAAGAGGTTAATATCCAAAATATATAAACAGCTCATACAACTCAACATCAGAAAACAAACAACCCAATTAAAAACTGGGCAGAAGGCCTTGAATAGACATTATTCCAAAGAGGAAATGCAGATGGCCAGCAGGCGCATGAAAAGATGCTCAACATTGCTAATCATCAGGGAAATAGAAACCAAAACCACAATGAGGTATCATCTCACACCTGTCAGAATGGCTACCATCACAAAGAACACAAACAACAAATGTTGGTGAGGATGTAGAGAAAAGGCAACCTTCATATGCTGTTGGTGGGAATGTAAATTGGTGCACACTGTGGAAAACAGCATGGAGTTTTCTCAAAAGTCTAATATTTTTAATACATTTTTTAAAATTTCCAATCAGTTTGAGATAAAAACCCTAATAGTAAAAGAGACTGAAAAAACAGAAACAAAATCAAAATCATTTACTAATAGGCAATCATCTTGTAAATAAAATATCTGCCCCTTACCAGCACTTGAGTCTATGCAAATTGAAACGGGAATTAAACAAGGTCTTGGCAAAGACTGACTTTTATCATAATACGCTGTGTTGGTAAAAACACAGTGAGGTATAGCCTCATGTACTCCTGGTGGGAGTGAAAAAATATTCAGCCTTCCTGAAGTATAACTTTAATAAAGGGTCTTAAATGTGTTCATTCTCTATGAACTGAATATTCAGCTCTCAGAGATTATTTTATAAGGTATGTGGGGAAAAAAGGTTTTGAGTATATTCATTAAAACATTGTAACTTAAAACACCAGAAACAATCTAAACAGTTAACAATAGAAAGATTAAATTATACTTTATACATAAAATCGAAAACTATGCCACCATTGACAGTAAAAGTTTTGACAAACATTTAAGGACAGAAAATGATATTGCTGGGTGAAAAGCAGAAAACAGGGCCATACATAAGGTATTCCCATTTTTGTTTAAAACTATCAATATTTGTATACATAATATATATTTGAAAGGTCAGACACCTAATTTTAAGTTGTGGTTATCTCTGGGTGGTAGGACTAAGAATTTCTTTTTACTTTCTTTTTAACAGTTTATGCGACATTACTACTGCACCAGAGTGTAAGCCCCTGGAGTGTAGCAGCTATGTCTTGTTCACTATTGAGTATCTTCAGCTTCTAACAGTGTCTGTCATAGGAAGGGAGCCCAACAAACCTTAATGGACTTAAAGATTTAATAGTTTTCTCTGTATTGCCAAATTTTCTGTCATCAAAGCTATTTAATTATAAAAATTCTATTTCAATACAAGTATCTTCCTTTTTTAAGAAAAAAAGAACAGTAAGACAAAACACAGCTAGATTTATCAGTAAAAATTTAGCACAATTCAAATGCCCAGTATTATGTCTTCTAACTTATGTTTTTAGGAAGTGTTTGGTGACCACTGGAAAATGCTTACTATGTCATGTTAAGGAAAATTAGGAAATGAAATTGTACATGTAATGTGATCTTTATGTGAAAAAAATCTGAGAGACGAGACTTAAAATGTAGAATATTAACAGTACTTGTTTCTGGGTGCTGGAATTATTGAAATGATTTTTTCCCCTTCTTTATCCTTTACCTCCTTTCCAAATTTCCTAGTGTAAGAATGTATTGTTCACATAATCATAAAATGTTTAGGTTAAACTCTTTTCCCTTTCAGGGAGGACATGTGTGTAGGGAAGAGAGGGCAACAAATTATCTAAGTTGAAAAAGTAAGACAGCATCAAACACAGAACTTAATGATCAGATTGAAATCAGAAATCCATGCCAGTGTTTCTGTGCATGGTTATATGAAGGATTTGGGGGGAGGGACGGAAGGGGATGAGCTAGAAGGTCAGAAGCTCAAGGCTTCACACCTCAACTGCATCCCGCTTCCAGGGTCATCACACGTCCATGGCCTGGGTCACTCCAACTGAAGGTATGAAGGAGCTTGTGAGGAAAGGAAACCTGCCTACTTTCTCTACCAGGAAGTTCCTCAACCAAGAGCAGGTAGTGTGCATGCTGGGGAGACGCTAACTAGTCCCTTCAGCCTACTGGGTTCTACCCTATTTGCCAAGTATCTTGAGACGGTTCTCCACCCTACTACAGCTTCCCAGGTCATACCTGGTCTAAGTCAGTGCAGAGAACCCGAGTGTGGCTCCCCATCGGAGCAGCAGCTCCATTATTTTCCCTCTAGGATGGGGCCAGCATTTGGGGGAAAAGAAAAGGAAAACATATGTCTTATGTTGGTTCTGCTTCATTTTTACAATGAATTTCATTTTTCTGCAATTAAGCGTAAGCCAGCTTTATTCCCTATAGTCGTACTTGCTGTGTCTATTTTAAACATTCTCTTTTATTTTATTTATTTATTTTTTTGCGGTACGCAGGCCTCTCACTGTCGTGGCCTCTCCCGTTGCGGAGCACAGGCTCTGGACGCGCAGGCTCAGCGGCCATGGCTCACGGGCCCAGCCGCTCCGCGGCACGTGGGATCCTCCCGGACCGGGGCACGAACCCATGTCCCCTGCGTCGGCAGGCGGACTCTCAACCACTGCGCCACCAGGGAAGCCCTAAACATTCTCTTTTAAAGCGTTAACCATAAGTTGATTGAATTAATGGGAAAAAAAGATGTGAGGTCAGCAATCATACAACTTCTCTAGACAGATCTCAGAAAGCTGGGAATAAGCAATCCAACTTGAAAATCAATTACATGAGAAGCATTAAGGCACTTTCTCTTTAATCTTTTCACAGTATATCAAAACCCTGGCTTCAGACCAGAACTGGAGAGTGCTTGTACGCTAGTGAGCAGGAAACCTATTCCAAGTAAATTACATCACTCTCTCTTAAATGTCAGAACAGTAAGTGCAGCATCTCCTGAGACCCACAAACACTCAGCCTATGGAGACATCCCCAATCCATCCAAAGGCTTTCCAGACGCTGCGTCCCACTAGTCCCCTCTTTTCACTGTTTATTAAGATTATAGGTTGGATCTAATCTGAATACTTGCCAGACCATTTTCACCAGAGCTCTTATACCCACCTTCCTCCAAGTCCTTTGAGGACTTTGGGGCTCATAATGGGATTCACCATATTTGGACCCAAAGAGTGGTAGTTATTGCCCTGCAATCCCTAAGGAGAAGCAGGACACCCATCTGAGATAAGTGAGCAGAGAGCCAACAGAAAGTACCCAGCTTTCTTCAGGCTCAGAGAAATTTCTAAGAAGAGGACAGTCTAGCTCAGTGACATACCCAATGCAGTTCCCAAAAGCAAGGCTCTGGGATAAAAAGGAGAAAGCTGTTATTGAAAGAGCAGGACCTCCCACTGAGTTGGCATAACCATAACTCAGAGTGGACTGGGGAGGCCCAGGCACACAGGGCCAGTGTCAGTGATGCCCGAGAGCAGGTGGACTTTGGTTGTTGAATGGCATTAAAAGCTCTGGGACTGAGAGGTGTTACATGTGTGTGCCAAGCATGTCACAACCAGCAAGGCATGTAGTAAGTGATCACTGCTTTGGGTACATGCATGAACCAATTAAGCTTAATTAACTAAACCTAATTAAGCTGTAATCCAGGCTTTTGATTTTCCAGCAGTGGGTATGGCTCAGGAGATTTGGGTTTTACCTATTGAGGGGAACTCTTATAAACCAATGTATAAATCTGATTCTTAGCCAGTAGGGAGGGTGTTGGTCTGGAGAAAAGATACATTTTATTTTGTTGACCTTCTTGACCCATCCCATTTTAGCTAAAGCCAATAATTAAATGAAGAGTTTTGTTTGGTGACCCACATCATGGTTTTGCATTGTCTACGTACTCAACAATTTTAGATCAAAAGTTGTAGTTGTCACTTGCTGTGTCACTATGTTTGTGTGAAAGCAATACTGAGATTGACAGCCAGAACTCAGGGAGAATTTTGGCCGTCCCCCCCAATATTCTTTCCACAGTTAGTTAACCCATCGTCAGAGCATGTGACCCTAAACATACACATACCCCACACACACACCACCACCACCTCCTCCTCCATATCAAGATAACCCTATACAGTTAACCTAGTCTTCCTGCTGGTACTTACAGCCCTAATCCCTCATCTGCTGGGTGACAGATTAAACGAGGGTGCACTAGAGCTATTATCTAGGGAAAAGAGCTGGCCAGAAACTCTACATTGCTGTTTTACCTACATATGAGTGGACTGAATCACCCAAGACTGACATCAAGTGAAATGTCACTTATTCCTATTCAGAAAAAATACAAGTGCCCAGTGGGCAGGATCCTTATGAGAGCTCAGAGTATTCTCTCTACAAAGAAATCTATTTGCAGAGAAGATTTATAATCAGAATATTGTTGGATGAGCAACCAGTCTAAGAAAGAGGGGTACCTTTATGGTATTACTGATGGGTGCCCTCAAGTTTTGTCAGATTGCCGTCTCCCTTTCCACTGTGGGCACATTCCAACAATCTCATGGGTGGCCTGGAAAGTCAGGGCTTCCCCCACCCCACCCCACCCCCCGCTCAGTGTTGAAGGTACACCAACACATTCTACTCTGTGACCCTCTTCTCCATAGCCTATGGACACCAACCTTCTACTGAGATGTTCTGGCTCATGTAATCTGGCCTCAGCTCCCTTAATTCCTACATCCTTTTAGTCACCAATTTCTTTAGAGAGCTTACTTCTACTGATCATTGATTTCACCTCATATATAGGTTCTTCCTAATTTCAGTCTAAAGAATACGTTTAAGTTCTTATTTAATGCTTTGCTCTTTTAATTATCTTTGCATCAAAAACAGATCAAAATTTGCTATTACATGATGTGGATGCTTCTCTCAGCTGTCAATGGTAGGGCTGTACTGGTTAATTGAAGACAAGAGGGACTCAATCCTTGACTGTACAACACCTTAACTCAAAGTTCACCAACCAACAATTTTTCCTTTGGCCACCATGAACTTACTATCATTCTTTCCTTAAGTTTGGTTATGATAAGCAGACATCCATTCAAGTGAGCTTAAGTGAAAAGGGGGGTTTCTCAGAAGGACACCTCTCATAGAAACTAGTATGACCAGGCCAAAACTGGAGGGGAACTAGGACTTGGAAGTGAGTTCTGAGATTGCTCTGAGTGGTTTGATAGTCTTTCATCTCTCTCTGATGATCAAGGGCTATGTGACAACCTCATCCTGCATCAGCATCTTCTCTCACCTTGGTCAGTTTCCTTTATGTTGTATGGCCCAACTAGGCTATCAGACCCAAGTCAACAGGATCTAGATAACCCAACAGCCCCATATTCCAAAAATGATTGAAGATGGATGTCAAGATGCTTGTATGCATGAGGGTCAAAATCGGATTCAAGTAAATATGATAAAGCTACTAAATGGGACTAAGGTATAAATATGGCTCTGAACTTATAGGAATTTTTCTTAGATGAGGATTTTTTAAATCTATTTGATTTTTTATACATGTACACATTGTATTCATTTCCTATGGCTGCCATAACAAAGTGCCACAAACTGGGTGGATTAAAATAACAAGTTGTTTTTTGTCTCACTGTTCTGGAGGCTAGAAGTCTGAAATCAAGGTGTCTACAGGGCCTTGCCCACTCTGAAACCCCTCCTTGCCTATTCCTACCTTTTGGTGGTTTGTCAGCAGTCTTCGGCATTCTTTGGTTTGTAAATGCATCACTCCAATCCTCTGTCTTTACATGGTGTTCTCCCTGTGTGTCTTCATAGCATCTTCCCTCTTTGTCTGAGTGTATTCAAACATCCCCTTTCTATAAGGACACTAGTCATATTGGATTAAGGCCCATCCTAATGACCTCACTTTGATTTGATTATCTCTGTTAAGACCAGATTTCCAAGTAAGGTTACATTCTGGGGTATTGGGGGTTAGAACTTCAACATATCTTCTTTGGGGGGAAATAATTCAATCCATAAAACATATATAATTGTATGACAATGAAAGATCAGATAGAAAAATTAAAGAAACTCCCATTTACCATCACATTAAAAAGAATAAAATACCTAGGAATAAACCCACCTAAGGAGACAAAAGTCCTGTACTCTGAAAACTTCAAGATGCTGATAAAAGCAACTGAAGACAAACAGGTATGTTCTTGGATTGGAAGAATCAATGCTGTAAAAATGACCATACTAGCCAAGGCAATCTACAGATGCAATGCAATCCCTGTCAAATTACCAATGGCATTTTTCACACAACTGGAACAAAAACTTTTAAGCTTTATATAGAAACACAAAAGACCCCAAATAGCTAAAGCAATCTTGAGAAAGAAAAATGGAGCTAGAGGAATCAGGCTCCCTGACTTCAGACTATACTACAAAGTTACAGCAATCAAAATAGTATGGTACTGGTGAAAAACAAATAGTTCAATGGAATAGAATATAAAGTCCAGAGATAAACCCACACACCTATGGTCAATTAATCTACAACAAAGGGGCAAGAATATACAATGCAGAAAAGACAGCCTCTTCAATAAATGGTGCTGGGAAAACTGGACAGCTACATGTGAGAGAATGAAATTAGAACATTCCCTAACACCATACATTTAGGTCTTTAATCCATTTGGAGTTTATTTTTATGTAAGACTGGACACTATAAAACTTTTAGAAGAAAACATAGGCAGAACACTCTGACATAAATTGTGGCAATATCTTTTTGGATCCACTTCAAGAGTAATAAGAATAAACAAATGGGACCTATTTAAACCTAAAAGCTTCTGCACAGCAAAGGAAACCATTAACAAAACAAAAAGACAACCCACAGAATGGGAGAAAATACTTGCAAACAAAGGGACTGACAAGGGATTAATCTCCAAGATATACAAACAGCTCATGTAGCTCTACATCAAAACAAACAAACAAACAAACAACAACAAGCACCCAATCAAAAAATGGGCAGTAGATCTAAAGAGACATTTCTCCAAAGAAGACATACAGATCACCAAAAAGCACATGAAAAGATGCTCAACATCACTAATTATCAGAGAAATGCAAATCAAAGCTACAATGAGGTATCGTCTCACACTGGTCAGAATGCCATCATCAAAAAGTCTACAAACAATAAATGCTGGAGAGAGTGTGGAGAAAACAACTACACTGCTGGGTGGGAATGTGAATTGGTACAATCACTATGGAGAAAAGTAGGGAGATTCCTTAAAAAACTAAAAGTATAACTACCATATGATCCAGCAATCCCACTCCTGGGCATATATCTGGAGAAAACTATAATTTGAAAAGATACATGCACCCCGGCATTCATGGCAGCACTATTTACAATAGCCAAGACATGGAAGCAAGCTAAATATGCGTGGGCAGAGAAATAGATAAAGAAGATGTGGTACATATATAAAAGGGAATATTACTCAGCCATTAAAAAAGAACAAAATAATGTCACTGGCAGTAACATGGATGGATCTAGAGATTACTCTCCTAAGTGAGGTCAGTCAGAGAAAGACAAATATCATATGGTCTCATATGTGGAATCTAATTTTTAAAAATGGTACAAATGAGCTTACTTACAAAACAACCAGACTTACAGATATTGAAAACAAACTTATGGTTACCAAAGGGGAAACATGAGGGGGAGGGATAAATCAGGAGCTTGTGATTAACATACACACATTACTGTATAGAAGATAGATAACCAGCAAGGACCTACTGTATAGCACAGAGAACTCTACTCAGTATGCTGTGATAAGCTAGATGAGAAAAGAATCTGAAAAAGAATGAATACAAGTATAACTGAATCACTTTGTTGTACACCTGAAACTAACACAACATTGTAAGACAACTATATTCCAATAAAATTAAAAAATAATGAAATCAACCCCCCCAAACATATATAATTGTATGTAAAGGCATACATATGATCATATGCATAGACTTTTATTTCTAGTGAAGTTTTTTTTGTTGTTGTTAACTTGGCTTTGTCTCTCCTTCTCCTCCCTCAACCCAGGTAACCAATTTTTGCAACCTAATACACATCCTTCCATACTGTTCTCTGTACTTACATAAACCCCCTCACACCCACACACATTTTTATTTTCCCCTCAAAAAATAGGATCATGTTATATGCACTTTTTCCATCTTTTCCTACTCAAAAGTACCTTTGGGAATTCTCTCCAAATAATCTGGTTTAACTGTAACTCATTTTTTTATTGAAGGAAAAAAAATATTCCTTTGTGTGAGATATATCGTAATTTATTAAGCTACTCCTCTGGTGATGGGCATTCTCTTTTTTCTTGTTTCTTCCCTCTGAATGATGCTGCAGTAAGCCTCCTTGGACACATATCCTCAAAGCTACTGCTTTTATTTCTAGGGGCTACCTTTGCGGGTGTGCGATTGCTGGGTAAAGGGGTACATGTACTTTTAATTTTAATAGATGCTGTCAACTTTCTTTCTCCAAAGATTTCAGCACATCACATTTCATCAGCAAAGTATCAAGAGTACGTCCTCCTCACCCCCGCCAGGCATATGGTATTATGGCTCTTTCTGCCAGTTTAAGCATAAAATGGCTTTATTATTAACTTTACTTTGCCTTTCTATGACAACTAGTGATTTTGAGCAACTTCTCATGTTTGTTGGCTTGTTGGCCATTTGAATTTATTCAGTAAACTGTTCATCTGTATCCTCTGGGCATCTTTCTCCCATCTTGTCTTTTTCTCAAATTTAAAAGTTTAAATTTTTATATTTAAGTTTTGTCACTTGCATTACAAATGTACTGTCACTTACCTATTGACGTAGATAAATCACATATATTTTCCTTTATAGCTTCTGGTTCTCGTTTTAAAAAGGTCTTTTCCACCCCTAGAATATATATGTAGCCTACCAGATTTTTAAACAATCCCTTCATTCTTTTTATTACATTTAAATATTTAAGCTATTTGAGATGGATTTTTCCATATAGCATAAGGGAGGAGTCTGTTTATTTTCTTCCAAATGAAGAGCCAGCATTATCTATTATATATTACATCTTTTCTTCTTTGTTATATGTTAAATTCTCATTCAAATTGAGATTTGTATCTGGATCTTTCTAGCAGCCAATTCGAACAGGAAACACAAAAGACTGGGAAGGTAGCCAACATTGTAGCTATGGTAGTTTTGGGGTGGTGGGAATTTAGATAACTTATTATTCTTCATTTGGCTTAGCTGTATATTCCAATTTTTCCTATAATGAGCATGCAATACTGGTTTAACAAAAGTAAGTAAAGGAAAAGAATACAGTAAACAGAACTGGTTTCATCATCCGTAGTGTCCTAGGACAGAAACTAACTAGGGAGCCGCACGACTATTCCTGGAACGGACGCCTGAGAAGGGTTTCTGCCTGGGGGGAGGGGAGAAGAGACACGTAATAGGGGTGTTCCTAGGAGACCCTGGAAAATCTCTTTAAAGGCCAGTTGGCCCCGGAGGTGAGGGGTGATTAAGTTTTGGGAAGTCATTTCCTTCAGCCAATGAGCTCATTTTGAAATAGGTTGTCAGGTGGGGATTTAAAGTGCGATTAGAATCAGGCACCAAATGTTCAAGCGCGATGAGTTTAATTGATTGGAAGAGCAGATTGCTCTGAGCTGATGCAATAACTAATGGGGCTGAGTGTTCTGTTTCACACTGGGGCTGAAAGTGTGAAATGATGCAATTATTGCCTGTGTTAAACGGCAGTTCAAGTACTGGCAGGAATTTACATGCTTCCAACAGTACCTTGAATTGGAGATTAAAGGGCACATATCAAATTATGTGAAAGTGACCAGATTCTCCTAACCCCAGGGTGCAGCCTCTCTCCCTAAGTGATAAGGTCAAAGCCCTCAAGTCTCCAAAGAACTCCTATGGCACAAGTGAAAGCCCTGCAGACACCCGCAGCGTCAGGGTTGTCGGTTCCCAGGGCAAAATGACCACCAGCAGCACAGCCCAAGGTAACCCAGACAGACTCCCCCGGCTTCTCCGCTTGGCGGTCGTCCCAGGGAAGGTCAAAGCACGAGGGCTGGCCCCAAACCTTCTACACCTCCCTGCAAGGCCTGAGACTGGGGGTGGAGGTGGGAGTGTCTGCAAATCAAAGTGCATACTGGACTTCCAGTTCCTGCAGGAGGAACCCTAGAAGAGTCAGGAATCGCTTCTCCGAAACCACTTATAACAAGCGCAGCATCACGTTTCTCGGCACTGCTTGCGGCGATGCCCCTCAGAGAAGCACATGGCAGAATGCCAAGGCTGGGCTCAGTAAAACCGGGTAGGAAGTTAGAACTTAGTGGTCCGGGGAGGCTACTCTCCAAAGGTCTACTAGGCCAAGGATAAAGCTTAGTGCTGGGAGGACACTGCCGTTAGGTAATCCTCATAATAGGAGTTCTACTCCTGGGACTTCCCTGGTGGTCCAGTGGTTAGGGCTCCACGCTTCCACTGCAAGGGGCTCAGGTTTAATCCCTGGTTGGGGAACTAAGATCCCGCAAGCTGCCCGGCAAGGCAAAAAAAAAATCACCTTCCTGGAACAGTATTCCTCACCACTGAGTCCTTGGTAATTATTGATCCAACTGATGATTCTTTGGAATAGAGCTACACTATGATGGTGAAATATAAAACTATACGCATTGGCAGTCAGCCAAGCTGGGGGTTGGGATGACACCCTCTTAATGGCAGCTGAAGGGCCTCATGAGACCTGAATGAAGGCTTCCCAACTTCCTGTGGGAAAGGGGCTTGGTGACAGAGCGACTTTGGTCTTCTCCATTACCCAACAGATCCTGAGGCCCTAGTGTTTTCTGTTTCGTCCTCATAATCATTTCTTGAATATTTTAAAGCAGGTGTTCTCACGTAGCCACCTTGGGCATTAAACGATAAAAGTCGCAATAAAGCTCCCATCTCTCTTTTAACTTAGAGAAATAAAATAGACTTTCCTGGTGTGCCTTCCAAGACACATTGGCCAGGAGATAAGTGCCTCATTAAATATTGGGAGGTATCTTCCAACAATTTTAACTTTGCTCTTGGAATCCTTTGTATTGAATCCACTATTTATCTCAGCAATGGATAAGACAAAAAGGGCTTCAGTTTCTCTTCTAGGTGGTTCCTATCATTTTTACTTCCCATCACTTACGGAGGCTGACCAGGTTTTTTCACTTGTTTATTGGTTTTTGCCCTTTTACTATTTTTTCCCTCTATCAGGGGTGTTTGTTACTCGTCTTTATCAGATGTGGCACTTAAAGCTTGAGTCCCAGATGTGCGAGACCATAATTCAGATGCAACTAGCTTTGAATTCTCAGCAGCACCCTTAATGATAGCAGGTGAGAAATTTCCTCAAGACACACGAAGTGGACTATATGAAGTCCTGTAACACGAGTGTTTCTACAGACTAAATTAAGCTGCGCTAAGCCTAGCGTTCTAACATCCAGGGGATGTAGAGGCCTATCCGTCTGCACAGAAAGACTTGGCCCAATATTAGATCTATCTGGGTGTTTGTTACAAGCTGTATGAAAGAAAATCTGGGCACAGTGTTCTTTTAGTGACCGGAACTTATATCCAACGTGTGACGCATGTAGTGAATTGTTTAACAGACCCAGATGTACCAGACCATAATTCATCATAAAAAAATTTAGCTTTAAATCATTAACACACCCTTGGTAGCAGGTGAGAAGAGAAACTGCCTCTTTGAGACACAAAGTAGACTTGTCTAAAGTTCAAATGTGGTCGCAGGGCACCGAGGGTGTTTATAAATCTCCAAGTCCTTCCTTCCTAAGATCACGGCCTAGCCTCCAGGGGTGGGAGCTCAGTGTCTTGCAAGGTCGACCTTCCCACTTGGGAAAACTTGGGTTTTCCTGACATGACGGGACAGAGTAATGCAGTGGCCCGTGTTCTCTGTTCCCCTACCCCTACCCCACCCAGACTCGCCCTGTCTCCTCCACAGCTCCACCCATCAGACCAGTTCTCCAGCTTTGTGTAAGAGTATCCGCTGGAGGGGCTGAGAAGGAGGGGGAGGAGCCTTGAAGCTGGGCAGTCTGGTGCTGAATGCAGCTGGGTGGAACCAGACAGGACAGTAGGGCATCTTAAGAAGTGCTGCTCTACGGCCCTCGTGTGGATCAAGAGAAACAAGCGAAGGGCTTCATTTATTCTGACCCGTCTTGGAGACAGACGGCACCTCCTCTTACCACCTGTGTATCCCCCATTTCCCCTTTGTCAGGCAGTTAAGCAGCCTGCTTTTCTTGGGGGTGAGGGGTCACCTCAACCTCAATTTTGAGGTTTCAGTGGGGAACTCCTACCCCCTCCTTCCTCACTCCTCTGTGAGGCTCAGTGGTCAGCACCACTGTCCAGGTCAGAGTTTGGTTCTGGGAAAGCCGATCCCTGGAGTGTGCTGGGGCCACTATGAGGGAGGCTGCTGTCAGCCAAGCCAGCAGCTAAGCTGCGCAGTGTGACCTGGGATGCGAACCATGTGGCCCTCAGGGGCTGCCCGGTGAGGCCGGGAACAAAGGCAGATTTCTAACCATGTGATGGGAATCCAGGGGTGACTGGTTTCAGTCATTATTAAGTTCCTTAGTATCTCTGACTAGCTCATTTGTGCTAGGGTTTTGCCCCTTGCCACCAAGAGTTTCCTAATTCAGTGCTATTTCAACCACGTCGCTTTGGGGACTGAATCATGTGACTGAAATATACCTCTCGCAGCTTCCTCTCATTGATGCTATGGTCTTGGAACCAACAGAAAAAATCTCTCCCCTCACACCCATGACTCCTGTCAGTTTCTCTCTCTCCCTCTTCTCCAGGCAACCCCCGCCAGTTCCTTTAGGCTCTTCTGGTGTCTACTCAAAGAACACACAAAGTCAAAGATCAGGTGTCAATTTATGTCCTCAGAAGTGTGTGGGGTTCCTTTCTTGAGTTGATTTCTTCCCTTTGGGAAGATAAAGACTAGTTGAAGCTCCTCAGTATTAACTTAAATTAAAAAAGGCCCCTGAACAAGCAGGGCCACATGAACCACTCAAATGGCTGTTCCTACCTGCAAGTCATAGCAGCGCGACCCAAGTCATTTACTATCCACTTACACGTAAGTTTGCAGATAACGTACTTTAATCTTTTCTTAAGTTACAGGAAACTGCTTTTCAAGTGTTCTCTTGAATAAGATTGCTCTTGTCCACTTCTCACTGGCCTTCTGTTCTGCTTTTAAGAGGGGAAGGAAGGCGAGGGTGTGCCAGGGCGCTGACAACGCATCATCAGTGCCATGGCAGAACAAACGTAGGGACGACTGGACAAGAAGCCCCTTGAGGACAGGATTGGGTCTTATACGCCCTCGTGTTTGAAGAGCCTGGTTCAGAGCCTGGCAAGGTAGGTGCTCAATATATGAGTCATGAATGAATGATGAACAAACGGATGAATGACGAGTGTACATTCTTGGGGCAACAAGGAGGGTAACCTGACAAGGGTATGGGCACCTTGGGTCATGTGAGAAGGTGGCAGTAGACGATACTGTGGAGTCACAGAATGAAGAGCCCTGTGTGTCAGGCAAGAGCATTGGTCAGGATGAGCCTGTACGGGGGCAGGAGAACGGAGCCACGGCATTAAAATCCCAGAACCCTAACCCCAGTTCTACCACTTACTCAGTCTGTCACTTCCCCCCTCAAAGGCTTCAGTTCCCTCTCGGATAAGATGAGTCAATCAGAACGTGTGTTTCTCTCCCATCTAGAATTGATATCTAACACTTCCAAGCATCTAGTAGGACACAGAGCACCATTGGCGGGATCTCATCAGCCTGTGTGCCAGGGTTCCCTGTACACTATCTGGAACGTGATGCCCTATTGCTTTGTGTGTTCATCTTCATCCTCCAGCCTGACCATTCTCCAAGTGAAAGACTATCATATTGTTTATGTGCCTCTATGACAGCTTAGTTGATCAATAAATTGAGGATTATAAACTGGCAGCCCATGGACTCCATCCAGCCTGTAGAAGTATTTAGTTTGGCTGTTTTCATAAAGGATGTTGCAGGCAGCATAATGACATCCCAAAGACGTTCACATCCTAATGCCTAGAATCTGTAATCTAACACCTTACATGGCAAAGGGGATTTTGCAGATGTGATCAATTTTTTTAAATAGCAAGATTATCCTGGATTATTTGGGTGGTCCCAATGTAATCACAAGGCATAGAAAATGGAAGGGGAAGACAGAGTCGGAACCAGAGAGATGGCCTCATGAGAGACTCGATCATCCATCACTGGCTTTGAAGATGGAGGAAGGGGCCATGGGCCAAGGAATACAGGTGGCCCCTAGAAACTGAAAACAAATTCTCTCCTAGAGCCTCCACAAGGGACACAGCCCTGCTAACACGCCGATTTTAGCTCAGCGAGACCCGTTTCAGACTTCTGACCTTTAGATAATAAATCTATATTGTTTTAAGCCACTAAGTCTGTAGCAATTTGTTACAGAAAACCAACACAGGAGAAAAATCTGAAAGCCTTAGGCAAGGCAGACACCCCCCTCCCCAGTCAGGCCTATTACTTCTGATTGTTAACCACTAGGCTTAATTTGCTTGTTTCTGCTACATGTGTGACCCCTGCTTGAGCCACTCTCATCATTCAAGTTACTAACTGAAGAGTAAGAACACATGTCTGGATATCAGACGATTGCGGGTCCTCAATTCTTCTAATAACCAGCGAAAGGACTGTGGACTTGTTGGTTGACCTCATTTGGTCCCCCTTTCCTTGTCAACAGAATCAAGGGGTGATACTAGACCACCTCCAAGGACTCGTACTCTAGTGGATCATGGTTCCATCACTGATTAGTGATGGTTCGCTACCCTATCACCAGCATGTCATTTGGGTTTCGATGCTGCAGTGACTACTGCTGTCCTGGTGACGGGGATACGAGTGGTTCCCAGCATCTTCTCTGGCCACTCTGGGTGGTGACAGTCACAGACATTCACTGAGTGTCTGCCCCAGCAGCACCTGCACAGCCTGGGAAAAACAAGGACTCAGACCCCGGTCCCTGAACTTGTTGTATGGATGTAGTGACCGAAGAGGCCAATGACCAGATCTAAATTCTCTGTAGCACCAGAGGCATTACATTGGTTAAAGGCAATTAAATAATTGAGCAATCTACCATTAACAAATTCCGTCTGTTGTTCTATACACAGCCAAGGAATGGAAGCCCCTTGGCTTTCCTATCTCCCCTATTCCCTGATATCCCAAGGTATGGATATTGATCCTATACCTTGGTCTTCACTGCTGTTTGATCCTATACTTATCATTATTGCTTCTCTTCCTTCCTAGTAGAAATAGCAGTATGTATTAAAGATGAGCAATGGGTTTTTTTCTCCACTGGACTTAGACCAGGGAAGGAAGGTTGAGAGAGAGACGCAGAACACAGAATACTCTAGGTGGTGGGAAATGTGGGTAAGAAAGTCCCCAACCCCAGTTCAAAGCACCGAGTTGACATTTTCCCACTTGGAGGGAATTTCTACCTTAGGCGGCTTGATCAGCTGTGCTGGGGGTGGGGCTTGATTGTCTTGCTAAGTAAGAGTCTTTCCCAGTAAAGGTTTTTTATTTTTTAACGGCCTTGTTTTTTTGATAGGTAATATCCTATCTTATAAAAAGGGAAAATGTCCCTTACTGTCATTTACAGGCAGTAAAATGAGTGAGATTCTAGTTCAGTGGCCATCACCCCTTCAGGATGCAGCTCCCCAGCCCATTCTGAAGGGCTACCAGATTTCCTGCCAAGAGTAGATTGTGAATAGGAAATTCCAGGTTTCTAGAGGTATAACTCACAGCATCCATGGAAAAGACAATCTCATCTTCTTACCCTGTGACCCTACATGCTTATATGCTGAGAAGGGACTCTACAGAGAGAAAATCTGCAAGAGAGAAAGGAGTTCATAGCCCCAAACTTTTTTCATCACCGCTGCAGTAGGGGGTGACTCTCCTGTCTGTGAACGGATTGTAAATTAGACATCACTGGCTTTACGGTTTCTGATTTGAATTCATTTCTGACTGAAGCCCACACTCCACTATACCAGGAGGAAATGTAACCTCAGGGCTCCTTCTCTAACCTGTGATGTGCCTTCATTCTGGATTCCAGCAAAATCTAGAGTGGGAGTGAGACACCTACTGTCCAGGTCCACCTGGGGCCACGGTCTGATGATCTCTGCTGCTTGTGTCCCGCGCTTGCGGCACAGAATTTTTTGACAAGGGTGCCCGTGGCCCTTTTGCCTAAATACACCCCTCTGGAGTCCTGCTGCCCCCAAGGTATTTCCCAGGGCTTTGTTCCTGCAGTGCCTGGACCCACCGTCCTCTCTCCTCTCCCTCCTACTCCGAGAGAGTACTGCCTTTCTCCAAGTGTGACAGTGAAACTCTAAGCTAGCCGACTCCAAGATATCCTCTTCGTATCAGCAAATCCTCTTCTCCCTCTTAACTCTTCTCAGACCCCCCCGGAATCAGACTTTTGGCAAACTAAAGCTAGAAAGACTTCTAAGTCACCTTCACTTTCCAGCCTGCCTTATACCTCCTGAGATAAGGACCATGGAATACACTCTCAGTTTGTGTGAAGGAGAAAAAGACATGGAGGAAAAAAAAAGCCAAATACCATAAAACAGTAACTAGCCACAGTAGGCACTCTTCACAACGGGTAACCCCAGAAAAGGTTGCCAACTCTCACCTCTTGAAAGGCGAGTGTGCTGTGAACACACCTTCCCAGAGCCTCATTCCTTTCCCAGCACCAAGAACACAAAAGAGGGACTCAGTATGTGTTTGTTCTTTCTTCTCTCCTACTGGCATTATAACTCAAAAGATTGAATTTAAAAGTTTTCTGTTCAAAGAACTAAATTTCTCCTCTCCTGTTTCTTATTGTTTTACTGTGTAACAAAACACCCCTCACCTTTGTCAAGTTTCATAATTCTATACACTACATCAAGAATTCATCTCCTTTGCTTTGAGCTAAAAATATCTGTTCATCATGTTCCATTTTTTTCCATTTTAATAATGCTCTTATTTAACCCAGTATATTAAAAGTTATCATTTCAACATGTAATCAATATAAAATTATTAAAGAGATTTTACCTTTTTCTTGGTATTATGTCTTTGTAATCCGGTGTGCATTCTAACTTATGACACATCTCCACCTGGACTAGCTACTTGTAGTTAGTGGCTATTTCAAATGTCAAAAAGACAAAAACAAAACCACTGACAGCCCGAGAAATTGACCTGGGTTATCTTGCTTAACCTAATGTACTAAGTACAGTGCTCAGAATGGAAGCACAATGGCTCAGAAATAGAATTAATAAGCTACTGGGCACGGACACATCAGTGAGATACCTGTTACAGAAACAGTAAGATGGAGGAGGGATACAGTAAGTAAAAAGGATTTCTAACTGAAAGACCTCCATTTGTGATTTACATAGAGATTTCAGAGTATCATGTAGAAGGTGTCAGGGAATTCAGAGTTCAGTCAGAGAGAAGGTTCAAACTCTGAAGTGCTTTGCACAGAAAGACAAATGGATTGTTTCAACACTACAGTCAGTCAGTTGTTTGGAATTTGAAATGGATTTTCGTAAAAACTTTATCAACTACAGTTTGCTTCCCAGGCGAGCCGAGAGATAATACGATTTTAATAGAGAAGAAAACCTAAGCAAGTGGTTAGCTTCATTCCTGTTTGTTTAGCTTTGAGATCTGAAAAAATATTGGACTTTCAGAGGCTTGAGACATTCAGGGAATTGGCTTTTTACTACGTCCATTTTTACTTCCTTCTTTGTTCTTAATGCTGTAGCATTATTGCCAATAATCTGAGGGGTTATCAGTTAGGGCTCAAAACAGAAGAAAAAGGACAATTTTTAAAGAAACTGAGGTAATCTGACAGGCAATCAAAGAGAAATGGGAAAGAACAAAGGAATAAAAGAGAGAGACTTGTTTGTGCTAAAGAGGTTACCCAAGGTATCGCTAATAGAGCTGAGAAATGAGGAGAATGCGCAGAATTACCCCCAAAAGGAGGCAGGACAGACGTACGCAGAAATCAAAATCAAAATGTCTCCCGGGACCAGGCAGGTGAGTCAAAGAAGCAGGCTGGGTACAAAAGAATAGGAAATACTAGAGGCTGAGGCAAACTACAGAGTTCAGGAAATGCTAATTTAATTTTTTTCGAAGTATCAGTGAGAGTCAAAGCAAAACCAAATGTAAGCTGAGTTTTGTCTGCTGGCCACCTTTCGGGATCTTTGGCACAGATAATAAACGCAGGACATCTGGAGTCAAGCTATATGGTTTCACCTCCCTGCTTCATCACTCAGTGGTTCTGTGACCTGTTTTCCTTGTCTATATAAGACTGTTCCTACTTCACGGGATTGTTGTGAAAATTATGTAAGCTACCATAGGTAAGGGGCTCTGTACAGGGCCCAGCAGGCCTCTCTGATAAGTGCTCAGTAAGCATCCTCTAGAATGTAATCCCCTTGTCAATCAGTCTGCTGCTGTATCCCCAGTGCCTACCGTAGTGTCTGGCACACAGCAGGGACTCAATACTTATGAGATGACTGAATAGTTAGATGACTGAATAGATGAAGGGAAGAGAAGTGATGATAGGGAAGGGATGCAGGGTTATAAAGTTCTCCCCACTGACGATGAGGCAATTCAGGTTAGAGTGATTCCTAGGCTCTAACCTGACTATACAGTGTAATGACTTCATGAATCCCAAAACATTTAGAACTAGAATGCAGTGCCTCTTACTTCTGGTCTGTGATGGTTAGTTTTAGGTGTCAACTTGACCAAGTCGTGAGATGACTAGACATGTGATTAAACATTATTTCTTAGTGCATCTGCAGAGGGTGTTTCTGGAGAGATTAGCGTTGGACTGAGTCAGCTGGGCCGAGTAATGTAAATTGCCCTCCCCAACGCTGGAGGTGGGAGGGGCCATCATCCAATCTGTCAAGGGTCTGAATAGAACAAAAAGGCTGAGGAAGGTTGAACTTGTTCTCTGCCTGGCTGCATGAGCCGGGACATCAGTCTTCTCCTGCCCTCAGCACTCCCGGTTCGCAGGCCTTTAGACTCAGACTGGAATCTACACCATTGGCTCTCTGGCTCTCAAGCCTCTGAACTACACCACCAGCTCTCCTCAGTCTCCAACTTGCACATGGCAGATCACGGGACCTCTCAGCATCCTTAATCACATGAACCAATATGTTATAATACATAACTTCCTGAATTTTTACAGATCGATAATCTACTGGTTGTTTCTCTGGAGAACCCTGACTAATACATAGTCCGACACTTTCATTTTAGAAATAAGGAAACCAAGACCCAAAGAGACTAAACCAGGTGTGCAAACCAGGTAGCCATGATGAGGAAGTAACTTTTTGTATTTCTGTGTGCTTCAAAATGCTCTTTGGCATCAGGGAGATGCAAATTAAAACCACAATGAGCAATCGTCTCACACCTGTCTGAATGGCTATCAACAAAGACAAGTGTTGGCAAGAATGCGGGAAAAAAGGGTACGCTTGTGCACTGTTGGTGGGAATGTAAATTGGTGCAGCCACTATGGAAAACAGCATGGAGGTTCCTCAAAAAATAAACAGAACTACCATATGATCCAGCAGTCCACATCTGGGCATTTATCCCAAGCAAGGGAAAACTCCAACTCAACAAGATATGCAGCCCCACATTCACTGAAACATTATTTACGATAGCCAAGGTATGAAAACCACCGACATGTTCATCAGTGGGTGAATAAAGAAATCTGGCAGCTATATATATATATATATATACACACATATACATACACACACACACAATGGAATATTATTCAGCCATAAAGAGAAGGAAATTGTAGCATTTGCAACAACATGGATGGATTTTGAGGGCATTACGCTAAGTGAAGTCAGACGAGACAAATACCCTATGATCTCTCTTATGTGCGATCTAAAAAAAACCCCCACAAAACAGAAACCCAACCTCAAGCTCATAGATATGGAGAAGACACTGGTGGTTGCCAGAGGTTGGGGGGAGGCGGTAATGCATGAAGGGAGTCAAAAGGTAAAAATAAAGAAAAAAACTTGGAGTATGATTAATCCAGAGACTATCAGGTCCTGGAAAATTTGATTTATGGAGATAAGACTCATGGTAGGTTGGGGTCTACTAGAAGTTAATAGTAAGTACTAGTACCGTGTAATAACCATTTTTTTCAGAGCCACTGACATACATTCTGTGATCTGATATGATCCTTCCATCAAAAAATACATATAGCATATTTTTATCTGGCCTAACAAATGTTATCAACAAATTTGTGTATTCTTTGAGCATTTCCCCCAAAATCACAGTTGCCAGGGCTTTTTTTTTTTTGCATGATTAGTGATTTCACTTGGCAATTGTTTTCCATTATATTGCACTGTGTTGTCAGTTACTTGGGGGAAAAAATGCTCTTACAGGAACTTGGCCTCTGAACAACATAAGCAACACGGACCAGATTTACCCTCCCACCTGATAAAACTAAAAAAGTAAAGTATGTGTCACAGTGGTTTCCAAGACTTGGACATCAGGCAAGTAAGCACAGTGACCTAAAGAGGTTGGGGAGGAGGGGTATGAGGGGAGCCCTACAACTGTCCGGGTTTACTGCCGTGAGTTTAAGGCCACGGCACTGGGAGAGGGAACCCAGACAGAGCCCAGTAGACTCCCTGGGTGGAGAAAACAGAGCGGAGTCTGGGGAGACCAAGGCAGTTCAACTTTGCTGGATAGAGTGCTGGAGAGGAGAATGTTCCAAGATAGAGGGCTGATGAGGGTCCTTCTCGCATATTCAGCTCACTACTCACATGCATGTGACGAAATTGTTGGAGGCTGAGAAAAGAACCACCTGAAAGAATTAGAGTAATATTCCTACAAGCCAGACTGGAAAAAAATCTCAAAATTCATGGGGCACTGAGTAGAGTACTGAAAAAGTCTGCCTCAATAATAATAAATAATTGACTCTAGACAAAACACTGCTTTGGTCTTGCCTAAAAAAGCTTAAGAGCCATGGATGGACCTTGAGGGCATGATGATAAATGAAATAAGACAGAGAAAGACAAATAACACATGATATCAGTTTAAAAATATATTCCACATATAAGTCAAACATATAAGAAACAGTAGACAAGTGGCTGGCAGGGAGTGGGGTGGGACAGAGGTAAAGGAAATAGAGGTTGGTAAAAGGATACAAATTTTCAGCTGTAAGCGGAATCAGTTTTACAGATCTAAAGTAAAGCATGGTGACTATTTGGCTGATTATGTGAGGTAATAAATGTGTTAACTAGATGGTAGGAATTCTTTCACAACGTATATGTTTATCAAATCTTTAAATATATTACAATTTCATTTGTCAATTATATCTCAAAGCTGAAAAGAACGAAGGAGAAAAAAAGAAAGAAGGACAAAGAAAGGAAAGAAAAGCTTAAAAGTAAAATGTGAAAGGCTAAAATTGTCTCCCAATAACTTTGATCCCAGCACAAAACATCAAGAATATTTATAGAGGGACTTCCCTGGTGGTCCAGTGGTAAAGAATCCACCTTCCAGGGATTCATCTGGTGGTGTAGTGGTTAAGAATCCGCCTGCCAATGCAGGGGACACGGGTTCGAGCCCTGGTCCAGGAAGATCCCACATGCTGTGGAGCAACGAAGCATGTGCGCCACAACTACTGAGCCTGCGCTCTAGAGCCACGAGCCACAACTACTGAGCCTGCGTGCCACAACTACTGAAGCTTGCGCACCTAGAGCCCGTGCTCTCCAAGAGAGGCGACCGCAATGAGAAGCCCACTCACCACAACGAAGAGTAGCCCCCGCTCGCCACAACTAGAGAAAGCCCACGCACAACAATGAAGACCCAACGCAGCCAAAAATAAATAAATTAAATTAAAAAAAAAAAAAAGAATCCACCTTCCAGTGCAGGGGGCGCGGGTTAGATCCCTGGTCAAGGAACTAAGATCCCGCATGACACACGAGAAGCCAAAACAAACAAAAACAACTGAAAAATGGATCACAGACCTAAACGTAAAATGCCAAACTGTAAAACTCCTAGAATATAGAATAAAACCTAGATGATCTTGGGTATGGCAATGAATTTTTAGATACAACACCAAAGACACAATCCATGAAAAACAGGTAATGAGATGTACACAAAGGATATAAAGAACACCAAAAATGGGTTGAATTCCTTCTCTGTAACTTGGGTTTAGCATTTGTGGATTTGAAGTTTTGTCATTCCTTATCTCCAGAATATGTATGTTTGTATAGGCTGTACATTACGCATTTATATGATTCCAGACTTCAAAGACTCTTATGGGGGTAATCCCAAGGAAAGTCCCTGGGAAGTGTGCACAGTGTAGAAGGCGGTCTTCTTTGATTTGTTGTTCTAGTAGGAGTAGTGTATTGACTGAACAAACATATAAACTTAGGTATCTAGACAGAGATAGGCTTGATTAGGTTTGGGAGGGTTTATTTCACCCAAAAAAATATAAGCCTGACCAGCCATTGGATCAAGTCAACATATTTAAGTGTTTGTTACATTCAGGGCACCATGCCCAGTATTTTAAGTGCTGTCATTCTTTATTCACTAAAACGTAGCATATGGGCAACCAAAAACCCCTGCACTTCAGTTTCTTCATCTCTCAAATACAGATAATGTTGCCTATTTTACAGGGTTGTAACCAGAGTAAGATAGTACACAGAAAACCCTGGGCACATTTCCTGACACAGTAGGTATCTCACAAGAAAGTGCTCTAATACCAACCCACTGGGCTACCATTCAGACTCTTCTCCAGGGAAATGGTGGTAGAAGGGGAGACAGATGAGTCTAGAATGTTGCTATCAAAGTGTGGTACCAAGACCCCCAGCATTACCACCTGGAAGCTTTATGGAAATGCAGAATTTCAAAACTCAACCCAGATCTATTGAATCAGATTATTTGTATACACACTCATGTTTGACTTCTGTTCTAGAAAATTGCCCTATGCAGCACCTACCTTTCCAGCCCAGCATCTCTAGAGCTCCAAAGTTAACTCTACCCAGATAATTTGCCATCCCCCTTTCACCCTACCTTCTCAGATCTTCATGTTCCTTCCCAGTCATTTTCTCCAGAAGATAAGAGTAGCAAACATGTGCTCAGACAAGCCTCAGCACTGATGTCTAACTCCGTATCTTTAAAACCTGTTGGGAAAGGATCAAGTGTGATGTACCTCATTTTCATGTGCTTGAGGGCTTCCTTGCTTATTTTTCAGTAAGTCACCAGGCCCAGTTCTCTGTATTTATGTAACAAAAGAAGCTACAATGATGGTTCCTTATCAAGGAAACAGTGTGGGGTGGGAAACTGTGGACCACATGATAAATGCTTCCAACCTATCAAGAAAAGTATCTAATTAACAAAAGCTTTGTACATAAGACTGCATTACTAGTTCTTAGAATCTCCACGATACTGGATTTAACCTCCATCTATAGAATCAGAGGACACCAGCTCCAAGCAGATCCTACTATGAACAGAAAGTATTCACCTGTGGCTATTTATTAGAAGGGGGAGAGCTTCTGGTTCAAACAGAGAGCCTGCATTTAAAAATTGCAATTACAGGGCTTCCCTGGTGGCGCAGCGGTTGAGAGTCCACCTGCCGATGCAGGGGACGTGGGTTCGTGCCCCGGTCCAGGAGGATCCCACATGCCGCGGAGCGGCTGGGCCCGTGAGCCATGGCCGCTGAACCTGCGTGACCATAGCCTGTGCTCCGCAACGGGAGAGGCCACAACGGTGAGAGGCCCGCGTACCACAAAAAAAAAAAAAAAAAAAAAAAAAAAAGAAATTGCAATTACATCAACAACTAGAAATCTAACTACACAGTAAGTGTGATGAGTGCCCCAAGGGGCGACCTATCCAGGAGCTATGGCCCGGTCATATTGTTACAATAGCACAAGAGTCTGAGGGCTCCCTGGAAGAGAGGAAGTTCAAGAATTTGGGAGAGGACTCTTGGGCCAATAAGGACTCTTGAAAATCAGAGTGACAAAGGACACTCCAGCCATGGAGAGATCTCAGCGTGAGGCTGATGTTTGTCTTCATCCTGCGTCACCAAATGCTTGTTAAGAAGAGTTACTTTGGGGAGTGGCATTGTTAAGACTCTCTCAAATGTCCTCCCATCTTCAGAGAAGCTTCCCCTAATCCTCCGCCCCACCCCCACCCCCACATCTGAGAGAGAAAGGGAGTATCAAAGTACTGATGGATTTAAAGACTGGAAACATCAGGGCTGCTGAAAAACACTTCCAAGACAAGCCTATCCTGGATTGGAACCTTGTAACTCTGATCAGAGTGGATCTTCCATCAGCCGAGGGTGAACAGCCACAGGACCTCCGAGAGCGGCCTAGACAGAGGTGCCTGATGGTTTGGTCTCAACTGCAATTCGGGGACAGAATGTGGTCTAGACTGAGAAAATTACCGGGGGCCACGAGGACTGTCAGGAAAGCAAGCATATGTGTAGGAGCACTGAGAATGTTTTCCCTTATCTGCTTCCAGGGAGAAACGTCCCGTGTCATTTTTGTTTCTAGACACAATTATTCTAGGTTGTTTCCATGTTTCTCTGACTAGACTATGGCTCCATCAGTGGTTGGACTGAGTCTGAATCTTACTCATTTTGCATCCCTACCCGCTAGCCAAGAACCTAGAACTTTATAAAGTTTAGTTAAATGAATAGTGTGGTTCAGGGGCAAAGGCTACTTTGATTACTATTTCCACTGGTACACAGATCCCCTGACTATCATCACCTGGCTGGTGTGGTCTAAAGTAAGAGATTAGAAACCGTTACTAAATGATTACAGTGCTTTTGTTGAAAGCCTGAGAACTAAAGCTATAATCCCCTGATTCTCAACTAAGAAATTCCAACTACCCTACTGACATGGTCTAAATGCTTACATTCCTCCCAAATTCATATGTTGAGATCTAACCCCCAAGGTGATGGTATTAGGAGGCGGGGCTTTTAGAAGTTAATTAGGATTAGGAGGGCTCTGCCTTCATGACGGAGGTTAGTGTCCTTACAAAAGACTCCAGAGAGCCCCCTTGCCCTCTTCCAGCAAGTGAGGTCACAGTGAAAAGTCTCATCTGTGAACCAGGAAGTGGACTCTCACCAGACACTGAATCTGCTGGTGCATTGATCTTCTAGTCTCCAGAACTGCGATCAATTTGTTTACTAGCCATCCAGTCTATGGTATTCTGTTACAGCAGCCCAAATTGACTAAGACAATCCATGAGGAAAGTGATCTGCCTTCTTGGGAGTGCCCTGTTTAGCTGTGCTAATCAAAGAGCCAAAAAAAAAAAACCCCAAAAAACTCAGAGTGTCTTAGATTGATTACAAAACCAGCTACAATTCTTAACCCCGCCCCGTAACTGTAACTGTGGCAATGTGACTCTGTGGCCCCTCCCATCAAGAAGTGGAGTCTATTTCCCCCCACCCCTTGACTCTGGACTGGCCCTGGCACTTAATTTGGCACAGAATGCAGTGGAAGCAATGGTGTGCTGGTTCTGAGCTCAGACCTCTAGAGACTCTGCACATTTCCACACTCTTTCAGAATCCTGCCACCACTATGTAAACAAACCCAGGCTAGCCTGTTAAATAATGAAAGACACGTGGCCTGGTCACACATTGACTCAGCTGACAGCCAGCCAACTGCCAGATGTGTGAGGCCATCCTAGACCAGCAGCTCCAGAAATAGCTAACTGATGCATGTAGAATGTTTTAAAACAGTTTCACTGTCACTAACGCTGCTAGTCACAATCTATCTTCAATCAGACCAGAATCTCGATTGTTTTAGAAGCGTCAAAGGGGAAAATAATCAAGTCCTCATCCTCAGGGATGAGTTCAAAAGTATCAATCCACTTGAAAATTTGATTTTTTTTCCAGGTTTACTGGCAATTGGAAGCAATTGATAATAGTTGCATGCTCAGAGACCTTACTAACCTGAGCTGCTTTATACGGAACAGAGTACGCATGCTTGCAAGGCTCATTTACAAAAGCAACTTAATCCAGGTGCCGGCTGATCACCAAAATGGCAGAGACAAGAGTGCCACTATTAAGAGTTACGCTAGGGAATTCCTTGGCGGTCCAGTGGTTAGGACTCTGCACTTCCACTTCAGGGGCCACAGGTTCGATCTCTGGTCAGGGAAGTAAGATCCTGCATGCGGCACAGCCAAAAATAAATAAATAATTTTGTTTACAAAAAGTTATGATAAATGTTTGTCAGAATTAGGTTCAGCTCTGAGCAACAGAAATCCCCAAATGATAATAGCTTAAACTGGATTGCAGTTTCCCTTACACAAACATCTAGGAAAGAAAATCAGGATTTCATAGGGCCGGGGGTCCAGGCTTCTATCTGGTTGCACGGCCATGGATGGCCTTGACTCCAAGATGGCAGCCTGTGCATTCCAAGCAAAACGATAAAGGGAGGGGAAAAAAAGGCAAAGGGAGAGCAGGAGGATGCAGAACCTGCCTACCCCCATGAACACATCAAAAATACATCTACGTGTGGAACAATCCTGAAAACTCACTAGAGACTGGCAGAAAGACTCCTGTACAACCAAGGCTGCAAGAAAGAACCACATGGAACCAGGTAAGAGGGAAGAGAAGAGAAGCCATCATGTTGGGACCTGTGTCCCTGGGAGGGGACTCAGAGGGAAAAGATCCTCCCCGGCGAGGGAACAGTTTGAGCCACACATTGGGTGGTCCAGCCGTGGGGGGTGACACAGGGAAGATGAGCCCCTTGGCTAGTTGGAGGGTCAGTGGAAGGAACAGGGGGGCTGTGGGAAGCCTGGACCCCACTCATGAGGGGCATGCAGATGCTTACTTGCTCCCAAAGAAGGGTGGACTGAAAACTGCACAGCCACCCTGGCACGTGCTCAGCCTGAGCAGAGCAAACACGCCAGCCTGGCTTGCTTCAGGACACAGCACACACTGGAGCATGAGTTGCCACGGCTGACGAGAAAGCTCAGCTGGGAGACACAGGGGCGGCTCAAACCAGAAGCAGCTTCTGAGTCAGGCAGAGGCATCTATTCCTGGCACTTACAAAGGCAACATACGGCAGGCCCCAACCTTGGTCTGAGGCCGGACCACCAGAGCCCACAGCCCTACCCATGCCGAGATCCCACACAGGCCCCACCTGCCCTGCAGCACAGCTCCACACCAGGGTGAGGGCAGCAGAGGCCGAGGGGAGCGCTCAGCTGTGAGGGACAAAGGGGGCTCAGACCTGAGGCAGTGTCTAAACAGGGTGGGAGCAGCCATTATGGGTGCCAATATGGGCAGCCCATCAGAAGTGGGCTAGGGCTCTGACCCCAGCTGGACCGCTACAGACCATACCCCAACCAGCCCCTCTTGCTGCAGCACTGACCCCTTCGGGGATGAGGGTGCCAGTGCTGGGAGAGGAGAGTGCATACACTTAAAGGGAACGGAGCCAGCTCAAACCCAACCCTTGGATCTCTGCTCCAGCAACTTGGGACCCAACGCTGCCCCCAGGAGTGTGGTAAAGGCCACTGAGCACAGTGGAGGCCCTGGCTCACACCTGGCTCCAGCCCTAGGCCCTCCAACCCCAACTCTGACCAAGGTGATAGCTGCCAGCAAATCCCGTGTAAAGACGTGACCTGTGCTCATGTGAAATCCAGCTCTCCTACCAAAGGAGATGGCGCATGCAGTCTGCATGGCGATGTTCCCACATAAGGGCACCCCTTCAAGGCCACAAGAGCTAACTCTTACATTCATCTCTGAGACAGAAAGTTAAGCAAAATAAGAGGATTTTGTTTCAAATGAAAGAACAGCAACAACAACAACAAAAAAACCTGAGAAAAACAATTAATGAAACAATTTACCAAAGAATTCAAAGCATTAGTAGTAAGAATGCTAACTGAGTTAAGGAATAGAATAGATTAACACGGTGAGAAAATTAACAAGGAACTAGAATATATAAAAAAGAACCAGTTAGAATGGAATCATATTGATACAATAACTGAAATGAAAAACACACTAGAAGGAATAGACTAGGTGATACAGAAGAAAGCATTAAGTGATCTGCAAGATAGAACAATGGGAATCACCCAATCAGGACAGTAAAAACAAAAAAATTGAGAACAGTTTAAAGGATCTCTGGGACATCAAGTGTACCAACATTTGCATTATAGGGGTCCCAGAAGGACAAGAGGGAAGGAGGTCAAAAATGTAATAGATGAAATTATGGCTGAAAACTTCCCAAACCTGAAGAAGAAAACAGATACACAGGTACAGAAAGCACAGAGGGTCCCAAACAAGATGAACCCAAAGAGACCCACACCAAGACATATCATAATTAAAACGGCAAACATTAAACAGAATTCAAAAGGCAGCAAGAGGAAAAGAGTCACACACAAGGGAATCCCCATAAGGCTATGAGCAGCTTCCTCTGCAGAAACTTTGCAAGATGGAAGGGACTGGCATAATAGCCTCAAAGTGCTTAGAAGGAAAAACCTGCACCTAGGATACTCTACCCGGCAAGGTTATCATTTAGAATTGATGGAGAGAGAAAAAACTTCAGACAAGCCAAAAAAACAAACAAACAAAAAGTCATCAGTAGTAAACCTACCCTAAAAAAAAAAAGGTTAAAGGGTTTTCTCTAAGTGGAAAAGAAAGGCTGTAAAAGAAGTAAGAATCTACAGGAAAGGAAAAAAAGTCCCACTAGTAAAGACAAATACATAGTAAATGCTGAGGATCAAACACTTATATACACTAGTACGAAATTAAAAAAACAAAAAAAAATGTACAATCAACTACAATAATCAGTAAATGGATCAACATGAAAATATAAGATACGACATCAAAAACAAAACATGGGGGAGGGCAGTAAAAAAGATGTAGATCTTTTAGAGTGTTTAAACTTAAAGGACTCCCTGTTGAAAACAAATACATCTAGTTATGGGTCAATATATATGAAACTCATGGTAACCACAAATCAAAAACCTAAATAAAAATGAGAGAAAGGAACACAAGCATACCACTAAAGAAAATAAAACCCACAAGGGAAAAACCACAAGAAGAACACAGGAGAACTGTTAAACTAGAAAACAAGTAATAAAATGGCAATATGTACATACCTACCAATAATTATTTTAAATGTCAATGGATTAAATGTTCCACTCAGAAGGACATAGGGTGGCTAACTGGATAAAAAGAAGACCCACCTATCCATGCTGCTTACAACAGGCACACCTCAGAGCTCAAGACACACAGACTGAAAGTGACGGGACAGAAAAAGGTGTTTCATGAAAATGGAAACAAGAAAGCCGGAGTAGCAATACTCATGTCAGAAAATCTGAACTTCAAAACAAAGTCTGTAACAATAGACAAAGAAGGGCATTATATAATGATAAAGGGATCCATACAAGAAGAAGACATTATACTCATTAACATATATGTACCCAATACAGCAGCACCAAATATATAAAGCAAATATTAACAAAGAAATTAACAGTAATACAGTAATAGCAGGGGACTTTCACACCCCACTTACATCAAAGCAGTAATCATCCAGACAGAAAATCAGTAAGGCAACCAGTGGTCTTAAGTGACAGAGCAGGTGGACTTAGATATCTACAGGACATTCCATTAAAAACAAACAAACAAACAAAACCAAGCAGAATACAGTCTTTTCAAGAGCACATGGAGTGTTCTCCACAAGAGATCACATGCTATGCCACAAAACAAGTCTCAACAAATTTAAGAGGATACAAGTATTATGCATTTTATTCTGACTATGATGGTATGAAACTAGAAATTGTAGACAGAAAAATGGGAAAAACACACATGGAGACTAAGCAATATACTACTAAAAAACCAATAGGTTAATGAGGAAATCAAAGAGGAAATCAGAAATATCTCAAGACAAATGAAAGTGGAAACAACTTACCAAAAAACTATGGGATGCAGCAAAAGAAGTTCTAAGAGGGTAGCTTATAGCAATACAAGCCTACCTCAAGAAACCAAAAAAATCTCAAACAACCTAACTTACCATCTAAAAGGAATTAGAAAAAGAACAAAGAAAGCCCAAAGTCAGCAGAAGGAAATGAAGATCAGAGAGGAAATAAAACAGACCACGCCCCCCAAAAAGTTAATGATCCATGAAACCAAGAGCTGTTTTTTTTTAGTATTAAAAACATAGACAAAACTTTAGCCAGTTTTGTCAAGAAGAGAGAGGACCTGGATAAAACAAAGAAATGGAGGAGAACAACTAATACTACAGAGACACAAAAAATCATATTACTATGGCCTAATAGTTATACACCAACAAAGTGGACAACCTAGAAGATATGGCCAAGTTTCTAGGAATTTACAACTTGCCAAGACTGAATCAGGAAGAAATAAACAGTCTGAACATACCAATAACTAGTAGTGAAATTGAATTTGTAATAACAAACCTGCAAAGAGAAGTCCAGGACCAGACAGCTTCACAGGAGAATTCTACCTAACATATAAAGAGTTAATACCTATCCTTCTCAAACTAGTCCAAAAAATTGAGGAGGGAACACTCCCAAATTCATTCCACAAGGCCACCATTACACTGACACCAAAACCAGACAAAGACACTACAAAAAGAAAGTTACAGGCCAGTACCTTTGATGAATATAGATGCAAAACTTCTCAACAAAATATTAGCAAATCAAATTCAATAATATATAAAAAGATCATAGATTACGAGCAAGTGGAATTTACTCTGTGGATGTAAGGAAGGTTCAATATTCACAAATCCATCTATTTGACATACCACATTAACAAAGCCAAGAATAAAAATCACACGCACATCTCAATAGACACAAAAAACATTTTACAAAATTCAACAACCGTTTGTGACAAAAACTCAAAGTTGGTATAAAGGGAACACGTCTCAATGTATAAATGACCATTTACAACAAATCCACAGCTAACAACACACTCAATGGTGAAAAGCTGAAATGCTTTTGTCTAAATTCAGGAATAAGACAAGGATGCCCACTCTCACCACTTCTATTTAACACAATATTGAAAGTCCTAGCCACAACAATCAAACAAGAAAAATAAAAGGCATCTAAATTGGAAAAAATGCAGTAAAGCTGTCACTATTTGCAGCTGACATGATACTATATAGAAACCCCTGAAGTCTCCACCACACCCCAAAATATTAGAATAAATGAATTCAGTAATGTTTTAGGGTACAAGACTTACATAAAAATCTATTGCTTTTCTATACACTAATAATGATCAAAAAGAAAACAAGGGGCTTCCCTGGTAGCGCAGTGGTTGAGAGTCCGCCTGCCAATGCAGGGGACACAGGCCCATGCCCCGGTCTGGGAAGATCCCACATGCCGCGGAGCGGCTGGGCCCGTGAGCCATGGCCGCTGAGCCTGTGTGTCCGGAGCCTGTGCTCCGCAACGGGAGAGGCCGCGACAGTGAGAGGCCCGAGTACCGCAAAAAAAAAAAATAAAGTAAAAAAAAAGAAAGAAAGAAAACAATCCCATTTAAAATTGCATCAAAAAAGAATAAACTACCTAGGCGTAAACTTAACCAACCAAGGAGATGAAAGATCTATACTCTCAAAACCATAAATCACTTATGAAGAAATGTGAAAATGTGACAAATTTGAAGATACCCTGTGTTCTTGGATTGCAAAAATAAGATGGTCATACTACCGAAAGTAATCTACAGATTTAATGCAACCCCTATCAAAATACCAATGATATTTTTCACAGAACTAAAACAATCCTAAAATTCATATGGAACCACAAAAACTGCCAAACTGCCAAAGCAAACTTGAGAAAAAAGAACAAAGCTGGTGGTAACATGCTCCCTGACCTCAGATTATACAAAGCTACAGTAATCAAAACAGCATAGTACTGGCACAAAAGCAGACCCATAGATTGGTGGAATAGAATTGCGAGCTCAGAAATAAATCCATGCACTTATGGTCAATCAATCTACAACAAAGGAGGCAAGAATATACACTGGAGTAAAGACAGTCTCTTCAACAAGTGGTACTGGGAAAACTGGACAGCTACATATCAAAGAATGAGATTACTACATTTCCTCACACTATAAGCAAAAATAAACTCAAAGGATTAAAAGACCTAAAACACCTGAAGCCATAAAACTCCTAGAACATAGGCAGAACACTGACATAAATCATAGCAATATTTCTTTGGATTTGTCTCCTCAAACAAAAGCAGAAATAAATAAATGGGACTTAAGTAAACTAAAAGCTTCTGCACAGCAAAGGAAAATATTGACAAAAGACAACTTATTGAATGGGAGAAAATATTTGCAATCTTGTATGACTAAGGGGTTAATATCCAAAATATAAAAACAGCTCTTACAACTTAATATCAAAAATCCCAATTTTAAAAACGAGAAGATCTGAATAGACATTTTTTCAAAGATGACATATAGATGGCCAACAAGTACATGAAGAGTTGCTCAACATTGCTAACCGGAGAAATGCAAATCAAAACCACAATGAGATTATCACCTCACACTAGTCAGAATGGCCAACATCAAAAAGAACACAAATAACAAATGTTGGAGAGGATTGGAGAAAAGGGCATCCTCCTACACTGTTAGTGGGAATGTAAACTGGTACAGCCACTATGGGAAAAAAAATGGAGGTTTCTCAATAAACTAAAAATAGAACTACCATATGATACATCACTTCTACTCTGGGTATATATCCAAAGAAAAAAGATACTTATTGGAAAAGATACAGGCACCCCAATGTTCACAGAAGCATTATTCACAATAGCCAAGATATGGAACCAACCTCAGTGTCTATCAACAGATGAATGGATAAAGAAGATGTGCTATATGTAAACCCACACACAAGGGAGTATTATTCATCCATAAAAAATAAAATTCTACCATTTACAACAATGTGGATGGACCTATAGAGTATTATGACTAGCAAAGTAAGTCAGACAGAAAAAGACAAATATTCTATGTTATCACTTACAGGTGGAATCTAAAAAATAAAACAAATGAATGAATAAAACAGAAAAGAAACAGACTCACAGATACAGAGAACCAACTAGTGGTTACCACTGGGGAGAGGGAAGATTGGAGGGGCAATATAAGGGTATGGAATTAAGTGACACAAACTAGTACATATAAAATTGACAAGCAACAAGGATATATTGTACAGTACAGAGAAATATAGCCATTATTTTGTAGTAACTTTAAATGGAGTATCATCTACAAAATTATCCAATCACTAGGTTGCATACCTGAAACTATATAACGCCATCATCTTATTACCCTCTTGCCAGCCACACCTAGCTGCAAGGAAGACTCAGAAAGGGAATCTTTACTTTGACAGGCCTAGTACTTAGCTACAAATTGGATTACTACTGAATTTGGAAGACAGACACAAAGAATGTTTAACACCTTGTTACATATTTCTACTCAGTGTCAGTAAGGGCATCCTTTAACTTTCAAATGAGTTGTGCTCTCAATTTTATTTACATGCTCAATTGTTTGTAACCTGGAAAGCAGTTCCTCACAGAAACAATATTGTTTCTGAGGATTATGTTCCCAGACCAATAAACAAAATCTGTTTTAGCCTACAGTGTCTTTGAAATATGGTTTTTCATCTATACTCCATAACCCCTTATTCCATCATTTCAAGGGATAAAGTATACACCAAAAGACTGCAGACTGTATCTTAGGAACAGAAAGGGACCTCCTGAAACAGCAAATATTGAAGGGAAAGGGGGCCCCTCTTGAGCCATGTGGGTGCCCTACATTTGCATCAGAAAAAAAGTCTTCCTGTCTAAGGTATTAGTCATACTACAAGGCTGTGACTTGGAGAACACGGCGCCCCAGAGGGGGACGACCCCATTCCATCCCATTTTAGCCTTTTCATCTTTTATTTGTTGCAGGAACTGTGCTCCTGGAGACTATGTGGTCCCGGTTATGTTCACAAGATACATGAAGATGGATGCAGTGCTATCCTGAGCTTGAGGCAGTCTGTTGCCTTCACTCTGCCACAGTTTCAGGCCTCACCAAGGGCAACTGCAGGTATAATCAGGCTCCCTTGATGGCTAGTCTTTGACCAAGTGCACTATTGGCTTCATCAGAGGAGACACTCACTGTGTGTATGTGTGGTAAACATATCCACGGCGACAGAAACACAGGCACCAAGCAATAGAGAACAGGGTAAAAGAAAGAGTAAAACGTGAGAATTCATGCCAGTTGATCCGTCATTTTCTAGACATGTAAATTGTGGGGGACATGGAACATGAGGCATTTCCAATGCACAGATGTCTGGAATGACTGAGTTTGGCAGTTTGTCATTTTCTGCTCCCATCAAGCAGTTCACCATGGCTGATAGACATCTTTCCTGATTATCCCTGGCAGCCTTGCTACTCTGAAACCTATTGATTAGTGCCTCCATCTTCCCAGCCTTGGGAACCTTTCCACGAGGCTGCTCAGGAGAGTTGATTAAGAAGTCTTCATATTTTCAAGCCCTCTGAAAATTCTTATGGACCACATGGGGAAGAGAAATCAAGGTTTCCAAGGACGAGTTTCAAATGGGCTTAACTTCTTTTGTGGGCTACTCTTCAGAAATTTGCTTTGCTAACTTGTCAAAGGGCTTGCCTAATGATAACATAGCCTCCTCTTAACTTACTTTCCAGCAGAGAGAGGCTGAGTGGCTTTTTCTTTTTTCCTTAAGTGGACTGAGTTTCTTTCAAGAGGTTGAGTTTTAACTCGACTTCAATCACAGTGAAGGTCCCATAACTCTCCTTTGAGTACATGCAAGATTACTTTTTCTATTGAGTTACACTAAATTGGTGGTCAGTGGGAGAATTAAAGCCCTTCTGCCACTTCCTGTGAGGAAGCCAGAACACTGCAGACACTACCACAAGGTTCCAAGAATAGGAACGATATGTAGATTAATGACTAACCCACACAGAGGGCTCGGAGCAACTGAGATTCACAGTGAGATCCATGCTGCTTGCAGCAGAGCTAGACCTCCCTTCTCTTCCAGTAACCAAATAAGCCCTATGACCCTACACAAGATACCTCTGCACTTTTTTTCCTGGGCATTTAATACCATCCAGCAAGCCCTGTCCTTAGATTCTAGTGCCTAACCTTCCTTTCCTCCCAAGGATTTAGGGATATTCGAAAAGATATTTTCCAATGAGTAACTAACGATTCAGGATGTAGCACACCAATAGAGTAGGTTGGCTGGTTTACCCACTCAGTGAAAAAGCAGGGGTGATGATCAGAGTATCTGACAACACAAACACGGCAGTCAGCAATCCAAATGAATGTTGGCCATTGTGTCAGCTAAGTACCTACTGCAGAACATCGGCCCCAACAGGAGTGGGGAGACGTCCCCTGGTGACCAGTGTCCAGATTGGAAGATTCCTCCCATGTTACCGTCCTTCTTGAAGACAGGGCATTGCTCTTTGTGGCGGGGTTCTTTTAGAGGATTCACCTTTCCCTCTTCTGCAAGTTTGTGTGAGACAGTCTCTTTAGACTCGGTGAAGGCTGAGAATCTATTTGTAGATTCCAAACACGATTATCATTTGTAGAATGCCCCTTGCTCCCAAATCCGTCACCATGGTCTGTCAATTCTATTTCCTAAGCAGTCCCAAATCATTCCTGCCTCTGTCCCCTCTGAGACATAGGTCAGGCACACATTATGTCCCATCTGGATTCCATGTACCTAGTCCCCCAGGCATGTCCTTGTAATCCAGCCTGCAAACACGTACAGGGCGGATGTTCTAAGCACAGACCTGATTGGGTCACTTCAGTGCTTAAAATAATTAAACACTGCTCTGTAGAAGTGTAAACCTCGGTAATATTTCCAGGCACTTTGTGAGGTACCCCTACAATATTCCCCCATTCCCCAGTCAAAGGCTGATGTTCTAACCAAACGCAACTATTTCAAGTTCCTGATGGCACGATTCTTCATGCCTGAGACAGCAGGAGCTGCTCCCTGCATCTGGAACGTGGGCTGCAAGCCGGCCCTGCCCTCTCTAGGACTTTGTTCTCTGTGATCTCAGAGCCTCAGCTAAAGACTTCTACTGACAGACTCTTACAAACCCTGTATCTTAGTCGTGACACCTGGGCCCACAAAGTGGGCCGACCTCAAAGGCTGACAACCTGCAGTCATTTGGAAGTAAACTAGTTAGTTACTCCCAGATTGAGTGCAGTAGTAGAAAGAATGTGGGTTTAGGGTCTTAGGAGGACACATTTCCTGGCTAATTCACTTAGTCTCTTTCAGGTTGCAGGATATGGCACTGTCTTTTTTTAAGTTAAAAATGAAAAATTCGGCAATTTCATACAGTTTAACCTCCTTTAAAGTCTCCTGCTCTGTGAAATGCAGCTACTACTCTCCACCTGCCAGGTCTGCTGTGAGGAAGTTTAGCATCACGGTTTAAAGCTTGCGGGGGTTATAACTGGGTTAGAGTTCCAGCTCTGACTACCAGCTGTGTGGACCTTGTACAAGTTACTTAACCTTAGCGGGCCTCAGTTTCCTCACCTATAAAGTTGGGGATAATTGCAAGGCATTCTTTGTAAAGAAGCTGTGAAAATTGAATGAGAATTTGCACTGAAGGCTGAGTTCACAGTCAACATTCTCTAAAGGGCAGTTATCTTGAGCAAATGGTAAGTGGAGCCCACTTTGTAAAATGCTCTAATTTTAATCGCTCTGCGAATAGCTTAACAGTATAACTAATTTGCAACCTGACTGCTTGGTGGATGAACACTATCTTTAGATCCAGAGTACCTTCCTCACCATTTAAAAGCCTCCATTCTCCCTCAGTATTAATCAGGATCCTGAGTGGATGTGCCTACATCCACTTTCTTCTCTTTCCTTCCCTCCTACGTGGTCCATGTGTCACCATTATGAGTTTAAAAGGTTGAAAGGGAATTACTGGGGACCCCAGCACCTGCCCCATCCCCTTTCTGAGACTCCCATTAACTCCTGAAAAAGTCAAAGTAGTGGTCTAGAAACGATGCTTGCTTCCCTGGTGGCGCAGTGGTTGAGAGTCCGCCTGCCGATGTAGGGGACGCGGGTTCGTGCCCCGGTCCGGGAAGATCCCACATGCCGCGAGGCGGCTGGGCCCGTGAACCATGGCCGCTGAGCCTGCGCGTCCGGAGCCTGTGCTCCGCAACGGGAGAGGCCACGGCAGTGACAGGCCCGTGAACCGCAAAAAAAAAAAAAAGAAACGATGCTTGTGCAGGTGTGTTATGAGGCTATTTAATACCAAGATTGCAATGAAACCATCCCTGTTTGCAAGAGTAACTCAAAAGATGATGATGCTTCTCTGTGGGGTGACTCCTGGCTTGGCCTTGTGTTCACAGGGAGCCCCAAGCCTGAGTTCATTACCTACCTCACCCACTGGCCCTGCTCAGTACTCCAGAGAAAGGTGCCCGCGCGACAACCTGGGCATCTCCACCGGGCCAGCACCCCAAGGCACTCACCTCACCCCCTTGTACTATTCCCTCTTTGCTGGCCCTTTGGCAAATGCCCACACGGCTCACCTCTTTTCTTCTTCAGAAATGGCCTGGTGAGATCAGGTCTTTGACTTTGGGGAGAAGCTGTTATCTTTCTGAAAGGCTTTATGTTGAAGTTCTTTGGAAAGAAAGACACACATTCCCCGAGGTGATCCAAAGCCCAAGTGAAGGGAACCACTGTGGCAGCCAAGCTGAGCTTCCCCACGCCCACCCCTTCTGGCCTTCCTCCGACTCTGCTTTAGAGGAGCTGCTTAAGAGGAGGAACAAGGCCTCTGCTCCTTGCTTAACCAAGGCCCCAGCCAGAGGCCCTTGGGAGTGGCCTCCCGGCCCCAGTTCTGCATCCCCCCTCCTGGTCATCACTGCTGTCCGCTAGGGGCCAGTCCTATACCTGGGCAAGGAAACCAAAGCAGCCTGTGCCCCAGCTGGAGTGACCAGTTCCTTGTTCTTACTCCTCTGACCTTGTTTCCTCATTCTGATAACTGACCTCCTCAGGGTTACAAGGCCCACCTGTTCCCACATCCACCGGCATGCCCTTTTGATCATTTTTCTGATACCTCGTGCCCCCAGCCCTACCCGGGACCACAGCCTCCATCTTAAAACCCAGCCAGAACCTGATGTATGATGTGTTGCGAGGTGAGAAGAGGCTGGGGTTCCCTGCTGGAGACCGGGGTGGTGGTGAGGGGAACGGTCAGCAGAGAAGGGACAAGAAAAGAAAGAGCAGCAAAGGACAGAGTGGCAAAGGCATCCATGGGGGAAAAAGAGAGCTGGAGAGACGCCAAATAGCACAGCTGTTGGGAATCCAGTCCTTAGCTCTTCTGCCTCAAGTAGTTTTGAGGGACTGAATACAACTTGATTTTACCCACCTGATTTATCAGGGGAATCCCAGAGCTTTGAGAGCCAGCAAGGTCAGGAGGAAACACACAGAAAGCTACCCCTTAGCAGCTATTAATTTAACACAGGTGTGTACCTGTGAGGCAGCAAGAACACTCCTAATTACCGCCTTAAAAAATGCCTAGCTTTTAAAAATTTCCTTGCTCCTGTTTTCGACTTTGCCAAAGTGTGATCCTCGGAGAAGTGTGTCTTCAGTCTGGCCACAGACACTGTGACATCTCAGTCTACAAATGGTGCCCCAAAAGTTCTGCCTGCTGAGCCCCAGCAGCTGTGGACAGGACCCTGAACTGGATTCCAGATCTCTCCCTCTGTATAAGGCTTGGAGCACATTATGCTAAGTGAAATTACATCACACAGAGGAAGAAAAATGCTGTATGGTATCACTTACATGTGGAATCTAAAAGATACAACAAACCAGCGAATATAACAAAAAAGAAGCAGACTCACAGATAAATAGAAAACAAGCTAGTGGGGACCAGTGGGGAGAAGGAAGGGGAGAGGGGCAAGATAGGGGTAGGGGAGTAAGAGAGACAAACGATTAGGTCTAAAGTAAGTTACAAGGATATATATATATATAACAAAAAGAATATAGCCAATGTTTTATAATAATTATAAATGGAATATAACCTTCAAAAGTGTGAATCACTATATTGTACACCTAAGATATTATACAGCCACTATACTTCAATAAACATTTTTTTTGAAAAATAAACTTCTTCTCTTGATTGGGTCAGTTTTCTGGGTCTATTCATAAGTCACATACATGTTCTATAAATACCAAAATATTTCCCAAAAAAGTCATATATATCCTTAATCAGTTATCATAATCTTGTCCCAATTTGATGTTACATGATCCCTCCTCCCTCCATCACCATTTCTACAGGATTTGCTTCCTGCAGCACTAAGTTTTTGTACCTCTGCCACTAGTTACCCACAGAGATCTACGTATACTACTAATAATAAAATCAGCTAATATTTACCAAGATCTTCTTATTTAGCAGGCACTAAGGGCTTTACAGGTACTATTATCTCATTTTATTCTCAGTCTGTAGCTGTTGTTATCTCTAGATGTCAGTAATGATGCACTATGACAGAATGGAGGTCCTGAAAAGCCTCTTACTGCAAGACACCTAGAAATGACTCAAACTATAACAAAACAACTTGTCAATGCAAATCTGAGCTGGTGAGAAATAGACAAAATTCCCTAGGACGGCAAACAACAGCGTAGAAAAAGCTAAAGGCCAGGGTGGTAAGCAAGCCCAAAGGGCTTTGGCTGCCCTAGGATGTTGGCTGGTTTTCCTAACCAAGGGGTTTGGATTTTAATAGTCACTTGGTAAAGGAAGGCCAAGCCTTAGAACTCACTCCAGGTAGAAAGTTGGAACTTAAATGCCTGTATTAGGGGAAAAAAAAAAAAAAAAGCTGGAAAGAAAAAAAAAAAATCAATGATCTAAGCATCCATGTTGAAAAATTAACCACGAATTAAATCCTAAGAAAGTAACAAAGACCGGAAATTAACATAAAACAAAACACACGCATGCCCGCTGAAGCTAGAGCCCTGGAAGACGTACAACTTTGGTGGAGAGAGGGGACTAGAAAAAAATTCCATCCACAAGCAAAGGGAGACCGCAAAGAAACTTGCCTATCTTGTCCTGGTTCTGAATTGAGGACCAAAAGGCTCTGGGAATTCATAAACATGGGCCTCCCCAGCTCAGGTTAGAGCAGACAAACAACAAGCAAATAAACAAGCATAAAAAGGAGTCCCTGGTCGACAAATCCCCCAGAACACCTGGCAGCCTCAAAGGCAAGGCCTCTGCCGCAAGACATACCCTCCACACAAGCTGCCCACACTCACCGTCTGGAGAAGGGGATCCCAAAAGCCGTGGACACCGCTCACACGCGCAGCTCTCAGCCTCTAAGTCACCTCCATCCTTTATAAGTGCTGACTCTCAAAGCGTAATGCTGGAGTCACCTGGAACTCCTTAGAAATGCAAATCACTGGGGCCCAGCTGGACCCACTGAAATCAGGCGCTCTGGGTGGATCCCAACAATGTGTTTCAGAAGCCCTGTAAGCGATTCTGATGCGCTCAGTTTGAGAATTTTATACCCACTCTTCCTCCTGTTGGGGAAGAAGAAAACTTTCTTCTACCCTTCTAGGTTTTTCTGACTGGTCTAAGAATTAATGTGACATGAGACAGATTAACAGGCGAAAATCAAATGTGAACGAGAGGTTCAAGAAAGATAAAATGAGGTCTATATGCCATCCTAAGCTAAGGAACAGAACAGGGTTCTGGGGCTTCCAAGGCCAGGGAGGGTCATTCACAGGATGATAAGAAGAGCACGTGTTTGGTAATTAGATGTTTGCCCTGCCATATACATGGGACCACTTCGATAAAATTTATCTCTGGTAATGACTCCTTTTCTGGGAAAAGAAAACCTAAAAACAGGTTAAATTCCTTTAGGTAGTTAAGGGAGAGGCAGTAGTTTTCTCTTGAGTCCAAAGGGTCTTCACTACCTTCAGATAATAGTAATCCACGTGCCCAAAGAGCAAAAATTGGGGAGGCCTGTTCTGAACCCCTACATTCGCAAGGACTGCCACCAAGACAAAAATATTCAATAAAGTCCAATAAGATTGGGAATTATCACTCCAGAACACAAGTATATATTATGCCTACCAAACCTTAAATATAATTTTTAGACCACCAAAGAGAAATTTTATTTTTAAAGCACTGGAACACATATGAGTCATTCTTTTCACATTTTATATAATAAAATAGTAGACCCTTTAAACAAGTAGGGTTTCAGCTTGAAAAATGAAGTCTTCTCACATGATTATTTATAACCTATTTTTGTAATAATTAAAATATGACTGAAAGATACCAATTACTTTCACATGAATAGAACGCCATTTACATAAATTACAATGCTAATAATCTTCTATTTTCAATCTAGAATTTGGGTGTATGTGCTGTGTTTTTCCTTGGGTAGAAAGAACGACTCTTAAACAGTATTTATTCTGTTGCTTTGAATACACGAATAGTTTTGAAATTAGGACATCTTGCTTCGGACACAACTAAATCATCTGGTCACCTCCGATTACACTTTCAGTTGTTAGTTCTTACACACTGGTGTTTAGACTGTTTATTTCAACTTCATGCAGGTCTGAAATGCTGATAGACTGCATTAACAATAAGAACTTTTATTTCATAGAGTCTATGACCTCATGTTTTCTATTTCATATTGTTGTTTCATCAGAAAATATGTTCTATAAGTTTCCTTGGGTCATACTGTAATAAAGACAGAGTGGACTTTTTGCTTTAAGCAGGATGTTAGGATCCTGGGGGTGGGGCGCTCTGCATTGGTAGAGCTACTACAACCTGAAGTTTATTTGCTCACTTCTACGCATCTAGAATTTAAGTGGATATTTTATTTAAAAATGATCAGTTCCTGGTACACCAGTGCTTATTGACAACAAAATATCCCATTCAAGTGATAAGAACCTTTATGTCTACCATGCAAAGCATGTCTTACCTAATTTCAAGATTTCAGACTGACACAATCAGTGATGAGAATGACCGTTTTTTAAATTGAAGTATAGTTGATTTACAATGTTGTGTTAGTTTCTGGTATACAGCAAAGTAATTCAGATATGCATGTCTGTGTGTGTGTGTATTTATATATATATATATTCTTTTTCAGATTCTGTTCCATTACAGGTTACTACAAGACATTGAATATATTGATAGTTCCCTGGGCCATACAGTGGGTCCTTGTTGTTTATCTTATATACAGTAGGGTGTATCTGCAAATCCCAAACTCCTAATTATCCTCCCTACCCTTTCCCCTTTGGTAATGATAAGTCTGTTTGCTATATCTGTGGTCTGTTTCTGTTTTGTAAATAAGTTCATTTGTATCATTTTTTTTAGGTCCCACATATAAGTGATATCATATATTTGTCTTTCTCTGTCTGATTTACTTCACTTAGTATGATAATCTTTAGGTGCATCCATGTTGCTGCAAATGACATTATTTCATTCCTTCTTTACAGCTGAGTAATATTCCATTATATATATATATACCACACCTTCTTTATCCATTCATCTGTCCATGGACATTCAGGTTGCTTCCCTGTCTTGGCTATTGTAAATAGTGCTGCTATGAACACAGGGGTGCATGTATCTTTTTGAATTAGAGTTCAAATATGGATATGTGCCCAGGAGTGGGATTGCTGGGTTCTATGGTAGCTCTATTTTTAGTTTTCTAAGGAACCTACATACTTCTTGATAGTGGCTGCACCAATTTACATTCCCACCAACAGTGCAGGAGGGTTCCCTTTTCTCCACACCCTCTCTAGCATTTATTGTTTGTAGGCTTTTTGATGATGGCCATTCTGACCAGTGTGAGGTAGTGCCTCACTGTAGTTCTGATTTGCATTTCTCTTAATGATTAGTGATGTTGAGTATCTTTTCATGTGCCTATTGGCCATCTGTATGTCTTCTTTGGAGAAATGCGGAATGACTTTTTATACCATGTGCTTCCCTTCCTTATACATAAGCACAGGGGCAGGGTCTATTGGCACAGGCGCAGGGTCTACTGGCACACGTGCAATAGATGTAAGAGCAAAGTAATTCTGAGAATTGGCGCAGGTGGAGAAAGTTTTTCTAGGCAAGCTACCTGCGCTGCCCAAGCAGTCTTTGCTGCTGATTAAGTTTTGACCTGAGTCCCTCACCCCACATCTCCTCTCCTTTACTCTCTCAGTTGCCTCAAATATATGTACTCAACTCTCCAGACCCAAGAGTCAGGACTTGTGTTCTTGACAGAAGGTGTTTGACCCAGTCCCCTGTCATTCCATCTCAAATGACACAAGGATGAGTCATCATAGAGAACAGCTCCAGCTCTACCACCAGAAGCTTACTCATCCCATACACATCACCCTCCCTAATAGCAACATCATCTTCATTGCCTTTTCCATACCCACCAACATGAACCTCCACATCAATATTCCAATGGGTCACAAACATCAACACAATCATTATCACTGGGACTTCTCTGGTGGTGCAGTGGTTAAGAATCTGCCTGCCAATGCAGGGGACACGGGTCCGGGAAGATCCCACATGCCAGCGGAGCAACTAAGCCTGTGCGCCAGAACTACAGAGCCTGCACTCTAGAGCCCACAAGCCACATCTACTGAGCCTGCATGCCACAATTACTGAAGCCCACGTGCTGAGAGCCTGTGCTCCACAACAAGAGAAGCCACCGCAATGAGAAGACCGTGCACCACAATGAAGAGTGCCCCCACTCGCCGCAACTAGAGAAAGCCTGCGCGCAGCAACAAAGACCCAATGCAGCCCAAAATAAATTAATTAATTAATTAAATTAAAAAATAAATCAGGGCTTCCCTGGTGGCGCAGTGGTTGAGAATATGCCTGCCAATGCAGGGGACATGGGTTCGAGCCCTGGTCCGGGAAGATCCCACATGCCGTGGAGCAACTAGGCCCGTGATCCACAATTACTGATCCTGCGCATCTGGAGCCTGTGCTCCGCAACAAGAGAGGCCGCGATAGTGAGAGGCCCGCGCACCGTGGTGAAGAGTGGCCCCCACTTGCCGCAAATAGAGAAAGCCCTCGCACAGAAACGAAGACCCAACACAGCCATAAATAAATAAATAAATAAATAAAATTTTAAAAATTCATTATCATTATCTCAAATGCCATCACTATTTTAGGAAGTTGTGTGGTATGTTGGAAAAAGAAAAGGAGCCCTGAAGCCAGGCTGAAATACTTTGAAATTACAGCTGTATCTCTTATCACTTATGGGAGCTTGGGCAAGTTCCTCATCTTGAATGTTTTTTCTCATCTGTAAATAATACGGATCCTACCTTTCTCACATGGTGTTTGCAAAGATTAAGTGAGGTCAAGTATGTACACCATCTTGTACAGTAGTGGCTCCTAGTAGGTGCCCAACAACTGTTGGTATTTTGGGTATATTGTGGTACTCAGTAAACACTGAACACGTGACAATGAATAAATGAATAAACAAACTTTCCTTGGAGAACAAAAGGAACCGGATATTCTCAAGGAATATGTTATTTAGGCTGGAGGTTTTCAAACCTTTAGTTGTTGTTGTTAGTGGCAAAAACCTTTCCTCAGGCAAAATCATACGCAAAAAAGTCAACACACTGAAAATAAGAAAAATGGAGCTGCTTCAATTAGAGCAGGGCTGAGGGTCTGTGGCCGCCTTACTCAGATGCATTTGCTCCCTTCATTACATGCCAGCTCACCTTTGCCCTGAGACTCCAAAAATTGCAGCTTGAAACCACAGATCTAGACTATATTCTCAAAACTAAATTTTATTATATCCTTTATCTAGGTTCCACATATTTTTGTTCTATTTTGTTTGTTAACAACATAAATGAAATCTTTGTCATTACATCTTCTGACTTGTTTTGTTGTTGATTACATAGGAAAGCTGCCTTTGTAGATAAGTAAATTCTCTTAAAAATTCTTCAAGTATATCAGTTTACTCTCCTACGGTTTTCCAAGTACATAATCATGTTGGTTACAAAAGATGACTTTATCTCATCCTAGCCAATATTTTAATCTCTTATTTGTTTCATGTTTTAGTGTATGCACTGGACCTGAAAATAATGTTATTTAAAAATGGTCCTGGTACACATCCTTGTTTAGGTCTTGATTTTAATTAGCTTTCTTCTAGACCAGTTATTCTCTACTTTTTTGCTGGAGTCCCAACCCCCTGAGATTCTGATTTAATTGGTCTGGGGCAGATCTCAGGCTTCAGTAGGTTTTAAAAGATCTCCAGGTGATTCTTATGTTCAGAGAATTGAGACCCCGGAGCTCCAGGTAATTTACCATGAAGTATGTTAGCTGCTTATTTAATATATATATTCCTTATCATGTTTAGGAAGGATTTGCTGTCCTACAAGCCTAAGATTTGGTTTTTTGTTTGTTTGGGGTTTTTTTGTTTGTTTGTTTAGAAAGTGTTGCAATTATCTATTGAGATACATATATATACACATACATATATATACACATATATATTCTTATTGGATATATTAAAGTGAATGAATAAAACATCCTTGTATCTATTCCTAGGTTAAAGTTGGCCATGGTGGGTAATCCCTTTATTGATTTACTGAGTTCAGTTTGCATTTACAGTTATCATTTAGAATGATGTATTTCTATGTACTCTCTCTCCTACTTTAGTAATGACAACAAAAATAATAGCATTATGTTTAAGAAGTGTTTATCTTCCAGATACTGTTCTAAGTCCCTTATATGATTACTTCATTTATTTCTCAGTCTTACACATAATGGGAATTGAAGCACAAAAGGCTTAAACATCCTGCCCGCAGTCACAGAGCTAGGGCACGGGAGAGACAGGATCTGAAGTCCAGTAACTGGCGCTGGAGGACACGTTGGGAGCACCATTTCATCCCACCCCGCCGCTCTCAGTTCCATCACGTGCCCCCTGTGTGACCCTGGGTAGCAGACAAATAAGTTCCTTAACCTCTGATTTCTTCAGTTTGCTCACTGGTAAAATGAGGATAATAGTTATCCCTCCCTTGTAGGGTTGTCAGAAGAATTGCCTTAATTAATATTTGTGAAGTGCTCAGAACCATGCCTGACACTAAGGACCACATAAGTGTGTCTTAAATAGATCCTAGCCAGGCTATCCGGTTGCGGGTCTTATCCATTACCTCTTTGGAGTCACGGTTAAGCCAGTTTAAAATAATGACCTGACTAGCTTTCATTCTCTTGCTAGTTTTTTTTAAATCAATTTTAGTCATTTCTATTTTCTCCCAATCGTTCATTTTCTATTTTATTAGCATAGGCGCACAGAATTTATTTTAATAATAGGAAGTTCTATACTGTTATCACCTTTTACTTTCCTCATTTTTTTGAATTTTCTCTGTTTACAAAAAAAACACACTAGCTTTGATTTTTTTGATTTTGTTTTGGTTATTTAAAAAGAAACCAATCCTTGAATTTATCTCTTAATGCTATTTATTTTCTGTTTTATAAATAATTGATTTCTGGGGTTTTATACCTATCTTCTTGAATAAAAGGCTTCATTTATCTCGTTTTAATCCAGCATCACAACCTTTCCTGCGTATGCCTTTGATCAGATAAACATTTTTTTTATTTGTGCTGTTCCTAATCAACCTGCTTTTTTTTTTTTTTTTTGCGGTACGCGGGCCTCTCACTCTTGCGGCCTCTCCCGTTGCGGAGCACAGGCTCCGGACGCGCAGGCTCAGCGGCCATGGCTCACGGGCCCAGCCGCTCCGCGCCATGTGGGATCTTCCCGGACCGGGGCAGGAACCCGCGTCCCCTGCATCGGCAGGCAGACTCTCAACCACTGCACCACCAGGGACTCAACCTGCTTTTGAGGTGTTACCCCAATCACTTTGTTCCCCCTTCGTCAGCCCCTTTTTCAGTCACATTTATTCCCTCTGCATTTGCTCCCTCAGGCTACTGTCTCCTCTGGGGCCTCTCTTATAAAACAGGTATTCTCTTGACTCAGTTTATCTCCTTCCAGCATCGGGTGATTAGATATAATTACAGTGATGGAGGGGAGATTAGATTTTTCATTCATTTTTCTGAACCGGTTACATGATCCAGGCTCCCAAAGGGACAACTGATAGTTCTCCCATACAAACAAGAAGTAACTAGAAAATATAACGAAAGAGCTGGTGTCATTTACCCTAACAGGAGAAAGAGGAGGAGGAAGGGAAGGAAAGAAGGAGGGAGGGAGGGAGGGAGGAAGGAAAGGAGGGAAGGAGGGAATAAACTTAAGAAACATGCAGGAACTATATAAAGAAGACTTTCACAAAACTAAAGATCTTCTGAGAGACATTTAAAAAGGAAAAACAGCTTGAATATAAATGGAGAGCTATTCCTTATATCGGAATAGGAAAAGCTAATATTGTAAGAATGTCAATTCTCTCTAAATTAATATGTAAATTTGTTGCAAGCCCAAGAAAATATTAATTGATTTTTAAAATCAGGGTAGCTGGTTCTAAGCTTTTTGTGTAAATATCAAAATTCAATCTCAGCCAGAAAAAAATTTCTGAAAAGGGCACATGATGAATTTAGGCCAAGTTCTACGAGATAATGAAATAGATTACAAAGCAAATGTGATTACGCCAGATGAATGAATCATGAGAGACAATCCAGAACTGGACTCAAATGCATATGCAAATCTAGTATATGACAAAGGCGACATTTCAAAGCAAATGCATTATTCAAATAATAGTAATAATAAAACTCTTCATACAGTTATAATACCTTTTTCTTATGAATGTTTTCATTTTTGTTATGTACTTATTATATGTTATAACATTTGTTATGAATGTTACACATGTTTGTATAAAAGAATCTGTAAATTCCTAGGAGAAAATGGAAATTACTTTTATATTATGGATTGGGTAAAGCCTTTTTAATATTTACTGAGCACTTGTTGCCAAGGACTTCAAGGACTTTTTAAACACTTTACATATATTTATTTATTTGATCCCCACACTATGTTATCATCCCCATTTGCTTTAGCATCCCCAAAGCAAAGCATGAGAAGCTGAAGGAAAGTTGGCTCTTGACCCCATGGCTCAAAAGTGGCAGAGTGAGGGCTTCCCTGGTGGCGCAGTGGTTGAGAGTCTGCCTGCCGATGCAGGGGACACGGGTTCGTGCCCCGGTCCGGGAAGATCACACATACCGCGGAGCAGCTGGGCCCGTGAGCCATGGCCGCTGAGCCTGCGCGTCCGGAGCCTGTGCTCCGCAACGGGAGAGGCCACAACAGTGAGAGGCCCGCGTACCGCAAAGTGGCAGAGCGGAAGTACACAACTAGTTAGTTTTACTCTGAAGCTTGTGTTCTCAACCATCATGATAAGCTAGCTGTGTAAGCAACCGACAAACGACCTGGAAAACAAACAAAGATGAAGCCCAGTGATGGTCCAGCTTGCTGGACTTAATCTGTCCTTGACCTTGAAACATGGGCAATATCTGACCGCATATGTTCACAGATGAGTCACTGTTAGCACAGGTATAAAATGTCTTGGCATTATTATCTTTTCAAAAAAAATTTTTTTGTTTTTTTATTTCTTTATTTTTGGCTGCATTGGGTCTTTGTTGCTGCATGTGGGTTTTCTCTAGTTGGGGTGAGCAGGGGCTACTCTTCGTTGCGGTGCGTGGGCTTCTCATTGCAGTGGCTTCTCTTTGTTGCAGAGCACAGGCTCTAGGTGCGCGGGCTTCAGTAGTTGTGGCACGCAGGCTCAGTAGTTGTGGTGCAAGGACATCTTCCCGGACCAGGGCTCGAACCCGTGTCCTCTGCGTTGGCAGGCGGATTCCTAACCAGTGCGCCACCAGGGAAGCCCCCTTGGCATTATTATCTAACCTGTGAAAACAGGGAGCAGGATGGCCCTGCTGGAGGGAAACTGCCCACACGCAGGAAGGAAGAATCAGGTGATACAATGTGAGAAAAGCAGTTTTACGATCTGGTAAAGTCATTATGCTGGACCTGGCAGGACCTTACCTTGGAAATACAAAATCCCATCATAAACAACCCATGTGTTTCCCACAAAGAAGAAGAGCAAGCATACCCAACATCTGCATGCCTGATGGCGCCTGGCATGCTTTGTTTAAAGCCTGTCTATTGTGTGGGTCATTGTGTTAAAGAGAAAAACTACATGGATTTGTTGTGTTCAAGTCTATGATACCAAAACCTAGACTTAATACCTAAACTAATTGCAACTTCAACCTTCCCCAGAAATGTACTCTAAATCAACCAGTTTGGAGTTTTCTGGTCAGCACCAATGAGGTAATCTGTCACATCAGCTGGCCCTCTCCATCCCATTCCAGAAAAAGAAGAGACAATCTTCATGAAAAAATCATGGTCCTTCCTCCCAAAGAGAAGAAGTCCTGGCCCAAAATTACCCTTTCTTTTCTTTTGCTACTGACTTCCTTGCCTCACCCCCCTTTCTATAAAAGTCTTCCATTTTGTATTCCTCCTAGGAGTCCTCCTGTTTACTAGGTGGGATGCTACCTGATTCATGAGTCCCCTAATAAAGCCAATTAGATCTTCAAATTAACTCAGCTGAATTGTTTTTTAACAATAGTTTACAACAATAGTAAACTAAACATAAAGTAGGGTTTATGTACCAGGGGGCTCATTTTTGTCAACCCTCCAACCCAGTCCTCTGCAGAATTACTTATCTTACTGCCTACCCCAAATTAAATTCCCGATGGAAAAAAGATTTTTTATATAAATCAATCTATAAAGGTCTGGGAGAAAACATGGTGAAATTATTCTTAATATCCAGAGTGAAATAGATCTTTCCTAAACTTGAACATTAAGCTCAGATGTTATGAGGGAAAAGAGGGATCATTTTTACTTTATTAAAATTTTTGTATAGAAAAAATAAAGTCAAAAGGCAAATGAAAATTAGAGAAAACATCTGTACCACCCAGAGCAGACAAAAGGCTAATTTGCGTAATACATTAAGAACTTTACAAAAACAAAATGTAATACAAAACAATAATAAAAAAACCCCCAAAATAATGGAATGAACAGAGGACCCAAAAAAGCAGCACACTAGAAAAGAAATATAAATGGCTTAACAAATATGAGAAGATGGTCAAACTCATAATTTTAGAAAGCAATTTAAAATAAAAATGAAACACCACTATTCATCTATTGGACAAAAATCTTTGCTAATGCACAATATTGGTGAAGGAAGAGGAAGGAGACACTTTCACACACTGAGTAGATTAACTAGTACCTCTTTTTTGGAGGGCAATAAAACATGATAATAGTAATAATAGCAATAGCTTTGTCGACTGAAAGAAAAATGTCCAACATGAGAGTTGTGAGTTTAAGTTCCATTCAGGGTCTTAGAGAGGACTATAGCCCAGGAGACAGCCACTCAGTAGCTCTCAGTAAATTGCTCCAGAGAAGTAGGGCAGGAACCAGTAGATACGAATTTTTTGGCTAGAAAATACATGCTGTCAAGCATACATCTTAGTAAAAGATTACTGCTAATCACAAACAACATATCTCAAGTTAATGATTTAGTGCTTTTCTATATATGGGAAGAAGCAAGAATCTGAGGTCACTGAAAGTCTTCCTGAGACACGCATCTTAACTATATAGGGGCCCCCTTATCTAAAGCACAGAGTGCCCTATCCTGTTTTTCATCCTGAATTCCTCTCAGGTGCAGGTGCACTGTCCTGGGTGACTGCAGTGGGTTGTGACGTAACCCTTAACTGGGTGATGAGTGACACTTCTTGTTCTTTTTTTTCCACAGCTTACATTTATTGAGTATTTGCTATGTTGGACAGACAATGGTCTATGTGTTTAGATATTTTAATTCACACACTCCTCATAACAACCAAATGAAGTGGTTTCTATTGTTATCCCTATGAGAAAACTGAGGCACGTAAAGATTAAGAAACTTGATGAACAAGGTCCTACTGTATAGCACTGGGAACTATATTCAATATCTTGTGACAAATCATAATGGAAAAGAATATGAAAAACAATATATATATATAAGTATAAATGAGTCACTTTGCTGTACAGAAGAAATTAACACAACATTGTAAATCAACTATACTTCAATAAAAATTTTTTTAATGTGAAAAAAAATAAATGAATCATACTGGAAGGGGAGAACAAAGATCAAGAAGCTTGTTCAAGATCACATGTCCAGTAAATGGAGAAGCTGGATTCAAACTCAAACAGTCTGAAAAGTTCAATTTAAAATGCCAAGATTAACCATGTCCATAAAAATTTAAAATGTTTACACTTATTATCTATACCCATTCATTAGAATTAGGTTTGGTTACACAACACAGAAAAGAAAATAGCTATTGAGGTAAAAGTGTATTTCTCTCCCATGTAAATAAAGTCCAGTCCAGAACTGGTAGAACAGCTTGATTATATGAAGTGCTTAGGAATCTGATTCTTTCCAGCTCACCACTCACCGTCCAAACGGTGTGGCCCTAGAGCTCATAGTCCAAGGCAGCAGGTGAATTACAGGAAGGCATAAATAATAAAGGACAAAGGCATGCATCAGTTGTCTGAAAGAAGTTTCTCAGAAGCTGCCACACTGCTTTGGCTGCAAGGGAGGCTGGGAAATGTCTTAATTCTGAGCAGTCATAGGCACAGCTAAGCATCAATAATAACCAAGGAAGAGGAGGGGAATGGATATTGAGGGGTCTCTGTCCTTCCTACTGACACCACAATTCCAGTTCTAGGAAAATTTCCAACAGACGAATGGCACAGACGAATGGCACATTTGTACAAAAATATATTATACTGATTATTCTCCATTTATCCAGATATATTTTTGACCCTGCTCTGCCAGCCTGTGCCCTGGGACTTGACCTCCACGGATCAGCAACATTCGGGCTTTCTTGTCTTCTGGATTCCACTTGTATTCAGCAGATGTACCAGCAGGAAACCAGAGAGCGAGAGGAGAACGCAGTCAGGAAATTTACTCTGATGGCTACAGTTTTGGCAGTGGCTACACTTTTCAATCCATGGCCACAGCTCCTGTTGGGTAACCCCTCTCATAGGGTAAAGGGCTCACTGGCATCTACCAACACTGCTCCCTCCCCATGTCCTTTTGAGCCTAGGGGAGGTGAGGGCTTCTCACTGTCGCTAGTTCCTGACCACTTAACCATGTAATGTTTGGTTCATTAATCCTGCCAGCACCTGTATCAACAGTCCCTCCATTAAACTCTCTTCAGTTAAGCTTTGGAGGTACCACCTGCTTCCCCCTGGACTCTGGCTGATACACATATGTACAAGGATTTTTACTGTAGCATTGCTTGAAATCGCAGTAGATTAGAAACAAATTAAATATTCATCAATAGGGGTTTGATTAAATATATATAATATAATCAGAGTAGAAATACTATGTAGCGGTTTGAAAAATAATGTCTCACTGTACTATATACTTAACGTTTTAGGAGGGTCAGTCTCATGTTATATGTTCTTACCACAATTAAAAAGTAGGTCTCCAGGAGCTAAAATGGAGAGCTCTTGATGGTAGGATGCTACCGACTAGTTTTAAAACATAGATATAAATGTATATTTAGATAGGTGTACATGTGTGTTTTATATATATACCTTTATATACTAAGATGTGTGTTTCATACATAATATGCATTTATATACTTAGAGGTTTCTGGGAAAAAACTAGAAAGTGATGTGGTTACCTCTGGGGAAGAATAATGGAGGCCCAGGCCAGGACAGAGATTTACTTTCATTAAATATCCTTTTATACTATATGAATTTTTACCATGTATTATTACCCTAAAAAACAAAAGTAGTTAGGGAAAAAAACATTGCTTTCCTCAGGACACATATAGGGAAATGTAGGAATAGGACGATAACATTCCTTTGATACTCCATTACTTAATCGGGATTCCAACTTCCTCTCCACTCTCTGTCCTCCCTTTGTCTTCTCTCCCTATACAGGGCCACACCGAGAATCCTCCTTTTAAGAAAGGGCAGCACCTCATCCCCTTGAGGCTAGTGTAGTCCTTAAGGTGGCCATTGCTCTCACCACATTCGAGCTTTTCCATGATCCAGAATCTTCTTACCTGCTTATAGTTCTTACCATTAACCTTTCAAGGACCAGCCTCTGAGGAAATTAAACTACCTTTCAGGTTTCTGGAAAGAGATCTTACTCTTGGTTTACAGCTCTTGGAACATGGTGAATTCTGCTAGGATTGACCAAAAGGACCCTCTGGTTGAATTCAAAAGCACCAGAGGCTTGGTGTGGCTTTTGTCTTTGGATCCCATTTCTTCCTTCATATATTGACTTAGCATCAATATATGGAGTACCTGTGTTACCTGAAAAACTGGGTTCACCTCTTGGTGAGCATCAAGCCAAAAGACACAACCAAGCCAAAGACCAGGAGAAGGAAGGATTTATTACTTGAGCAAGTAAGAACACCGGGGAGATTTCCCAAAGCAGTGTTGCCCCAAACAGCAAAAGTGGGGAAATTTTAAGCTAAGGCCACATGCATATTCATGAAGGGATGTGAGGAGTGTTGGCATATTCATGAAGGGGCTTGAGCAGAAGAGAATACCGCATAGAGTTGGGGCAAAGGTCGACAGAGTCCAAGCTTTAGATGACTAAAGCCAGGAGGGTCAGAAAAGGTCAACATCATCATCCCTTAGGTTCCAGTTGATCTGGTTGTTGACCTCTCAAGGGGGATTTAATTTCTGCAAAACAGCTCAAGAAAGTGCTTCAGGCTAAGCCTTACCGTTGAAACAGAAAGGGGAGTCTTTACAACTGATTCGTTATCTTTGCTATTGCTCCTTCTCTTGCCTGATAACAGTGGTTTATTCTTTTGTTCCTTTAGGATCATTATTACTGAGACCTGTCAAAGGGCGAGCATTGTAGCCAGGCTTAGATCACAAAATGGCTCAGGCCTAAAATGCCTTCTCTAAGGTGAAAAAGCTGTATCTGGTTCTTTTCCTCCAGGGACCCCCTACTCTATCTGCTTATACCTGCCCTGTTCCAAAACTCTAGGAGGTACCAGAAATTAAGAAAATGAGACAGGAGGGGAAGACGGCGGAAGAGTAAGATGCAGAGATCACCTTCCTCCCCACAGATACACCAGAAATACATCTACACGTGGAACAACTCCTACAGAACACCTACTGAACACAGGCAGAAGACCTCAGACCTCCCAAAAGGCAAGAAACTCTCCACGTACCTGGGTAGGGCAAAAGAAAAAAGAATAAACAAAGACAAAAGGATAGGGATGGGACCTGCACCAGTGGCAGGGAGCTGTGAAGGAGGAAAGGTTTCCACACACTAGGAAGCCCCTTCACGGGCGGAGACTGCGGGTGGCGGAGGGGGGAGCTTCGGAGCCGCGGAGGAGAGCACAGCCACAGGGGTGCGGAGGGCAAAGCGGAGAGATTCCCGCACAGAGGATCAGGGCCGACCGGCACTCACCAGCCCAAGAGGCTTGTCTGCTCACCCGCCAGGGCGGGCGGGGCTGGGAGCTGAGGCTCGGGTTTTGGTCGGATCGCAGGGAGAGGACTGGGGTTGGCTGCGTGAACACAGCCTGAAGGGGTTAGTGCACCACGGCTAGCCGGGAGGGAGTCCGGGAAAAGGTCTGGAGCGGCCGAAGAGGCAAGAGACTTTTCCTTCCCTCTTTGTTTCCTGGTGCGCGAAGAGAGGGGTTTAAGAGCGCTGCTTAAAGGAACTCCAGAGACGGGCGCGAGCCGGGGCTAAAAGCGCGGACCCCAGAGACGGGCAGGAGACGCTAAGGCTGCTGACGCCACCACCAAGAAGCCTGTGTGCGAGCACAGGTCACTATCCACACCTCCCTTCCCGGAAGCCTGTGCAGCCCGCCACTGCCAGGGTCCTGTGATCCAGGAACAGCTTCCCCAGGAGAACGCATGGCGCGCCTCAGGCTGGTGCAACGTCACGCCAGCCTCTGCTGCCGCAGGCCCGCCCCGCACTCCGTGCCCCTCCCTTCCCCCAACCTGAGTGAGCCAGAGCCCCCGAATCAGCGGCTCCTTTAACCCCGTCCTGTCTGAGCAAAAAACAGACGCCCTCCGGCGACCTACACGCAGAGGCGGGGCCAAATCCAAAGCTGAGCCCCTGTGAGCTGTGAGAACAAAGAAGAGAAAGGGAAATCTCTCCCAGCAGCCTCAGAAGCAGCGGATTGAAGCTCCACAATCAACTTGATGTACACTGCATCTGTGGAGCACATGAATAGACAACAAATCATCCCAAATTGAGGAGGTGGACTTTGAGAACAAGATTTATGATTTTTTCCTCTTTTCCTCTTTTTGTGAGTATGTATGTGTATGCTTCTGTGTGAGATTTTGTCTGTATAGCTTTGCTTCCACCATTTGTCCTAGGGTTCTATCGATCAGTTTTTTTTCTTAATAATTAATTTTAATAACTTTATTATTCCTTCCTTCCTCCCTCCCTCCCTCCCTCCCTCCCTCCCTCCCTCCCTCCTTCCTTCCTTCCTTTAGACAACGAATCATCCCAAATTGAGGAGGTGGACTTTGAGAGCAAGATTTATGATTTTTTTCCCCTCAACCTCTTTTGGTGAGGGTGTATGTGTATGCTTCTGAGTAACAGTTTGTCTGTATAGCTTTGGTTCCACCATTTGTCCTAAGGTTCTGTCCGTCCCTTTTTTTTTTCTAAATAATTATTTTTTAATTTAATAACTTTATTATACTTTATTTTATTTTACTGTATCTTCTTTTTCTTTCTTTTTCCTTCCTTCCCTCCTTCCTTCCTTCCTCCCTCCCTCCCTCCTTTCTTTCCTACTTTCCTTCTTTCCTTCTTTTATTCTTTCTTTCTTTCTTTCTCCCTTCCTTCCCTCCCTCCCTCCCTCCCTCCCTCCCTTCTTTCTTTCTTTCTTTCTTTCTTTCTTTCTTTCTTTCTTCCTTTCTTTCTTCCTACTTCTACTAATTCTTTCTCTCTACTTTTTCTCCCTTTTATTCTGAGCCGTGTGGATGAAAGGCTCTTGGTGCCGCAGCCAGGAGTCAGTGCTGAGCCTCTGAGGTGGGAGAGCCAATATCAGGACACTGGTCAACAAGAGTCCTTCCAGCTCCACATAATATCAAATGGCGAAAATCTCCCAGAGATCTCCATCTCAACACCAGCACCCAGCTTCACTCAACGACCAGCAAGCTACAGTGCTAGACAACCTATGCCAAACACCTAGCAAAACAGGAACACAACACCACCCATTAGCGAGGCTGCCTAAAATCATAATAAGGCCACAGACACCCCAAAACACACCACCAGATGTGGACCTGCCCATAGAGAGACAAGATCCAGCCTCATCCACCACAACACAGGCACTAGTCCGCTCCACCAGGAAGCCTACACAACCCACTGAACCAATCTTAGCCACTGGGGACAGACATCAAAAACAACGGGAACTACTAACCTGCAGCCGGCAAAAAGGAGACCCCAAACACAGTAAGATAAGCAAAGTGAGAAGACAGAAAAACACACAGCAGATGAAGGCGCAAGATAAAAATGCACCAGACCTAACAAGTGAAGAGGAAATAGGCAGTCTACCTGAAAAAGAATTCAGAATAATTATAGTAAACATGATCCAAAATCTTGGAAATAGAATGGACAAAATGCAAGAAACATTTAACAAGGACCTAGAAGAACGAAAGATGAAAAAAACAATGATTAACAACACAATAAATGAAATGAAAAAGACTCTAGATGGGATCAATAGCAGAATAACTGAGGCAGAAGAACGGATAAGTGACCTGGAAGATAAAATAGTGGAAATAACTACTGCAGAGCAGAATAAAGAAAAAAGAATGAACAGAACTGAGGACAGTCTCAGAGACCTCTGGGACACCATTAAATGCACCAACATTGGAATTATAGGGGTTCCAGAAGAAGAGAAAAAGAAAGGGACTGAGAAAATATTTGAAGAGATTATAGTTGAAAACTTCCCTGATATGGGAAAGGAAATAGTTAATCAAGTCCAGGAAGCACAGAAAGTCCCATACAGGATAAATCCAAGGAGAAATATGCCAAGACACATATTAATCAAACTGTCAAAAATTAAATACAAAGAAAGCATATTAAAAGCAGCAAGGGAAAAACAACAAATAACACACAAGGGAATCCCCATAAGGTTAACAGCTGATCTCTCAGCAGAAACTCTGCAAGCCAGAAGGGAGTGGCAGGACATACTGAAAGTGATCAAGTAGAAAAACCTGCAACCAAGATTACTCTACCTAGCAAGGATCTCATTCAGATTTGATGGAGAAATTAAAACCTTTACAGACAAGAAAAGCTGAGAGAGTTCAGCACCACCAAACCAGCTTTACAACAAATGCTAAAGGAACTTCTCTAGGCAAGAAACACAAGAGAAGGAAAAGACCTATGATAACGAACCCAAAACAATTTAGAAAATGGGAATAGGAACATACATATCGATAATTACCTTAAATATAAATGGTCTAAATGCTCCCACCAAAAGACACAGATTGGCTGAATGGATACAAAAACAAGACCCATATATATGCTGTCTACAAGAGACCCACTTCAGACCTAGAGACACATACAGACTGAAAGTAAGGGAATGGAAAAAGATAATCCATGCAAATGGAAACCAAAAGAAAGCTGGAGTAGCAATTCTCATATCAGACAAAATAGACTTTAAAATAAAGACTATTAGAAGACACAGAGAAGGACACTACATAATGATCAAGGGATCGATCCAAGAAGAAGGTATAACAATTGTAAATATTTATGCACCCAACATAGGAGCACCTCAATACATAAGGCAAATACTAACAGCCATAACAGGGGAAATTGACAGTAACACATTCATAGTAGGGGACATTAACACCCCACTTTCACCCATGGACAGATCATCCAAAATGAAAATAAATAAGGAAACACAAGCTTTAAATGATACATTAAACAAGATGGACTTAATTGATATTTATAGGACACTCCATCCAAAAACAACAGAATACACATTTTTCTCAAGTGCTCATGGAACATTCTCCAGGATAGATCAGATCGTGGGTCACAAATGAAGCCTTGGTAAATTTAAGAAAATTGAAATTGTATCAAGTATCTTTTCCGACCACAACGCCATGAGACTAGATATCAATTACAGAAAAAGATCTGTAAAAAATACAAACACATGGAGGCTAAACAATACACTACTTTATAATGAAATGATCACTGAAGAAATCAAAGAGGAAATAAAAGAATACCTAGAAACAAATGACAATGGAGACATAATGACCCAAAACCTAGGGGATGCAGCAAAAGCAGTTCTAAGAGGGAAGTTTATAGCAATACAAGCCCACCTTAAGAAGCAGGAAACATCTCGAATAAACAACCTAACCTTGCACCTAAAGCAATTAGAGAAAGAAGAACAAAAAAACCCCCAAAATTAGCAGAAGGAAAGAAATCATAAAAATCAGATCAGAAATAAATGAAAAAGAAATGAAGGAAACAATAGCAAAGATCAATAAAACTAAAAGCTGGTTCTTTGAGAAGATCAACAAAATGGATAAACCATTCGCCAGACTTATCAAGAAAAAAAGGGAGAAAACTCAAATCAATAGAATTAGAAATGAAAAAGGAGAAGTGACAACTGACACTGCAGAAATAAAAAAGATCATGAGAGATTACTACAAGCAACTCTATGCCAATAAAATGGACAACTTGGAAGAAATGGACAAATTCTTAGAAATGCACAAACTGCTAAGACTGAATCAGGAAGAAATAGAAAATATGAACAGACCAATCATAAGCACTGAAATTGAAACTGTGATTAAATATCTTCCAACAAACAAAAGCCCAGGACCAGATGCCTTCCCAGGCGAATTCTATCAAACGTTTAGAGAAGAGCTAACACCTATCCTTCTCAAACTCTTCCAAAATATAGCAGAGAGAGGAACACTCCCAAATTCCTTCTATGAGGCCACCATCACCTTGATACCAAAACCAGACAAGGAAGTCACAAAGAAAGAAAACTACAGGCCAATATCACTGATGAACATAGATGCAAAAATCCTCAACGAAATACTAGCAAACAGAATCCAACAGCACATTAAAAGGATCATACACCATGATCAAGTGGGGTTTATTCCAGGAATGCAAGAATTCTTCAATATACACAAATCTATAATGTGATAAACCATATTAACAAATTGAAGGAGAAAAACCATATGATCATCTCAATAGATGCAGAGAAAGCTTCTGACAAAATTCAACACCCATTTATGATAAAAACCCTGCAGAAAGTAGACATAGAGGGAACTTTCCTCAACATAATAAAGGCCATATATGACAAGCCCACAGCCAACATCATCCTCAATGGTGAAAAACTGAAAGCATTTCCATTAAGATCAGGAACAAGACAAGGTTGCCCACTCTCACCACTCTTATTCAACATGGTTTTGGAAGTTTTAGCCACAGCAATCAGAGAAGAAAAGGAAATAAAAGGAATCCAAATTGGAAAAGGAGAAGTAAAGCTGTCACTGTTTGCAGATGACATGATACTATACATAGAGAATCCTAAAGATACTACCAGAAAACTACTAGAGCTAATCAATGAATTTCGTAAAGTAGCAGGATACAAAACTAATGCACAGAAATCTCTGGCATTCCTATACACTAATGATGAAAAATCTGAAAGTGAAATCAAGAAAACACTCCCATTTACCATTGCAACAAAAAGAACAAAAAATCTAGGAATAAACCTACCTAAGGAGACAAAAGACCTGTATGCAGAAAATTATAAGACACTGATGAAAGAAATTAAAGATGATACAAATAGATGGAGAGATATACCATGTTCTTGGATTGGAAGAATCAACATTGTGAAAATGACTCTACTACCCAAAGCAATCTATAGATTCAATGCAATCCCTATCAAACTACCAGTGGCATTTTTCACAGAACTAGAACAAAAAATTTCACAATTTGTATGGAAACACAAAAGACCCCAAATAGCCAAAGCAGTCTTGAGAAAGAAAAACGGAGCTGGAGGAATCAGGCTCCCTGACTTCAGACTATACTACAAAGCTACAGTAATCAAGACAGTATGGTACTGGCACAAAAACAGAAAGATAGATCAATGGAAAAGGATAGAAAGCCCAGAGATAAACCCATGCACATATGGTCACCTTATCTTTGATAAAGGAGGCAGGAATGTACAGTGGAGAAAGGACAGCCTCTTCAATAAGTGGTGCTGGGAAAACTGGACAGCTACATGTAAAAGTATGAGATTAGCTCACTCCCTAACACCATACACAAAAATAAGCTCAAAATGGATTAAAGACCTAAATGTAAGGCCAGAAACTATAAAACTCTTAGAGGAGAACATAGGCAGAACACTCTATGACATAAATAACAGCAAGATCCTTTTTGACCCACCTCCTAGAGAAATGGAAATAAAACCAAAAATAAACAAATGGGACCTAATGAAACTTCAAAGCTTTTGCACAGCAAAGGAAACCATAAACAAGACCAAAAGACAACCCTCAGAATGGGAGAAAATATTTGCAAATGAAGCAACCGACAAAGGATTAATCTCCAAAATTTACAAGCAGCTCATGCAGCTCAATAACAAAAAAACAAACAACCCAATCCAAAAATGGGCAGAAGACCTAAATAGACATTTCTCCAAAGAAGATATACAGACTGCCAACAAACACATGAAAGAATGCTCAACATCATTAATCATTAGAGAAATGCAAATCAAAACTACAATGAGATATCATCTCACACCAGTCAGAATGGCCATCATCAAAAAATCTAGAAACAATAAATGCTGGAGAGGGTGTGGAGAAAAGGGAACACTCTTGCACTGCTGGTGGGAATGTGAATTGGTTCAGCCACTATGGAGAACAGTATGGAGGTTCCTTAAAAAACTACAAATAGAACTACCATATGACCCAGCAATCCCACTACCGGGCATATATCCTGAGAAAACCAAAATTCAAAAAGAGTCATGTACCAAAATGTTGATTGCAGCTCTATTTACAATAGCCCGGAGATGGAAACAACCTAAGAGCCCATCATCGGATGAATGGATAAAGAAGATGTGGCACACATATACAATGGGATATTACTCAGCCATAAAAAGAAACGAAATTGAGCTCTTTGTAATGAGGTGGATAGACCTAGAATCTGTCATACAGAGTGAAGTAAGTCAGAAAGAGAAAGACAAATACCGTATGCTAACACATATATATGGAATTTAAGAAAAAAAAATGTCATGAAGAACCTAGGGTTAAGACAGGAATAAAGACACAGACCTACTGGAGAACGGACTTGAGGATATGGGGATGGGGAAGGGTGACCTGTGACAAAGCGAGAGAGAGAGGCATGGACATATATACACTACCAAACGTAAGGTAGATAGCTAGTGGGAAGCAGCCACATAGCACAGGGATATTAGCTCGGTGCTTTGTGACCGCCTGGTGGTGTGGGATAGGGAGGGTGGGAGGGAGGGAGACGCAAGAGGGAAGAGATATGGGAACATATGTGTATGTATAACTGATTCACTTTGTTATAAAGCAGAAACTAACACAACATTGTAGAGCAATTATACCCCAATAAAGATGTTAAAAAAAAAAGAAAGAAAATGAGTGAACCCTGTCCTTGAAAGATTAATTCTTATGGAGGGGACACGAAAGTGTAAGAGGTGCCAATAGAAGTGAATACAGAGATTAGAGTCAGGACTCAGAGAGAGAGTGATTGATCGTACTCGGGAACCAGGATGGGTGACTAGAAGGACTACCTAAGAGTATGAGAGGTAGGGGTGGTGGTAATAAAAGGTGGTGAGGGTGTCCTAGGAGGACAAGTGAAAGGGAAGAGCATGTAAAACAGCAGAAGCAATAAAACTTGAAGCAGGACATTTAAGGTCACTTAAAACTGTTGATGGAAGATTAACACAGGAAGTCAATATGTTGAAGGTCATTGGTGTCATCCTCATCCTAGAGAGAATCAAAAGGGAAAGATGGAGGAATGGGTTAAGTGTGCCTATCACAGTCATTATTCAGGAAAGAAAAAAAAGAATAAATATTTGGCTGTTGTTTTAGACTGCATTAAAATGTGTTCATATTAAGATGCTGCCTTAACATTCTTGTTGCGGCGGGGGGAATGGCATCTAGGCATGAAATAATAGGGCATATTAAAGAAACTGCGGATCGTTGATGGGGCTAGAGCCTACAGGCATGGACAAATGGACAGGGAATGATAGGGATGAAGTCACTGAACTGGGGGCTCCACGGTAAGGAGAGTTCCAGCTCACTTGTACTCTGGGCTTCCAGATGTCTTTGAATATGTCACGTTACTGTTGGCTCTGGGAAATATTGGACTCACCTACTGGGGTACTGGAAGAATTTAGTTTAAAATGTGCGTGAATGCAATTTGAAGAAAAAGTGGGAGGGGTCAGCTGTATGGGAAAGGCCTTTGCTACCATGCTGAAAGTGTGGGGAACCACGGTTCAGCCGGGCAGTGATGTAAACACTGCATGTTAGAAAGATCACTCTAGTTGGGGTACGGAGGGTGAGGTCAAATATGAGACTGCTGCATTGACGCTAAGCAAAGCTGGAGAAGGGAGAGGCATGCAAGGAATGTCAATGCAGTAGAGTCAACTGGTTACTATTTAAATGATGGGAGAGAGGGAATGGGAAGAACTGAAGAAATCTCCTAGTTTTCTGGTGACCCAACAGGTGGAGGTGTCATATGCTATAATAAAGAATAAAGACAGAGAAGGAAATTTGGGGAAAATATGTTGAGTTTGAGGTTTTGTGGGATGGTCACATAACGAAATCTAGGACACAGTCAAGAATGAGAATAACTTAATTTCACGCTTTTACTTGTATCTTCTTCCTCTACTCAATCTCTCTTTTCCCTGCCCTCTAATCTTTGACCCACCTGTCTCCTTCCCACTCCTGTTTTGCATAGTTAACTCCTACTATTTAAGGATTAGCTCAAGTAACACGACATCCAAAAAGTCCCTCATGACACATCATCTCCTTCTCACAAAGCCGAGGTAGGTGTTTTTGCCCTCATGCTCTTAAAATGCTCTACGCTTGTTTGTATCATTACACCATAATGTACACAGAATTATAATTCATTTACAGGTCTGTCTCCCCTACGTGATTTTAATTTCCTTGTTGGTAGGGTCTACATCCTTATGTCTAATATCCCCAATATACAGCACAGTGGATGTATATTAAGATGGAGTAGGCTCTCAGTGGTTGTTGAATGAATGTCTTGAGTAGGAGAAGGAACATTTCTTTCTCTGAGACTGGAGTGAAGGTTGGAGGATGTTGAAGGTTGTAGGTGTAGGGAGCTCAGTGAGAGCCTGAAAGTGTCCATGATCTAACGTCTATCTATGAAGTAAGAATCATTTCCCCAAAGAAGGGTGAGAAAGACATGTAGAGGAAAATGATGGAGGTTTGGAACAGCTTCTGTAAGGAGTGGGAATGGAAGGTGACCAGACCTACTTACGACTGTCAAGGAGCCCGAAGGGTTCAGCTGACATTGGCAGCAATACAGTGATAGTGGCAGTGACCCCGAAGACTATGTGATTTCCTCCAGCAGCTCGGTGGGTTGAGTATGAGAGGAGGGGACTGAAAGTGAAACTCATCCAAGGTTCAAGTCCAGCAAGGCAGATTCGTCAGAGGACGAGAGGCTCTGAAGCAAAGTGGAGTGTAGACTGGATGAAGAAGGGAAGTGCAGCCATGATGGACAAGAGACAGACAAACCAGGGTGAGGGAGTGAGGACTACAAGTCTCCCTCAGGCTGAAGAAGAGAAATTGTGGGTAAGTTAGTGGGACACCCGGTCAGGGGAGGGGATTCCAGAGTTGGATGTCTGGGTGGTAACAGAGCCCAGACTGTGGCCATGGAAGTTAGCTGCTAAAGGGACCTGGTGAGTAAGGTTGTGGGTGTCTGAACAGTCAGAGAACTTTGAAGCTACGTTCTTGGACCAACTGTCCCAGAACTCTGAAATTGCCCATAATAGAAGCAGGAACAAGGTGAAAAGAAGAGTAAGAACAGGATTCCAGACAGTTCAAAGGAAAGCGGATGGTGCTCAGGGATTAAATAGGTGGAGTGAGAAGGATGGAGGCAAGAAATTCAAGGGAGAGTAGAAAGGATTTCTGCAGAGTTGAAAGGTCAGTGTCAGGAGGCGGTCATGGGGAGCCTGTAGAACACTGACCAGCCTCTCTCCTAACTCTAAAGGAGTTTTTTTCCCTCCTGGAGCCAACTCTTCAACTTAAAGAGATTAGACAGCCTTTATCTTTGCTCTTCACTCTGGCATCAGGATTCCGCTTTCAGAATCAACTTTTGGGTCCCCAATCTCATGCTCTTATTTTGTTTTTCTATGGGCATAACTCCATGTTCTAAGAAAGTTATGATGCATTTTCTCATCAAAACTCATCTGTCCTGTTTTTCACTCCTTACTGTGACTGGTAGCATCAAGTCTACGGGAAGTAAGTTGAGTTTTCTGTTAGTCAATCACGGACTGACGTGCTACTCTTCCCAATAAATATATTTGCATCTTGGAAGATCCTCCCAGAAATATAACAACATAACCCAACCCACCCTACGAAGTCAGCAAGAAGGCAGCCTTCCTGGTGTACCTCAAAACACAAAGCTCTCTGGGTTCTAGAGTTTCTTCTTTTATGAATTTAAATCCCACATGAGCAGGTAGCTCAAAGACAATGCTGTAATTTATTTTAAGTTAGGGAGTGAAAGAAAGATAAACTGCAAGAAAGATATTTTAAGTCGACAGGAAGAAGGGGTAGAATAACAATGTCCTAAACCCACAGTCATTCACGCAGGACATCATAAGTTCCCAGGATTTCAGGTTAAACAACATGTGCTTTACACAGTAGAAAAGCACCAGCCTTGCCTTCCTCTTCATGCTCTGTCTGTACCTGGTCACCGTGAAAACTGCTGGACACCTACTAAAACAACCCAATCTATAACAGATGGAAGTTGAATACCCATAAAATACTGTGGCAGGCATGTGTAAGCAGAGGATATGAAGTATAAAATATGCTCCCTGCTTTAAGAAACATGAAACTTAAGGGAAACCTAAGACAAACAGACACGAACAATTAACGAACCATAAAAGTCAGAACCTGTGTTAAAGTAATACTACTTCCTGTCAGCATCAAGGATTAAACACTTTACTGCTTTGGAATTGTTAATATTGCTAATGTGTTAGAAAGTTCCCTCGAGTGCTGGAATGCTGTAGAAGGTTGGCCTTTGCTGAGCACAGACACGTCCCAAACCTGTGCATTGTGACGCCAGCCAGTCAGATCAGCAGGCTCTTCAACTCCCGCTTCTTGCATGATGAGCTGGCACATCTGTCTGTCTATGACACCACTTGGCTTAACAAAGTAGGTCACACCAGGGTTTCTGGCTCAGAGACAGGGAGCGGCCCAGGGAACATGCTGTAACTGAAAGAGACCGTTTGCAGTATCTTCTGTAGAGACTTTTATGAGTAAGAAGGCCAAAAGAAGATTCGAACTATCATCACAGTTTTCACCTTTAACCCATTCTGCTCTTCCTTTGTTACACAGCCTATATGCTAGTAAAATGTACAAATTCAACATATTTCTACTACCTTGACATAGAGTGTTGTAAGAAATAAAATCTTACATTGTGTAGTTCATTTACAAGATTCTTCCACACGTACGAAGTCATTTGATCCTCAAAGCAAACTCCATAGAAGTATTATTGAACCAATTGACATGGGTTTCAGTTTCACTCCACCACTAAAGCTGAGGAAGCAGTTATCTTACTCATCCTCAGGGGCAGGAGTTCCCCTCCTTGTAGAGCAGCTGAGCCTGGTTCTAAATGTCACCACTCTTTCTATCTCTAGACCCTACCTCTCTTACCTGCCCACCCTTTCTGCTGATTCTCTCCCTGGAATTCAATGCAGTTTAATAGGCGATTACTGAAGGCCAACCATGGGCCAAATACAATACTAGGATTTCAGATTACTAAATCGACACCCTCGAGGAACAGCCAAACTAACTAGGAAGACAGGGAAATATATCAGTGCAATATGGCAGCTATTACAAGAGAGGGATGCAGAGATACCACGATAGCTCAAAGAAGGCAGTAATGAACCCTGCCTGGTAGGCTTAAGTAAGTGGTAGTTGAGCCAGAAGTTGGAAGATGACTAAACAGGGTAGAGAGGACATTCCAGGCAGATGGAACAGTCCGTGAAAAGGTAAAGGGGTAGGGAACTGCAAGAAATTCAATTTAATTCACCTCTTACGTATATCAACACCCAATGTCATTGGAGAAAGACACACAAGTTATCTCAGGCCCACTGACCTCAAGTAAGGTCACGGGGCTACTCACTTACACCTCTAGACTACTACTGGGATGTTAGGGAAAAACCCGAACGAACTTTCTGCCCAACCCCCTACTTCCCAACTCCTTTCTCTGCAGACCTCCAACTGTTCACTCTCTTCTTGTACCTTCGCTTCCTACTGCACTGAGAAAATGGAACCAGCGAGAAGAAAACTTGCAAAATCACCTGCTACCACATTTACCATCTTAACCTGTAACTATTCCCATGTCCTCTTCTCTCACCAGCATTAGTACGGATGACCTGTTCATCCCTGTCTGAGCCAACTCTTCTTTGGACACTGATCTTGAGGCACTCTTGCCTTCTCAAGGACACTGCTGCCAGCAATTCTCCCCCCTCTCCCACATCATCATTTCCATCAGCAAAATGGACAGTATGAAAAGGCTGTTACTTCTCCAGTCTTAAAAAGAAAAAAGCCCTCTTTTGACCCCACTTCCTTCCCTTCCCACCCACCACTGCCTCATTTTTCTCCTTCACTTTGTAACAAAACTCCTTGAAAGAACTGCCTATCCACTGTCTCCTCCAATTCTCTGTAGGACCCACTCCAATCAGGCTTTTCCCCAATGCCGCGGGAACTGCTCTTGCCCTGTGGCGATGGTCTCCACTTTGCAAAATCCAATGATCATTTCTTTGACCTCGCATCCTACTTGACCTGCCATCAGCACTTGACCCATTTGCTCTCTCCCTCCTTAAAACACATTCTTCACTTGGCTTCCAGGACTCGACGTCCTCCTGAGATCGCTCCTCCTCCTTCGGTGGCCACTCCCTCCGGGTTCCTTGGCTTGCTCCTCCGCATCAGCCAGAACTTTAAGAGCTAGAACCTCCAGGATTCGGTCCTTGTACTTGTCTTCCTCATTTACTCGGACTGCCTAGGTGACCTCATCCAATCTCACAGCTTTATTTATTCATTTTTACTTTTTTCCCCTCATAGCTTTAAATACCAAGTAAACCACCCATGAGTCCCATCCAAACATCTCCTTTAACTCCAGACACCAACGGCATACTCAAAACGTAATCTTGGATGCCTGACAGGCATCTCAAAATCACCATGTTAAAAAAACAACTGCTATTTTCTCTAAAACCCACCCTTGCCACGATCTCTATCTAATGCAAATTGAAACGGTCTCCAACCTGTAGCTCAGGTCAAAAACCTTGGGGTCATCCTTGACGCCTCTTGTTTTCTCATACCCCACATTCAATCTACTGGCAAATCCTATCATCTCCGCCTTTAAAATATACACAGAATCATAACCCTTCTCACTGGCTCTACCAGTCTCATCCTGGTCTAAGCCACAGTCATTTCTGGATTATTACAATACTTCCGTTTTTGTTTCTTTGCTTACCCTCTGCCTCTCAACCCATTCAACTCTCCAGAGAGTAGCCAGTGCGATTCTTTTAAAATGTAAAATAGATCAGGGCCCTCAATGGCCTTCCCATGTCGCCTAGGATAAAAGCCAAAGTCCTTTCAATGACCTGTGCCTCCCAGCCATCTGCCTCTCCCATCCACCCCCCAGCCACCCAAGCTCTCTGACTAAAGAAATGGATGAGCAAGGAATTCCCCAGTGGTTAAGACTCGGTGCTCTCTCTGCCAGGGCCCAGATTCCACCCCTGGTCAGGGAACTAAGATCCTGCAAGTCATGTGGCATGGCCAAAAAAATAAAAAATAAAATAAATGAATGAGTAAAGGAGTAAATGGGTGTATGTTAGGCGAGAAGAAGCTGGTTTGAGCGTGACACTAGAGAGTGAGTCAGGGGATGAACAACTTTTTAAACAAAGCCAAGGAGTTCAGACTTTATTTGAATACAATGGGTAGTCCTCAAAGTTGAAGAAGTTTCCTATGATAACTATCTCCAATAAACTCTCTGTTTTAGGATCCAATTCACATGTCACATTTTATACAAATCCTGACTTTTTTTCTCTACTAATCTCCCATCTGCACCCAGAAATCCAGCCACAGCAAACTCCTTGCTGCTCCTGTGATATGTCACATTTTCAAAGTTCCATGCCTTTGTCCTCTCTGTTCTTTCTGCCTGGAATGCCCTTCCTTACTTCGTCTGTCTGAAACAGGTCTACTCAACCTTCTGGACTCAGCTCAAGTGCCATCATCTTTATGAATTACTCCCTGACCACTCCAGGGAGTGATATGTTTTCTTCTTTGGGCTTCCAGAGTATATTTTACCCACCTCTACTATAGATTTTATCACCTTCTATAGTTACCTTTTACATATTGTCAAGTCCCTGGAGGACAGGGTCCATGACCAATTCTTTTTTTTTTTTTTTTAATTTTATTTATTTTTTATACAGCACGTTCTTATTAGTTATCTACTTTATACATATTAGTGTATACATGTCAATCCCAATCTCCCAATTCATCCCACCACCACCAATCCCCCCGCCACTTTCCCCCGTTGGTGTCCATATGTTTGTTCCCTACATCTGTGCATGACCAATTCTTGATGGGGCCCCTGCACCTTGCACACACCGTGTCTTCAATCTCGTAGATGTTCAATGCCTGTTTGTTGAATGAAAAGGAGCCAGCAAAATGGAATGAAAATTAGTAGAAAAAATATATAAGAGAAACCAGGAGAGTGAGTTGTCTTTAAAACCAAAAGGATTTTCAAGAAGTAAGGAGTACTTGAGAGATTTAAATAAGCTGACAGCTGTCATTATATTTAAGGAGATTTAGAGACATAATAGTCAAGGTTCAGTAGCGTATAACAGAAATTATCTTATATGTAAGCAGTGATTTAATAGGAGGAACATTAGAAGGGCTGGATAAGTGGGGTCTAGACTCCAGGACAACACGGCAGGATTGCTGTTCTGCCAGAGTAGCTCCAACTTCTGCCACAATGGGAAAGCTGAAAACAAGAAGGCTACCACCGGAACTGCTGGCTCCAGAGCCAGTGCACCTGCTAGGTCTGCACCAACCAAAACAGACATCCTACACCCTGCCTCTGGATACCAATGACTGCCCCTAAATCCCTGCTAAGGCTGCCGAGGAAAATACATCTCCGTGACTATGTATATTTCTACTGCTGTATAACAACCTACCATAAACTTTTTACCCCAAACTCAACTATTATCCCAATTTGATAGGTCCAAAGTCCAGGCAGGGTTCTCTGCTTGGATCTCACCAGGCAGAAGTCAAGGTGTCAGCAGACTGGACTCCTATCTGGAGCCTCTGAGAAGAATCTCCTCCCAAGCTCATCTGGGTTTGGCAGAATTCAGTTCCTATGATTGTAGGACTGAGGTCTTTGTTTCCTGACTGTTGGCCAGAAATGACTCTTAACTTCTAGAAGCCATACACAGCTCCTTCCATGGGCCTCCTTACAGGCTCTCTCACAACACTATAGCTGGCAGCAAGATCCCTCAAATGGAATCCCCCTCACACTAATCCCTCTGACTTCCATTACTGCCGGCCACAGAAAACTCTCTGCTTTTAGATGGGCTTATGTGATGAGATTAGGCCCATCCAGATAATCTCTCTATTTTAAGATCAACTGTGCCATATAACATAACATAATCATGGAGTGGTATCTCACCATTTTCACAGGTTCCCAGGATTCGGGTATAGAAACTTGGGGGCTATTTTTAGAATTCTGCTCACCACATTGTGTTTGCCAGAAAAAGCAGTAGAACAAACAGATGCGTCTTTCACCTTCTGAATTAGTTGGGATTCTCCAGAGAAACAAAACCAATAAGATGTATATCTATATAGACAGGGATTTATTTACTTATTTTTCAACATCTTTACTGGAGTATAATTGCCTTACAATGGTGTGTTAGTTTCTGCTGTATAACAAAGTGAATCAGCTATACATAAACAGGGGATTTCCTCCCTCTTGCATCTCCCTCTCATCCTCCCTATCCCACCCTGCTACGTGGACACAAAGCACCAAGCTGATCTCCCTGTGCTATGTGGCTGCTTCCCACTAGCTATCCATTTTACATTTGGTAGTGTATATACGTCAATGCCACTCTCTCACTTCATCCCAGCTTACCCTTCCCCCTCCCCGTATCCTCAAGTCCATTCTTTACATCTGCATCTTTATTCCTGTCCTGCCCCTAGGTTCTTCAGAACCTTTTTTTTTTTTTAGATTCCATATATATGTGTTAGCATACAGTATTTGTTTTTCTCTTTCTGACTTACTTCACTCTGTATGACAGACTCTAGGTCCTTCCATCTCACTACAAATAACTCAATTTCGTTTCTTTTTATGGCTGAGTAATATTCCATTGTATATATGTGCCACATCTTCTTTATCCATTCATCTGTCAATGGACACTTAGGTTGCTTCCATGTCCTGGCTATTGTAAATAGAGCTGCAATGAACATTGTGGTACATGACTCTTTTTGAATTATGTTTTACTCAGGGTATATGCCCAGTAGTGGGGTTGCTGGGTCATATGGTAGTTCTATTTTTAGTTTCTTAAGGAACCTCCATACTGTTCTCCATAGTGGCCGTATCAATTTACATTCCCACCAACAATGCAAGAGGGTTCCCTTTTCTCCACACCCTCTCCAGCATTTATTGTTTGTAGATTTTTTGATGATGGCCATTCTGACCGGTGTGAGATGATATCTCATTATAGTTTTGATTTGCATTTCTCTAATGATTAATGATGTTGAGCATCATTTCATGTGTTTGCTGGCAATCAGTATATCTTCTCTGGAGAAATGTCTATTTAGATCTTCTGCCCATTTTTGGATTGGGTTGTTTGTTTCTTTGATGTTGAGCTGCATGAGCTGTCTGTATATTTTGGAGATTAATCCTTTGTCAGTTGCTTCATTTGCAAATATTTTCTCCCATTCTGAGGGTCGTCTTTTGGTGTTGTTTATGGTTTCCTTTGCTGTGCAAAAGCTTTGAAGTTTCATTAGGTCCCATTTGTTTATTTTTGTTTTTGTTTCCATTTCTCTAGGAGGTGGGTCAAAAAGGATCTTGCTGTGATGTATATCATAGAGTGCTCTGCCTATGTTTTCTTCTAAGGGTTTTATAGTGTCTGGCTTTACATTTAGGTCTTTAATCCATTTTGAGTTTATTTTTGTATATGGTGTTAGGGAGTGTTCTAACTTCATTCTTTTACATGTAACTGTCCAGTTTTCCCAGCAAGAGGCTGTCTTTTCTCCATTGTATATTCTTGCCTCCTTTATCAAAGATAAGGTGACCAGGGCTTCCCTGGTGGCGCAGTGGTTAAGAGTCTGCCTGCTGATGCAGGGGACACGGGTTTGTGTCCTGGTCCGGAAAGATCCCACATGCCATGGAGCAGCTGGGCCCGTGAGCCATGGCCGCTGAGCCTGCGTGTCCGGAGCCTGTGCTCCGCAACGGGAGAGGCCACAGCAGTGAGAGGCCCGTGAACCACACACACACACAAAAAAAGATAAGGTGACTATAGGTGTGTGGGGCTTATCTCTGGGCTTTCTATCCTGTTTCATTGATCTATATTTCTGTTTTTTGTGCTAGTACCATACTGTCTTGATTACTGTTGCTTTACAGTATAGTCTTAAGTCAGGAAGCCTGATTCCTCCAGCTCCATTTTTCCTTCTCAAGATTGCTTTGGCTATTTGGGTAGACAGGGATTTATTATAAAGAACTGGCTCACACGATTGTAGGGGCTGAAAAGTCCCAAGGTCTGCAGGGTGAGCTAGTAAGCTGGACACCCAGGAGAGCTGATGGTGTAGTTCTAGTCTGAAGAACTCACAGCCTTGAGACCCAGGAAGAGCTGATGTTTCAGTTTGAGTCTGAAAGCAGAAAGAAACCAATATTCCAGTTTGAAGGCAGTCAGCTCTTACTTGTGGGAGGGTCAGCATTTTTATTCTATTCAGGTCTTTAACTGATTGGATGAGGCCCACCTACTTTATGGAGGGCAATCTGCTTTATTCAGTCTACCAATTCAAATGTTAATCTCATCCAAAACACCCTCACAGACACTTAGAATAATGTTTAAGCAAATAGCTGGGCACCCTGTGACCCAGTCAAGTTGACACATAAAATTAACTGTCACACTTTCCAAATCTTGGGCAAGTACATCCAAATGGATGAACCTAAGTCCCAACCAGAACCGTAGCTTCAGAGAGGCAGACAGTTCAGGAAGGTGCATTAGAATAGTGTCTTTCAACATCTTGACCCCAACCTACCTTAAGAAACACATAATTCATTACAACCCTATGTAAGCATGCATCTATACAAATAAATAAATGAGACAAAATTCCATGAAACATTATTTATCCTTACTAAGTGTAATGTACTCTGATATCTTCTCTATGGTTCTATTTCATTTTAACCACAGATCTTGATCCACTGAGTGGTTTCATGACCTTCCAAAAACAAGGCATCATTAGGAAGGTGGACTGATTTTGAGGGTCAATCTACTGTATCCATTACAAGTAAACTTTGGGAAGCAATTTTCCTTCAGTTATATGTTTCATAATGTCCAGTATGTAACACCATGTTTGTTCAGTGGAATTGAATATAGACAATAGCTGTTAATTCAATTTGGAGAAGATTGAGAAAAGTCTGAATCCTTATATAGGGATAGGTCCATAACTATCCAATAAAATCAAACAATGGGTATCAAGTGATGCCCTTTTGCTGTTCCCTATCCCAATTCAGGAAAGCTAAATTTGCAAATCCACTGGAATATATGAGGCCTATTTTTCAGGGAGAAGAATAACTATCAATGGATGTTCACATGCAAAGTGCAGACATGACTAAATATAATATTATCAATAGGTGTTGAAGCATGTAGAAATTGTCAACTTCTGTCCTACTTATAATAAGTGCTTAATGACTGATGTGGATTGTCATTTCACAAGGTAAGACAAAATTTAGAGAATGTTGTTATTCAGACAACACTGACCTTTCAACAACTGTGTCGGGTTTCATATTTCTGTTACACGCCCTTCATGGTGAACTGTCCTTCTGCAATAGGAAAGGCCCCAAAGAAGAATTCATCCATTTTCCATCACTCAAGCTCTCTTAGAAAAGTGTTCTCCAGTGAAATGAATTACTTGTTTAAATGCTTGATTTTTGTTATTTGGATAAGCAGTAGACATACTTATGAATGCACCGTTTCTATTTAACTGTACTCATGCCCCAGGCAGCTCATGAGGATCAGTCCAGAGAGTTCAACTTGAACTGATCCTCTTTATCTCTGCTGCCACAGCATTGGCAGAGTTTTACACAGTCAGATTTAATTCTGTCTGACTTAAAAAAAAATAGTAATCTGGCCTCTTTAAACAAGTATCATATTATAGAGTCTTCATCATTCAGTTGCAGCAGGTGTAAACAAAGAGGGGAAAGAGGGGCATTGTGTGATCCAGGGAGTGAAGCTTTAGGGCTACCTTGTGGTGGTTGTTACAAAACCTAAAAATGGCTTAAAGACTAGAAAACCTTGAAACCAGTGAAACTCTGATGATTTGAGGATCTTTATCATTAGGATTGTCAAATATCTGGACATACATTCTATACAGAAACAATAAAATGCAATCATTCTTTTAATATAGATTTAATAGAAAAAAACTTATGGTTACCGGGGGTAAGGCAGGGGGAGGGATAAATTGGAAGATTAGGACTGACATATACACACTACTATATATAAAATAGATAACTAATAAGGACCTACTGTATAGCACAGGGAACTCTACTCAACACTCTGTAATGGTCTATATGGGAAAAGAATCTAAAAAAGAGCGACTATATGTATAACAGATTCACTTTGCTGTACATCTGAAACTAACACAACATTGTAAATCAACTATACTCCAATAAAAATTTAAGAAAAAGAAGATTCAATGGGTACCTATTATGTGGTGTTTATAGTTCTACTGTAACTGCAGAAGTGATCAAAACAGACCAAGTAGGAAAAGGCAGAGGATAACTAACTGGTAAACAAGTAACTAATGAATGGCAAGGTAAAGGGTATACTGAGACTTAGCATCTGGGACCTGTCATCAGTTCTGAGTTGCTTAAAGCAAACATATAATATGTTGCCCATCCCATCTATGGACCACACTTCCAAAAGCTATGAGACATCTCTAATTGCTACACATTATAACTGCCAGGGTGTTTCCCCTTTCTTCTAATTACATTTATTTTTAAGACATGGTGTGATTCATTGAAAGGATACTGGGGATTCAGAGAATCAGTAGATGCTGGAGGACCAGGTTTGAAATAGTAGCTCTGGAGGTTGAGAGGCAGGACGTGTAATCATGTGTTCTTTATATACAGCTTTATTGGGGTATAACTGACATACAAAAAACTGCACATGTTTAAAGTATACAGGTTGATAGGTTTTGACGTAAGTATACACCCATGTACATATCACTACATCAAGGCAAGGAACATATCCGTCACCTCCAAAAATGTCCTGGTGCTCAGTTATCCCTCCATCCCACATCTTTCCAACCTCCATCCCTAGGAAATCACTGGTCTATTTTCTGTCACCATAGATTATCTTGCATTTTCTAGAATATTATATAAATGAAATCATAAAGACATACTCTCTCTCTTTTGGTGGGGGAAGGGGTCTCTGGCTTCTTTCACGCAGAATAATTATTTTTAATTTTATCCCTGTTATTGTACCCATAGTTCTTTACTTTTTTGTTTATCCATTAACATGTCAAAGACCATTTGGGTTCTTTCCACATTTGGCTTTATTATAAATAAACATTTATGTAAAATTCTTTGTATTGATACAGACTTTGATCTCTTTTGGGAAAATATATGAAAGTAGATGGGCTGGGTCATATACCAGGTGTATGTTTAACTTTTTGAGAAATTGCTGAACTGCTGTCCAAAGTAGTTGTGCCATTTTACATTCCCATCAGCAGTGTATGAGAGTTCCAATTGTTTCATATCCTAGCTAACACTTGGTAGGGCAATCTTGTAATTTTAGACATTCTAATCAATGTGTAGTGTAATAGTTTTTATTTGCATTTCGCCTTACGATGTTGAATAGCTTTTTATGTGCTTATTTGCCATTCATATATCATCGTTGATAATGTATCTTTTTAAATCTTTGCCCATCTTCTACTGGATTGTTTATAATTTTTATGATATTGAGTCTTGAGAGTTCTTTATATGTTCTAGATACAAGTCCTGTGTTACATATATGATTTGTAAATATTTTCTTCCAGTCTCTGCCTTATCCCATACTCTTAACAGTGTTTTGAAAAACATAAGTGCTTAGTTAGATAAAGTCTAATTATTTTTTTCTTTTAATGAATTATGCTTTAGGTCTTGTAGCCAACAAATCTTTGCCTAATCCAAAATCAGAATGATTTTTTCTTCAGGTACTTTAAAAATGTTGTTCCACTGTATTCTAGATTGCATTGGCTTTGATGGGAGATCTACTTTCATTTTTATCTTTTTCCTCTGGCTTCTTTTCAAGATTTGCTCTTCATCTGTTGATTGAAACAATTTGATTATGGTGTTCCTTGGTGTAGTTTTCCTCATCTTTACAGTGTTTGGGGTCCATTGAGCTTATTGGATATCTGTTTTTACAGTTCTCATCAACTTTGAAAATTCTTATCCATTGTTTATTCAATTTGTTTTCCTGCCTGCCCTCCCCCTTGAGGACCCAATTACATGTATATATGGCCACGTGAAGTCTTCTCTGTGTGTTTCATTTTAGATGGTTTTCATTGCTATGTCTTCAAGTTCACTAATCTTTTCTTGTGCAATGTCTATATGCCACTAATCCCATCTAGCAATCTTAGACTGGGTTTTTCATTTTAGTCATTATCATTTTCATCTCTAGAAGTTTGACTTGGGCCTTATTTATTACTTGCATGTCTCTATTTAACATGCTCAATCTGCCCTCTAATTTCTTGAATATATGGAATACAGTTATAATAACCATTTTAACGCTCTTATCTATTAATTCTATCATCTGTGTAATTTCTGGGTCAGTTTTGATCGATTGATTTTCTCCCTCATTATGGGCTGTATTTTCCTGCTTCTTTTCATGTCTAGCAATTTTTGATTGGATGCCAAAGTTGTGAATTCTACCTTATTGGATATTTTTGTATTCCTCTAAATATGTTTGAGCTTTGTTCTGGGGTACAATTAAGTTACTTAGAAATAGTCTGATTATTTCAGGTCTTGCTGCTAAGCTTTTCTAGGCACAACAAGAGCAGCATTCAGTTAAAGGATAATTTTTCCCCACTACTGATGCAAGAATCTCTTTAGAACTCCACCAATGGCGCGTAAATTATGAGGTCTTCCACACTGACTGTAGGGCATAGGTATTATTCCTGGCCTTATGTGACCCTGGGTGTTGTTCCCTCTAATCCTTTTGATTATTTCTTCCCCTGGCCTTTAATGGTTTCCTTGTATACACGAGCTGATCAATACTCAGTTGAATACTCAAGGCAGACACTCTGTTGATCTCTGGATTTCTCTCTCTGTGCAACTTTTTCTTCTCTGATACTCTGCCCTGTGAAATCTAGCAGCATCCCTGAACTACTGACTCCATCTCCACAATTCTGGAAAACTGCGGGGCTCTGCCTGGTTTCTTCCTCTCTACACCACAGCTTTGAAACCCCATCCAGTCAGGAAGCTAAGACACAGTAGAGATCACTTCATTTATTTCCCAGTTTCAGGGATCACTGTCCTTCATTGACTGACACCTGATGTCTTGAGGAGAGTTGTTTTGTATACTTTGTCCGCTTCTTAGCTGTTTCCAGCAGAAGTATAAACATGGTCCATGTTATTACATTTTGGCTAGAAGTAGAGGTGTTAACTCCAAATTACATTTTAACATTGAGTTTTACTTTCTTGGTTTTGTTTTCTAATTTTTTTCTTCTTAGATGGTAGATTTCCTGTAGACATATGGGGAATGACAATCACTAGACATGGGGAGAAATTAGAGGGAATGAGCTGACAGATGGGAAGTATAGTTTAAAAAGAAAAAAGGGAAAAAATTAGAAATGGAATGAGAACAAGCAGTCAAATCCTGGAGAAAGGAATTGATGGAGATTATCAAAGCTGTTTGAAAGCCCAACTCTCACCTTTAACAGACCTAATATATGGCTGTAGAATGATTCAAACTACTCTCTTCAACTTGGAAACATTAATCTGTCAGTGAGATTTAATAATTTTTAGTGGTCTTCACAGCAGACTAACAAAGGCAAAGCCTAGGAATTTGTCATCTCTGTTCCCTAGAGAGAAAAACTCCAAACCTACTGAGTAAGTAACAAACTCAAAGTCACCCAGAGAACAGTGCCTGGGTGAGAACTAGTAGTCTTAAGTATGTCTTTTTACTACTTTGTTCAAATGGTTATCTAGCATCATTCACCTTGGGAGGAAGTAGCTGTGGCACAGAGGAAAACACACGGGACTTAGGGTAGGAGTCTAGGGTTGCAGTTTAGCACTGTCACTAATGAGCTATGTGACCTTGAGTTCACTTCTCCAGGTCTGTTTCCTCAACTGCAAACCTGAATAAAAACTCCAGCATGAGGGGTCCCTGCCAGGGTTAAATGAGACGATGCATGTCCAGTTAAACACAATGCCTGACACTTAATACTATATGTAAGTTTCCCTGTATTATCTCCTCTAGAGAGATCTGCATTGTTTTTTAATGGAGGGATGTCTTAAATACAAAGAGATGAATCTGCCACTAGGGACTGTCAAATAAAAGCTGGGGAGAGGACTGGCTTACTGGCCCACTTACTTCTACTCATCAGGCCATCCCTGCCCTGGGCTCCCTCCATATCAAAGAATTGAAATCAGAAGACCTGAAGTTCACCTCTTAGTTATCTGACCTCAGACAGATTATTTAGCCCCCCTTAGCTGTTAAAATGAGGATAAATACAAACCACATATCTGATAAGGGTTAATATTTTAAATATATATGGAACTCATACAACTCAGTAGCAAAAAAACAAAACTCATAAAAACACTCCCTAAAACCCTAAAACACAACAAATAATCCAATTATGAAATGGGCAAAAGATCTGAATAGACAGTTTTCCAAAGAAGATATTCAAATGGCCAAGAGGGTACATGAAAAGGTGCTCAATATCACCAATCATCAAGGAAATGCAAGTCAAACCTCAGTGAGATATCACCTCAGACCTGTAAGGATGGCTGTTATCAAGATGACAGGTAAGAAATACTGGCAAGGATATGGAGAAAAGAGAACACTTGTACACTGTTGATAAGAATGTCATTTGGTACAGTCACTATGGAAAACAGTATGGAGTTACCTCAAAAAATTAAAAATAGAGCCACCATATGATCCAGCAATTCCACTTCTGGGTGTATATATTTGAAAGAAATATCACTGTCTTAAAAGAGAGATCTGCACCCCCATGTTCACTGCATCATGATTTACGACAGCCAAGACATGGAAACAACCAGAGTGTCCACTGTCAGATGAATGGGTAAAGGACATATGGTATATATATAGAATAAAATATTATGCAGCCATAAAAAAGAAGGAAATCCTGCTGTTTGTGCCAACATGGATGAAACTTGAGGTCATTATGCTAAGTGAAATAAGTCAGATAGAGAAAGACAAATGATTCCACTTATATGTAAAATCTGAAAAAGACAAAACTCAGAGAAACAGAGGACAGACTGGTGGTTGCCAGAGGTAGGGGGTAGGGAGTGGGGGAAATGGGTTTAAAAAAATGAGCATAATAATAGCTATCATTTACTGAGCACTTGCTCTGTGTTGTCAGGTACTGCATTAACACTTTGCCCATACTGTCATTGAATCTTCATGATCCTTTGTTATTATCTCCATTTTATAGATGAGGCAACTGAGACTCGGAGATTTTAAGTAACTTGTCCAAGATCACACACAACACAAGGGGTACAGCTGGGAAGGGCACCAACTCGGCTTCTATGTGCATGCTCTCAATCACAATCTTATCCTGCCTTCTCACCTGCATGCTAAGAATCCACTGAGCCCAGGGCTATAAGTGTAAAGGTTGTATGCGGCATATTTATGCCCTCACTGAGTTCTCCTTCCCTTCCCTCACCCAGAACATTTTCATACTACCTGAAACCTCACTCGTGATGCACCATAACTTCCCTCAAATCCTTCTCAAAGCAAAGGCTGTTCATTCTCACATAACGTACCTATCTCCCAATCCATAGAAGGTGAGGTGGACCTCACACAGGATTCTGCCGCCACATCCACACTATGACTCTACCACTTTTTTTTTTTTTTTTGCGGTACGCGGGCCTTTCACTGTTGTGGCCTCTCCCGTTGCGGAGCACAGGCTCCGGACACACAGGCTCAGCGGCCATGGCTCACGGGCCCAGCCGCTCCGCGGCACGTGGGATCTTCCCGGACCGGGGCACGAACCCGTGTCCCCTGCATCAGCAGGCGGACTCTCAACCACTACGCCACCAGGGAAGCCTGACTCTACCACTTTGAATCACTTTGAAAAACTCCTCATGTGAGCCTCATTCACCAGCTGACAGTATTCATGCTTCCCTCTACCCATCCTCATCCCTGTCATCTCCTCCTACCCAAGCCACTCAGCTCTACTCATTAAAACTCTGGCACCTGACTCCCAGGCATTCTCCACCCAGATTCCTGTCATCATCTAGGTAATTTCAACATCTTCACTGATGAGCCATCTAACACTCAAGTCTCATGGTTCCTAGACAGCCCATGTCAGAAACCTGCTCAGACTCCTGGTGCGCCAAGGATGAAGCCCACTGCTGCCTACCTCTCCCACTGACTGCAGCTATACACTGGTCAAAATATGAAGAATAACTACTTCAGAAACTTAAAAATTAACAAGAGCAGGCAGGTGGGGGAAGGGAACCGCCAAACTTGAAGAATGACCCTGTGATGGTTGTTATTATGTGTCAACTTGGATGGGCCATGGGGTGCCCAGATTAAACCTTATTTCTGGGCCTGTCCATGAGAGTGTTTCTGGATGAGATTAGCATTTGATTCAGTGGACTCAGTAAAGCAGATTGCCCTCCCCAGTGTGGGTGGGCATTGTCCAATCTGTTGAGAGCCTGAATAGAACAAAAGGCAGAAGAAGGGGAATTTGACCCTTTTTTCCTGCCTCACCGTTGAGCTGGGACATCAGTCTTTTCCTGACCTCTTGGATTTACACCATTGGCTCCTCTGGTTCTCATGCCTTCAGACTCAGACTGAATCTCACACTGGCTTTCCTGGATCTCTCACTGACAGACCACAGATCAAGGGACTTCTCAGCTTCCATAACTGCATGAGCTAACTCCTCATAATCAATCAATCAGTCAATCTCCTACTATTTCTGTTTATCTGGAGAACAGACTCTTATATGAAAAGTTTGTATTTTTTCCTCTTTTGTCTCCTATGGTTGACCTGAGGGTGGCCCTAGTGTGAAACTCTGAAGTGGGAATGTGCTACAAAATAAAGAGAAAGCCTGTCTTCCTGGCCAGAGGACTGGGAAAAGGAGTTCCTATTATCTAAAAAATGTAGAGGAAATCTGCTGGGTTTTTTTTTTCTCACTCTTTTGTCCTCTCTTTGCCCTGCCCCAAGAATAGTCTCAGTTGCAGAGCTACTCTGTAGTGAAATGACACCTAAAATCCCAAGAGAAAACCCACCTTTCTGGCCAGAAGAACCAAGAAAAGTAGTCTTGCAGTGCCAAGAGTATGAAGGGGGAACCCCATTAATTTTTTGTTCTCTATTTTCTTGCCAATTGCGCCAAGACAGCCGAATGCAGCAGAAATGTGCAACTGCAGTTCGGCTAAAACTCCAAAAGAAATCCTAGCTTTCTGGGCAAAGGACCAACCATAAGGGTCCTTTGAGTGTGGACAGTGTGGGGAAACCCAAGAAAGGAGAGAATCAAAGAAGGGAATCCCCAAATTCTATGCATGAACCAACACAACTCCCAGCACTTCCCCTGAGCACTTATATGGGATGGACTCAAAGCAACATAGAAACGGCTTAAAAATTGGAAAGAAAAAATAATATTATCTCAACTACCAAATGGCATGATGATCTACATGAAAAAATCCTAAGGAAGAAAGACAAAAGGTTTCGAGAACTAATGAACAGTTTCATAAGGCCTTAGAATATAAGGTCAGTATATGAAAATCAGTTTCATATACAAGGAATGAATAATTAGAAAATGAAAAAAAATTTAAAGTACCATTTAAAATCACGCCAAAATAATATAACACTTAGATTTAAATCTAACAAAACATGTACAGGATCTGTAGCTGAAAGCTACTGATGAAAGAAATCAGGGAAGATGTAAATAAATGGAGATATCTGTCATTTTCATAGATGGAAGCCTCAATATTCTTAAGATATCAATTCTCCTCCAACTGAATTACAGATTCAACATAATTCCAATCAAAATTCCAGAATTTTTATAGATTCTAAAGCTGATTCTAAAAGGTGTATGGAAAGACAAAGGAACAAGAATAGCCAAAACAGTTGTGAAAGAGAACAAAGCTCGAAAGCTCATACTACCCAATTTTAAGACTTACTATAAAGCTACAGTAATCAAGACAGTATGGTGGAGAGAGCTTCAAGATGGCAGAAGAGTAAGACGCAGAGATCACCTTCCTCCCAACAAATACATCAGAAATACATCTACACGTGAAACAACTCCTATAGAACACCTACTGAACGCTGGCAGAAGACCTCAGACTTCCCAAAAGGCAAGAAACTCCCAACGTACCTGGGTAGGGCAAAAGAAAACAGAAAAAACAGAGACAAAAGAATAGGGACGGGACCTACACCAGTGGGAGGGAGCCGTGAAGGAGGAAAGGTTTCCACACACTAGGAAAACCCTTCGCGGGCGGAGACTGTGGGTGGCGGAGGGGGAAGCTTCGGAGCCGCAGAAGAAAGCGCAGCAACAGGGGTGCGGAGGGTAAAGCGGAGAGATTCCCGCACAGAGGATCGGTGCCGACTGGCACTCACCAGCCCAAGAAGCTTGTCTGCTCACCTGCCGGGGCGGGCGGGGCTGGGAGCTGAGGCTCGGGCTTCGGTCGGAGCGCAGGGAGAGGACTGGGGTTGGCGGCGTGAACACAGACTGCAGGGCGTTAGTGCACCACAGCTAGCCGGGAAGGAGTCCTGGAAAAGTGTGGACCTGCCAAAGAGGCAAGAGACTTTTTCTTCCCTCTTTGTTTCCAGGTGCACGAGGAGAGGGGTTTAAGAGCGCTGCTTAAAGGAGCTCCAGAGACAGGTGTGAGCCAGGGCTGAAAGCACGGACCCCAGAGACGCGCATGAGACGCTAAGGCTGCTGCTGTCGCCACCAAGAAGCCTGTGAGCGAGCACAGGTCACTATCCACACCTCCCTTCCAGGGAGCCTGTGCAGCTCGCCACTGCCAGGGTCCCGTGATCCAGGGACAACTCCCCCGGGAGAACGCACGGCGCGCCTCAGACTGGTGCAACGTCATGCCGGCCTCTGCCACCGCAGGCCCGCCCCGCATCCGTACCCCTCCCTCCCCCCAGCCTGAGTGAGCCAGAGCCCCCGAATCAGCTGCTCCTTTAACCCCGCCCTGTCTGAGCAAAGAACAGACGCCCTCCGGCGACCTACATGCAGAGGCGGGGCCAAATCCAAAGCTGAGCCCCTGTGAGCTGTGAGAACAAAGAAGAGAAAGGGAAATCTCTCCCAGCAGCCTCAGAAGCAGCGGACTGAAGCTCCACAATCAACTTGATGTACCCTGCATCTGTGGAACACATGAATAGACAACGAATCATCCCAAATTGAGGAGGTGGACTTTGAGAGCAAGATATACATCTTTTTTTCCGTTTTTCTCTTTTTGTGAGTGTGTATGCGTATGCTTCTGTGTGTGATTTTGTCTGTAGAGCACTGCTTTTGCCATTTGTCCTAGGGTTCTGTCTGTCCGTTTTTTTTTTTCCTACTTAAAAACATTTCTTTTTTAAACATTATTTTTTATTTTAATAACTTTATTTTATTTTATCTTCTTCTTTCTTTCCTTCTTTTTTTTCCCTCCCTTTTATTCTGAGCCGTGTGGATGACAGGCTCTTGGTGCTCCAGCCAGGTGTAAGGGCTGTGCCTCTGAGGTGGGAGAGCCAAGTTCAGGACACTGGTCCACAAGAGACCTCCCAACTCCACATAATATCAAATGGTGAAAATCTCCCAGAGATCTCCATCTCAACGCCAAGACCCAGCTCCACTGAACAACCAGCAAGCTACAGTGCAGGACACCCTATGCCAAACAACTAGCAAGACAGGAACACAACACCACCCATTAGCAGAGAGGCTGCCTAAAATCATAATAAGGCCACAGACACCACAAAACACACCACCAGACGTGGACCTGCCCACCAGAAAGACAGGATCCAGCCTCATCCACCAGAACACAGGCACTAGTCCCCTCCACCAGGAAGCCTACACAACCCACTGAACCAACCTTAGCCACTGGGGACAGACACCAAAAACAACGGGAACTATGCACCTGAAGCCTGCAAAAGGAGACCCCAAACACAGTAAGTTAAGCAAAATGAGAAGACAGAGAAACACACCGCAGATGAAGAAGCAAGGCAAAAACCCACCAGCCCTAACAAATTAAGAAGAAATAGGCAGTCTACCTGAAAAAGAATTCAGAATAATGATAGTAAACATGATCCAAAATCTTGGAAATAAAATGGAGAAAATACAAGAAACATTTAACAAGGACCTAGAAGAACTAAAGACCAAACAAACAGCGATTAACAACACAATAAATGAAATTAAAAATTCTCTGGAAGGGATCAACAGCAGAATAACTGAGGCAGAAGAACGGATAAGTGACCTGGAAGACAAAATATTGGAAATAACTACTGCAGAGCAGAATAAAGAAAAAAGAATGAAAAGAATTGAGGACAGTCTCAGAGACCTCTGAGACAACATTAAACACATCAACATTTGAATTATAGGGGTTCCAGAAGAAGAAGAGAAAAAGAAAGGGACTGAGAAAATATTAGAAGAGATTATAGTCAAAAACTTCCCTAATATAGGAAAGGAAATAGTTAATCAAGTCCAGGAAGCACAGAGAGTCCCATACAGGATAAATCCAAGGAGAAACATGCCAAGACACATATTAATCAAACTATCAAAAATTAAATACAAAGAAAAAATATTAAAAGCAGCAAGGGAAAAACAACAAATAACACACAAGGGAATCCCCATAAGGTTAACAGCTGATCTCTCAGCAGAAACTCTGCAAGCCAGAAGACAGTGGCAGGACATATTTAAAGTGATGAAGGAGAAAAACCTCCAACCAAGATTACTGTACCCAGCAAGGATCTCATTCAGATTTGAGGGAGAAATTAAAACGTTTACAGACAAGCAAAGGCTAAGAGAATTCAGCACCACCAAACCAGCTTTACAACAAATGCTAAAGGAACTTCTCTAGGCAGCAAACACAAGAGAAGGAAAAGACCGACAATAATAAACCCAAAACAATTAAGAAAATGGTAATAGGAACATACATATCTATAATTACCTTAAATGTAAATAGATTAAATGCTCCAACCAAAAGATATAGATTGCCTGAATGGATACAAAAACAAGACCCATATATACGCTGTCTACAAGAGACCCACTTCAGACCTAGGGACACATACAGACTGAAAGTGAGGGGATGGAAAAAGATATGCCATGCAAATGGAAATCAAAAGAAAGCTGGAGTAGCAATTCTCATATCAGACAAAATAGACTTTAAAACAAAGACTATTACAAGAGACAAAGAAGGACATTACATAATGATCAAGGGATCAATCCAAGAAGAAGATATAACAATTATAAACATTTACACACCCAACATAGGACTACCTCAATACATAAGGCAAATACTAACAGCCATAAAAGGGCAAATCAACAGTAACACAATCATAGTAGGGGAATTTAACACCCCACTTTCACCAATGGACAGATCATCTAAAATGAAAATAAATAAGGAAACACAAGCTTTAAATGATACATTAAACATGATGGACTTAATACTTATAGGACACTCCATCCAAAAACAACAGAATACACATTCTTCTCAAGTGCTCATGGAACACTCTCCAGGACAGTTCATGTCTTGGGTCACAAATCAAGCCTTGGTAAATTCAAGAAAACTGAAATCGTATCAAGTATATTTTCCGACAGCTATGCTATGAGACTAGATATCAATTACAGGAAAAAATCTGCAAGAAATACAAACACATGGAGGCTAAATAACACACTACTTAATAACCAAGAGATCACTGAAGAAATCAAAGAGGAAATTTAAAAATTCCTAGAAACAAATAACAATGAAAACACGATAACCCAAAACCTATGGGATGCAGCAAAACAGTTCTAAGAGGGAAGTTTATAGCAATACAATCGTACCTAAAGAAACAAGAAACATCTCAAATAAACAACCTAACCTTACACCTAAAGCAATTAGAGAAAGTAGAACAAAAAACCCCAAAGTTAGCACAAGGAAAGAAATCATAAAGGTCAGACCAGAAATAAATGAAAAAGAAATGAAGGAAATGATAGCAAAGATCAATAAAACTAAAAGCTGGTTCTTTGAGAAGACAAACAAAATTGATAAACCATTAGCCAGACTCATCATGAAAAAAAGGGAGAAGACTCAAATCTATAGAATTAGAAATGAAAAAGGAGAAGTGACAACTGACACTGCAGAAATAAAAAAGATCATGAAAGATTACTACAAGCAACTCTATGCCAATAAAATGGACAACTTGGAAGAAATGGACAAATTCTTAGAAATGCACAACCTTCCAAGACTGAACCAGGAATAAATAGAAAATATGAACAGACCAAACACAAGCACTGAAATTGAAACTGTGATTAAATATCTTCCAACAAACAAAAGCCCAGGACCAGATGGCTTCAAACATTTAGAGAAGAGCTAACACCTATCCTTCTCAAACTCTTCCAAAATATAGCAGAGGGAGGAACACTCCCAAACTCATTCTATGAGGCCACCATCACTCTGATACCAAAACCAGACAAAGATGTCACAAAGAAAGAAAACTACAGGCCAATATCACTGATGAACATAGATGCAAAAACCCTCAACAAAATACTAGCAAACAGAATCCAACAGCACATTAAAAGGGTCATACACTATGATCAAGTGGGGTTTACCCCAGGGATGCAAGGATTCTTCAATATATGCAAATCAATCAACATGATACATCATATTATCAAACTGAAGGAGAAAAACCATATGATTATCTCAATAGATGCAAAGAAAGCTTTCGACAAAATTCAACACCCATTTATGATAAAAACCCTGCAGAAAGTAGGCATAGAGGGAACTTTCCTCAACATAATAAAGGCATATATGTCATATATGACAAACCCACAGCCAACATCATCCTCAATGGTGAAAAACTGAAACCATTTCCACTAAGATCAGGAAGAAGACAAGATTGCCCACTCTCACCACTATTATTCAACATAGTTTTGGAAGTTTTAGCCACCACAATCAGAGAAGAAAAGGAAATAAAAGGAATCCAAATAGTAAAAGAAGAAGTAAAGCTGTCACTGTTTGCAGATGACATGATACTATACATAGAGAATCCTAAAGATGCTACCAGAAAACTACTAGGACTAATCAATGAATTTGGTAAAGTAGCAGGATACAAAATTAATACACAGATATCTCTTGCATTCCTATATACTAATGATGAAAAAACTAGAAGTGAAATTAAGAAAACACTCCCATTTACCATTGCAACAAAAAGAATAAAATATCTAGGAGTAAACCTACCTAAGGAGACAAAAGACCTGTATGCAGAAAATTATAAGACACTGATGAAAGAAATTAAAGATGATACAAATAGATGGAGAGATATACCATGTTCTTGGATTGGAAGAATCAACATTGTGAAAATGACTCTACTACCCAAAGCAATCTACAGATTCAATGCAATCCTTATCAAACTACCAGTGGCATTTTTCACAGAACTAGAACAAAAAATTTCACAATTTGTATGGAAACACAAAAGACCCCAAATAGCCAAAGCAGTCTTGAGAAAGAAAAACAGAGCTGGAGGAATCAGGCTCCCTGACTTCAGACTATACTACAAAGCTACAGTAATCAGGACAGTATGGTACTGGCACGAAAACAGAAAGATAGATCAATGGAACAGGATAGAAAGCCCAGAGATAAACCCACACACATATGGTCACCTTATCTTAGTTAAAGGAGGCAAGAATATACAGTGGAGAAAAGACAGCCTCTTCAATAAGTGGTGCTGGGAAAACTGGACAGCTACATGTAAAAGAATGAAATTAGAACACTCCCTAACACCATACACAAAAATAAACTCAAAATGGATTAAATACCTAAATGTAAGGCCAGACACCATCAAACTCGTAGAGGAAAACATAGGCAGAACACTCTATGACATAAATAACAGCAAGATCCTTTTTGACCCACCTCCTAGAGAAATGGAAACAAAACCAAAAATAAACAAATGGGACCTAATGAAACTCAAAAGCTTTTGCACAGCAAAGGAAACCATAAACAAGAGCAAAAGACAACCCTCAGAATGGGAGAAAATATTTGCAAATGAAGCAACTGACAAAGGATTAATCTCCAAAATTTACAAGCAGCTCATACAGCTGAACATTAAAAAAAACAAACAACCCAATCCAAAAATGGGCAGAAGACCTAAATAGACATTTATCCAAAGAAGGTATACAGATTACCAACAGACACATGAAAGAATGCTCAACATCATTAATCATTAGAGAAATGCAAATCAAAACTACAATGAGATATCATCTCACACCAGTCAGAATGGCCATCATCAAAAAATCTAGAAACAATAAATGCTGGAGAGGGTGTGGAGAAAAGGGAACCCCCTTGAACTGTTGGTGGGGATGTAAATTGATAGAGCCACTATGGAGAACAGTATGGAGGTTCCTTAAAATACTAAAAATAGAACTACTATCCGACCCAGCAATCCCACTACTGGGCATATACCCTGAGTAAACCATAATTCAAAAAGAGTCATGTACCACAATGTTCATTGCAGCTCTATCTACAATAGCCAGGACATGGAAGCAACCTAAGTGTCCATTGACAGATGAATGGATAAAGAAGATGTGGCACATATATACAATGGAATATTACTCAGCCGTAAAAAGAAATGGAATTGAATTATTTGTAGTGAGATGGATGGACCTAGAGTCTGTCATATAGAGTGAAGTAAGTCAGAAAGAGAAAAACAATACCATATGCTAACATATATATATGGAATCTTAAAAAAAAAAGAAATGGTCATGAAGAACCTAGGGGCAAGATGGGAATAAAGATGCAGACCTACTAGAGAATGGACTTGAGGATATGGGGAGGGGAAATGGTAAGCTTGGACAAAGTGAGAGAGTGGCATGGTCATATACACACTACCAAACGTAAAATAGATAGCCAGTGGGAAGCAGCCGCATAGCACAGGGAGATCAGCTCAGTGCTTTGTGACCACCTAGAGGGGTGAGATATTGGAGGGTGAAAGGGAGGGAGATTCAAGAGGGAAGAGATATGGGGACATATGTATATGTATAACTGATTCACTTCGTTATGAGGCAGAAACTAACACACTGTTGTAAAGCAATTATACTCCAATAAAGATGTTAAAAAAAAAAAAGACAGTATGGTATTGAGCAAAAGATAAACACACAGATCAAGACATAAAAAAGGGTCCAGAAATCGACCCTACACACAAGTATAGCCATTTTTTGACAAAGGTACAGAGCCAATTTAATGGAAGAAGGACAGTCTTTTAACAAATATTAGTGGAACAATTAAATACTTATAAACAATAAAATAAATCGACTTAAATTCACACATTATACAAAGTTAACTCAAAAGGATCATAGATGTAAATGTAAAATGTAAAACTATACAGCTTTTAGAAGAAATCATAGGAGAAAGTCTTCAGAATCTAAAGTTAGGTGAAGAGTTCTAAGACGTGAAATGAAAAAGCGTGATCCATATACTTTTAAAAAATAGTAAATTGGGCCTCGACAAAACAAAAAGCTTCTGCTCTTCAGAAGACACCATTAAGAGAATGAAGACAAACCACAAACTGGGAGAAAATATTTTCAGATCATATATCTGACAAAAGGTTTGCATTCAGCGTATATTAAGAACTCTCTAAACTCAACAGTAAAATAATAAACAATCCAAGAGAAAATGGGCAAGAGTTGAAAAGACACTTCAAAGAAAATGTACACATGGTAAATAAGCACATGAAAAGTTGCTTAACAGCTTTAGTTATTAGGGAAATACAAATCAATCGCAACCTCACACTCACAGGTATGGATGTAATAATAATAAAAAAAGACACACAATAACAAGTGTTGGCAAAGTTGTGGAGAATTTCAAACCCTCATACACTGCTGGTGGAAATGTAAAATGGTAGAATCATTTTGGAAAACAGTTTGGCAGTTCTTCAAAAAGTTAAACATAGAGTTACCCTATGACCCAGCAATTCCACACCTATATGTACACCCCAAAGAAATGGAAACATATGTCCATACAAAAACTTGTATACAAATGTTTATAGCAGCATGATTCATAATAGCCAAAAACTGAAACAACCCAAATATCCATCACTGATGAATAAACAAAATATTGTATATCCATAAAATGGAATATTATTTGGCAGCAAAAAGGAATAGAGTACTGATATATGCTACAACATGAAAGAACTTTTAAATCCTTATGCTAAATGAGAAAAAACAGCTACATATGACAGGGTTTTATTTATATGAATTATCCAAAATAGGAAAACCCATAGAGACAGATAGTACATGAATGGCTGCCTAAGGCTGGGAGGAGGGGCACATAGGGGATGACTGCTTAATGGGTACAGGATTTCCTTTTAGGTGGTAAAGTATGTTGGAACAAGGTCGACGTGATGGTTGCACAACAACACTGTGAATGTACTAAATGCCCCTGAATCACACACTTTAAAATGGTTAATTTTATTTTATGTGAATTTTACCTCAACAATTTCTTTTTAAAAAGTCTGGAACCTGGGGCCAATCATTTCAACTATGCTCTCATGAGCACCCCATAGTTCACCTACCCTTTTGGGCTTCTGCTTCACTGGCTCTGACAATTGCTAACCACGGATCAGTCATGGTTCCATGATTGCCAGTCTTCGTGGGGCCCTCAACAATCTCCAAGTCCAGAAGTTGTTCCAAACCTTTACTGCTCACTGAAGCTAAAACCACACCCCTCTTCCCTTCATTCTTAACTAATGGCATTCATTTTATAATATGGAGTAAGTAGAAACTATCAAGTATCTGGTCCTTTGTCGGAGCTCAATAATTATGTATTGAACTGAGGAAGGGGCATTCTCCACTCTCCTATACTTCACTACCACCGATATCAACATCTGCATCCTTTGCTCCCTTTCCTCTTGTCCTAAACAAGAGTTGCTCAATATTCCTCCTTCCCAAGCTAGCCTCCCCGTCACCTCCCATGGTTTCTTAATGCCCCCAGGTAGAGTGCAGATGCCTTATCAGGACATTTCCAGCCTCACTCTCCCTCACCCCCTTCACAGGGACTGCTTGCCCTGCATTCTCACCCCTCTCTGCCCTTTCTTTCACCTTGACTTGGCGAACTCAGAGTCAGTCTTCAATATCTACCTTAGTGCTCAGGAAACTTACCTTTAATCCCTCTGGCCAATGAAACTTACCATTGGATTTGATGATAATCAGGAAGTTTAGGGAAGACAGATTCAGTGCACATGCCAAACTGAAGCAGAGTGAAGGGTAAACTATATAATAACAGTAAGACATTATTTACTTTTTTACTCTCCCTCTCTCATGAGTGGATAGTAGAGTTTTCCAGCAACATGGTAAGCTATGTATCAACAGATTGAATGCAGAAGCAGATATAAGAATTCAGCTGTCTTTTACTAAACCAACCATTAATGAGCTTCACAATAATATAGGGCCATGCTCCTCTTCTCACTGATTTCTTTGGGAAAATAATATTATTTTTCATAAAAATGTTATTTGTGTTAATATGTATTGGTTTTATTATTGATATTTTTAAACGATTTAAATATTTTTGAAATTTCTTGGTTTTTCAATTTTGATACAATATACATCAATAGGTATGATATGCAAACAAAAGCTCTTTGGGACCCTCAATAATTTAGTAAAAAAGTGGTCCTGAGACCAAAACCTTTGAGAACCACTCCATTCCAGGGTTGCTTAGCAGAGTAGTGAGCCTGCCTGAGGCTGGGTATTGCATATTTGCAATGCAGTTGGTTACTTGGTTTTCCTCAGCAGCATCTATTGGTCCTGCAGCGGCAGGAGAAATAAAGAAAATGCATTGTTGATCTGATCCAATACTGGGGATCGGCAGAGTTGCTGTAGCAGGACTAGGTCAGGCTTTGTTCTTCTGAACAAAGAGGATAAATTGTCAGCTTAATAAATTACCCTTTACATTTTGCAAGAATTGGAACAGTTAAGAGGTTTCTTGATCCTGAACTTCCTTCTCCTTCATAGATCCCTTCGGATGATTTAAATCTGGTTAATTATGTCCTTAAAGTAGTTTTTCCAGCTTCTTATCACCTAGCTCTTCTGTTTAGTGACATAAACAAATACCATCTCTTCAACTTCACATTTTGCTCTGCCTCTGATGATAAACCCATTCCTGGGTCACTTCAAATAATGGAGTCTGTTAAATTATGTACTCCTTGCTCTGACCAGATTATAAATTTCCACACAGCTTGGATATTTAAAAAAGGAATAGAGATGGACTATTGATGATGATTATGATGGCAGTAGCACTGATCCGTTGATTCACCCAACAAATATTTTTTGGAGCATTTAGCATGAGACAGGCACAGTCCAGACACTGACGACCCAACATTGAACAAAACAGGCAAAGATCCCTCCACTCTTGGCACTTACAGTCCAGTGGGGGAGACCGAGAAGGAAAAATAAACGAAATAGAAATGATGGTAGATAATAATAAACGTTAGAGGGAAAGAGATAAATAAATCTTGGGAGATGATAGAAGAACTGGTGTTATGAGTGTCAAAGCTAGATGGGGTGATCAGAGAAGGTCACACTAATAAGGTGACGTTTGAATAAAGACGTCAAGGAAGGGCTTCCCTGGTGGCACAGTGGTTGAGAGTCCGCCTGCCGATGCAGGGGACACGGGTTCGTGCCCCGGTCTGGGAGGATCCCAAATGCCGCAGAGCGGCTGGGCCCATGAGCCATGGCCGCTGAGCCTGCGCGTCCGGAGCCTGTGCTCCGCAATGGGAGAGGCCACAACAGTGAGAGGCCCGCGTACCGCAAAAAAAACCCAAAAACTAAAACTAAAGACGTCAGGGAAATGAGTGAGCCACATAGTAACAGGAGAAAAATGGAATCCAGGCAGAAGGAGTCACAAATTCCCGAAGGCAGAGGAGTAACTGGTGCGTTGACGGACAGCAAGGAGGCCAGCATGGCTGAAGAAGGTGAGGAGGAGGGAG
>NW_021703776.1:16442343-16473464 GCF_005190385.1 Monodon monoceros | reverse complement strand
TGGCTGAAGAAGGTGAGGGGGAGGGGGGGGGGGAGGGGGAGGGGGAGGGGAGAAAAAAGAGAGGAAGAGGAAAGACAGTGGGTACAAACACCACCATCAATAGATAAGGAGGGCATAGCAAAATATGGCCATGCCTGCTCCTCTCCCTCACATTACCTACTTTAATTCTTTTTTTCTCTTTTTTTTTAAATTGAGATAGAACTGACATTCTTTAACCTGTTTTCTCCACCATACAAGGCTCATTCTATTCTCACTTAATGGAAGCAAGAAAATGGAAATAACCTAAATGTCCAACAGTTGAGTTTAAATAAATTATGGCATGCTATGTGACCTTTAAAATTCATAACTCTGCAGCACATTTATGACTTAGGAAAATGCTTATATTATATGACTAGATAAAAAAGTGGGACTTTGTCCATCAGCAGAGGAATGGATAAAGAAGATGTGGTACATATATACGATGGAATATTACTCAGCCAGAAAAAGGAATGAAATTGTACCATTTGCAGAGACACGAATGGACCTAGAGACTGTCATACAGAGTGAAGTAAGCCAGAAAGAGAAAAACAAATATCATATAACATAGCTTATATGTGGAATCTAGAAAAATGGTACAGATGAACTTATTTGCAAAGCATAATTAGAGACACAGATGTAGAGAACAAACGTATGGATACTAAGGTGGGGAGGAGGGGTGGGATGAATTGGGAGATTGGGATTCACATATATACACTTCTGTGTATAAAATAGATAACTAATGAGAACCTACTGTATAGCACAGGGAACTCTACTCAGTGCTCTGTGGTGACCTAAATGGGAAGGAAATCTAAAAAAGAGAGGATGTATGTATACGTATAGCTGATCCACTTTGCTGTACAGCAGAAACTAACACAGCATTGTAAAGAAACTGATATTGTAAAGCAAACTATACTCCAATAAAGATTAAAAAAGAAAAGAAAAACAAAGTGGGACTCAAAGCTACACAGCTAACTTTGTTTAAATGCATATATACATTCTTCCTCCTTCCCAGAGAATCATACCACAGTGTTAAGAGTTTACCTACAGGTGGCTGAATTATGAGAGTTTTTATTTCTTTTCATTATTTCTAACTTTTCTGCAATAAACCTACATTATTGTCATAATCAGAAAGTAATAACACTTAGAAATGAATTAAATAATTTGGTCCAGTATGGCTTGAATTGATAAAATATTTCATCTCATAAATTTATTAAGTGCCCTCAAGGTATTAAGGGGGGGGTTTAAAATAGTCCAATGTTAACACTGCTAAGGTCTGTATCACAATGTGAGTCAGTAAGATAATACATTTATTTGAAGATCATATAATTGGTTTTATCTATTTGCTCTAGAGCAGAATTAAATGAACAGATTCATCTTAGGCCCCCATTCACTCTCGATTAACATATTACCTTTCAAAATATTGTCTTAAATAGGTCCATCTCAAAGATTGTAGTATATTTAAAAGACCAAGAACTAGTAGAAAATCAAGACCCACTATGATAAATGGTCACTGTAAAATCTCATTATTTTTTTGACCAAACATCTTTTCTAAAAGATTATATTGCTTGATATGACAGGTGAACCTCTTTAATTATTCTGGTGTATAGAGTTTAGCACATACTGAAATGATAAAGCAAAAGCATATTTTATGTTGTATAACCTTAGGCCTCTAAATTCCACAAAGCTCAAAAAATAAAACATCACCAGCACCATGGATTCTTGCCCTGTGATCACCCCCAGTCAATGCCCCATCTCCCACCCCAAATTTCACCGATATCCTGACTTCCAACACCATAGGTGAGATTTGTCTGTGTTTGAAGTTTATATAAATACAATGAAAAAATACTCAGTTTTGCATTCCTGGCTTCTTGCATTCAATATCATGAGACTCCTTGGTGGTGCTTTGTGTAGCTGACACTCAGTTATTTCCACTGCTGTATTGTCTTCTCTCGGATGAGTGTTTTACCATCTAGCGATCCATTCTACAGTTGGTAGACCTTTGAGCTGTTTCCACGTTACCCAACTCAGGTCTGGCTACTCGCTGCACGACAGGCCGATAAGCCAAGTAACAAAGTGTCGAGGTAAGGACAGCTGGCTAACTGAGATGATGAGGGACTAGTGTCCTTAAAAACCATCTTAACACCTCGGTGCAGGCAGAGGGCTTTTAAAGGCATCGTGAAGGGTGGGGCTGCAGGGCAGCTCATGTGCAGTTCTCATCAAGGTGAAGTTTCGAGCATCACCTATCTTCTGGTTTCAAACTGTCTGGGGTCTACATGCTTGTGGCCAGCAGTTTTCAATTGGTGTGGGTCTGTTTCCTGTAAAAATAACTTAGGAATGTGTGTCAGACCTTTATCTGTATCTTTTAGGGAACTGGGAGTTCGGAGACTCTGCTGTGTGGCAGGTTTATGATCTAAAGTGTTACCAGTCTCCTTGTCAAATAGATATTCTTCGTTTTTACATCTTCACATTTCCTAATCATTAACTCTTGAGCCAGCCTTTTGAGACTCAGGGGCGGCCTGGGAGACTAAAGCAAAAGCCTTTTACTTCAAAGGACAGGGACAGGGGATTGTATGTGGTTTCACCCTGCCTGGCATTGTTTTGTTTTGTTTTGTTTTTGGCGGTACGCGGGCCTGTCACTGTTGTGGCCTCTCCCGCTGTGAAGCACAGGCTCCGGAGGCGCAGGCTCAGCGGCCATGGCTCACGGGCCCAGCCACTCCGCGGCATGTGGGATCTTCCCAGACCGAGGCACGAACTCGCATCCCCTTCATCGGCAGGCGGACTCTCAACCACTGCGCCACCAGGGAAGCCCTGGCATTGTTATAATGAAGGCTGCTGTGGACATTCCTGTTCCATGTGCTTGGATAGAGGCATATCCACTACAGTGTGTTAATGTTTAGCCACTTTGGTCCTAAATCTTAACTGTAGATTGGCATCTCCCTGGTGCCTGGGTGCCAGTTCCATAGGGAATTCTAACGTGAGCTGGGATTAAGAACCAATGAGCTAGATGTTGAAACCCCCAGACAAAAGGAGGAGAGGAATCCAGTTCAGCGGATTTTGAATGAATTGTTTCCAGAAAGAGGACTATAAAATCCAATGGAAAAAATAAGCTGTGTCCATTTTGACTTTGTCTTCCCTTTTTTTCCCCTTCGAGTTCCTAAACCAAAAGACTACATGGACTGGGTTTATGATACTATAAGTGGCCTCCAAATTATTTCAAAACTTCCCCAGATTCTCAAAGCAAAGTTATTTTAGACATGTGTTAAAGATACATGTGTCATCAGACTTAGAGATCAGACTTGTGGTTGCCAACGGGGTAGGGGAGAGAGAGTGATGGATTGGGGGTTTGGGATTAGCAGATGCAAACTGTTATATATAGAATGGATAAACAACAAGGTCCTACTGTAGAGCACAGGGAACTCTATCCAGTCTCCTGAGATACACCATATTGGAAAAGAATATTAAAAAAAGAACGTCTATATGTGTAAAACTCAGTCACTTTGCTGTACAGCAGAGATTGGCACAACGCTGTAAGTCAACTCTCCTTCAATTTAAAAAAACAACGTGTGTCACGATTTGGCATACTCTGGGTGGGGGATTAGGCTTTCAAAAATTTAGACAGACACTAGTTAGCTGTCCCAGCTCCATAAGCAGGGAGACTTCAAAAAGGCAAGAGTTAATTTTCTGTGGTCCAGGTCAGCCTGGAATTAAATGAAATATGCTTAATAGTCATTGTTGCAACTGAGAGTTTGGTTGGCACTGTTTAATTTCCTGGTTTCTTGAAACTGCTTTTTGGACCCATGCCCAGGAGCTGTCTTGATGAATGTATTTCAGAGAAGGGAAAAAACAGAAATGAATAATGTGGCTCTAGAAAATACAGCAACAGAAAGCACTGAACTATCACAAATCTCTAAAAATATGTTCCTCTTCGGGATCAGTCTCCAATACGCATTGGAAGATAGGAGAGAAGAGAGGCCATAAACTCAATTCTTTTGTGATATGTGCAGAACGTGTTAGAAACTTAATATTATTTGTGCATTGTCAGGTAGTTCGATGCCTTCAATTTGTAGTGGGAGAGTGGTTTTAAGTTCCCACCGGACCAAGAATAAGTCCTTCACCAGCCTCCCCTACTGCCTGACTTGGCATGAACTCAACCCCTTGACCAAGAAACATTATTTCAACTTTGACCTGCTGTCAGGATGCATGAAAGGTTCTGGAGGCACATAAAGACCCCATCCTTGCCTTCAAAGAACTTATCATGTTTTGGGGGTGGGGAAGGCCATCCTCATACAAAGAAAACTAAAACTTCAAGTCTGATGTGTCACCCGTGAGCTGAGTGATCAATACAGGCCTCTCTGAAGCAGCAGACATGAACTGAATCTTAAAGGATAGTCGGGCTTCTCATGGACAGGCAGGAAGGAGGAGGGCACTTCAGATAAGAGCAGAGGTGCAGCAAAAGAAAGGGGCAGATGTTCAGAGAACATTGAGGGCAATCCTGTTGGAGTCTGAGACTCTTCGAAAGCAGTGGTTATTAAAGTTCTGCGATTGGGACTGAGGCAGAGAAGAAGATGATGTATATTTATAATCTACCAATTCCCTATCCCTGTGTTAGAAGATGCCAAAAAAATTGGGGATGATCAAGTAGATAAGACGGTGACAAGCCAGCAATTTGATAGAAACAAAACAATCAAGAGCAAAAATCCTGAGCAAAATTCTCTACATATATGAATTAATCCCCCGAAGAGCAGCAGTTGAAATCCACGAACGACTTACTTACGATCTCACGATGCTCTGTTCAGGGCATTCTTCCCAGCTGCTCAAGCAGGAAACCTCATCTTCCATCCTTCCCTCATCAACCTCTTCCCTATGATCCATCCAGCAGCCTGTCTCTCACCACCTTCCAACTGGTCTCCCTGATTTATTTCTTAACTTCTGTACCCTCCTCATTCTTCCCACCCCAATCCCAATCGATTCTTCACACAAGAAGCTAGAATGTCATCTAAAAATCCTCAATCTGAGCAGATAACCCCTCCTCTTAAAACACACCTATGGTCTCCAGTGTACCCAGGATAAAATATAGAATCTGTAACACGCCCACAAGACCCTGGAGGGACCCTGCCCTGTCCCCTCTCTAATGCCATCTTTCCTCCCGTGCCCCTTCGGTAGGTGATTGAGACCTGCTCTCTCCTGGTTCCTCAAACTAGATCTGCTTTTTCCAGACTCCTCCTAGAATGTACTAGGCATCCATTCTTTTCCGGGCTATCTATTATAGGTCAAAGTTTAAAGGTCGTGTCTCCACAGGGGCCTGCTTCAACCAATCTCGCAATCTAAATTTTGTCCCCCAAGTTATTCACTCTCATAGCCTTTAGTCTTTTATTTCATGGCACTTACTTAGCACAGTTTGTATTTATACATGTAACTTTTGTGTTTAAGGCTTGAAGCATCATGAAAATATGGACCACATATGTGTGATTCATCACTGTGTACCTGAGCCTAGCAGCCTGACACCTAAGGTTTGCTGTAAATATATCTACAGTGCCTGAAATGGAGGGAATTCCAACTACCTCTGTGTGCTAGATTCAAGTCCTCAATAATCTCTACCACCAAATTTAGTAACTCATTTGATTAATTACTTATAAGTAGGCTTTATTCATGTATAAACAAAGGAAGGGTCACATCTCTCAAGCATAGAAGAAAAATATTGCGTTTTTGATAGCTTAAGCCTGTATGGATGCCATTTTGACCAACAAAAGGTCCCGCCCTTGAGATGCAGTTCATTTAGAAGTAGTGGGGATTATGGAAAGGAAATCGTAATAATAATACAATGTTTACTGAGTGTGATGTGCCAGGCTTTCTGCTACACTTTTTACAGGCATTATCTGTAATCTTACAACTACCCTGAACATAGACAGGCATTATAGCTTCCATTTACAAATGAGAAAAGTAAAAGATTGTTTTCCATATCACAGAACTAGTTGGTAGGAGGGATTGATGGAGCCAGGTCTTCAAAAAGTCTACAATTTACACCATGTAATCTCTGTGAAATTAGCAAAACATTGTGGAATCTCCACCTCTATTGATATTTTCCATATTGGTTGACAGGACATTTACCAATATTCATCTTATTTTTCCAAAGAACCATACGTACATTTTGAATCATAAAGAATACCATTCAGAAATAAACATTTTCTCATCCTAAAGTTTTGGTTGGAGAGACTTTAGGATTAAAAAAAACTAAAATCAAATTAAGATAAGATTATACATAGTATGTGCCTGACCCAAATGATAACAAGCGGCTTTTGACCCACATACTTGGGAAATGTACGTGACTCCCCGATATGTGTCGGTGAATCTGTAGGCTGGTTGAGCAAATACTTAAGTATTTGTAAGAGCAATAACGGCTCCTGTGGAAATCTCCACTGCACTTGCATGTACTAAAACCATAAATATTCTAGGAGATGGAGGACTGTCAGGGAGCAAAATTCCAAATTGACCTGGCGTGAAGCAGGAGACTACTTGAGAGATTTGAAACTTCTTCAAACCTGGATATTCTAAGTATCCTGAAAGGAAGACGTTATGAAAAAACTAGACCTGCCAGGTAATCCTGACTTGGGGTATACAGTTAAATTCCTTTCTTTATGGGCCTTAAACCAAAGTTTTAAACACCACAGACTATTTTGGAAAGAAATGCCACATCCCTGTTAGAGGGAAACATCTGCCTATAAGAGTTAGGATAAAAAGAACTACTATGTACAGGACTTCTCTATATTTTATGTATTCCATATAACTCCTTGAAGTTGGAAGTATTTCTCACTTACAGATGAGGAAACCATGGTCCAGAGAGTTTAACTAATTAACCCATAATCACACACCTGTCATGGGGCTGGGATCTGAACCTAAACTTTGGCTTCAGATACCTCTTTCCCTAGTAGTCTACTGTTTGGTGTGGATAAAGGAAGATTGGTGGATTTCTCATCTAATGAAGAAAACTACAGAATCACAGCAGCCTGAGGTTGAAAGACATGTGATTTCAGCACCATGTCTTCTTCACCTTCACATTTCTTACAGTGCCCGCTATGTCATAGGTGCTCAGTGTGTTGGTAGGATGAATGGATGGATGGATGAATGGATGGATGAATGGATGGATGAATCACCTTATTCCTGGGCCATTCAGAGTTACTGTCTTTTCCATATTAAGAGACTGTTTCTCAGAGGACAGGTGACAGCAGCCAATTGTTCAATATTGTGTCTCCTCCTCTGGGTGAGCTCTGGCAGGTAAAATGGAAAACGGTTATGTAACAATTTGCCACTAATTTTTTAGCCACTTTTCTTGGAAGTTAAATACATGTGTAGGCTATTGTAGCTGTTTTGGTCCCCTGAAGATAAGGAACAGCTCACCACCTCAATTTAAGGAGGTGAAATACATCTTATTGGTAGCTGCTTCAGTCCTGTGAATGCAGGGAGTACTGTATCTCTTGAAAGTGTTTCACTTCCCTTTCTGGCCTCATCCCTTTTTTGCCAGTATTTGTTTCCCTAGTCTTGGCATTGTCTAACATGGAGTGGGTACAAGGGTTGGGGGAAAGGAACAGGAAATGAGGCCCTCATTAGATAAACTCCGTCTTCATATTCCTCTCAGGAGACTTTCTTTCCTTGCTTGGTACTTGTGTCTGTTCTCTGTAGACTTTAGATTTTTCTCTCTTGGCCAGGGAGGGTCTTATTTCACAATCTTTGCCTGGAGTGGGTAGTAGATTCAACTCAGGAAGTGCCTTAGAATGGCGATAAATCTTATCGGAGTCTTTTTTTCTTAAGAAGTTCCAAGTCATCCATCTGAGATGGCGTACACAGTGATTAGTCTTGGCTGCCAAATGGAAACTGATATTTGCAATCAGTGCTATAAGTTCATCAAATGACAAAGTCTGTGCGTCCAGGGACATGAGCGCTAAGCACAGCATTCTACACCGTTCTGAGTGGGAGGAGCACGTGGCCATGGCCAGCCGGGCTCTGGAGGAGGGCGGGGTGGGCAGCAATCCTTTCACCATCCAATTCAGGGGAGGAACGTGCTGAGAAGAGGCATTCCCTATTTGGGGGCTGCCTGTGCCTTAAGGAATACAGGTGTAAGACACTCTCTGAAAAGCTAAATCACTTGTCCAACTCTGGGTGAGGGTAGAGGATGGAAGTTCCGAAAACTGAGAGGGAAATTCACCTCAGAAAGTGGGAAATATAATTAAAATTTAAAATAATTAAAGTAGAAAATTACCATAAAATTGTTTCGGGAGAGTGTGTGTGTGTGTGTCTGTGTGTCTGTGTGTGTGACTCTAAATCCCTGTTAATAACAAATACTCTTCAGAGCACCAAATATAATCTTCATAACCTTAAAGGCAGAAGGGAGATATCTCCCAGCTTATTCCAAACAGCCAATTATCAGATAAATCTTTTTTCTAGGTCATTACCTTGGTGGAATGACTGATGTAGAAATGACATTGGGCCCTGTAGTAGGATGAATAGTTGCCCCCAAAAGATATAGCCAAGTCCTAACCCCCTATATTATAATAGGGAAGAACAAATCTGACTCCATATTGGATCTGTTTCTTTTACTTTAGCCTTTGTATTCTATTTCTTTTGCTACAAGTTAAGAATTTTGCCTATAGTCTAAAATATGCAGGATAGCCCATTCTCAAGGCTCTGACCTTAAAGGATAACACTTTTCCATCCATATAGAGATAAAAAGTTGCAGAACAGAGAATAACATTTGTCTTGTTGGAGGTTTACAAGAACATTGTGACCTGACCTATGTGGACAGCTGCAAGAACAAAGGATTCCAACACCAAGAAGTGTGCAACAACCAACTGTGCCCCTTCCCCTTTTAGTATAAAAGAAGCCTGAATTCTAACTCGGGTAAGATGGTTCTTTGGGACACTAGTCCACCATCTTCTCAGTCTGCTGGCTTTCCAAATAAAGGTGCTATTCCTTGCCCCAACAGCTCATCTCTCAATTTACTGGCCTGTCATATGGCAAGCAGTATGAGCTTGGACTTTGTAACAAAACCTGTGAATATGACATTACTTGGAAATAGAGTCATACAGATGTAGTTAAGGATCTTGAAATGAGGTCATCCCGGATTTTGGGTGGCCCCCAATCCAATGACTGATGTCCTTACAGGAGAAAGGAGGGGGAGACTTCACGTAGGGACACAGAGAAGCAGAACACATGGAGACAGAGGTAGATACCGGAGTCACGCTGCCCCAAGCCAAGGGATGCCAAGGGTTGCCAGCGGCCACCAGAACCTAGAAGCATGGAACAGACACTTCCTCAAAGCCTCCAGAAAGAACTAAACCTGCTGACACTGTGATTTCGACTGAAGGCCTCTAGAACTGTAAGAGAATCAATGTCTGTTGTTTTAAGCCTCCTCGTTTGTGGTCATTTGTGGCAGCAGCCCTTGGAAACAAGTACAGGCCCCAAGCCTCAGGTCTGAGCATAAAAGTGAACAGAAGCGACTTACAGGAAGTATTACTTTGAGCTACTGCAAGAATTTGTTTTGCCAGGATTTATACAACACATACAATTGAGTAATTTCTATATTAGACGAAAGACTAGGTTAACATTCTAGCAATTTGCCTGAAATCTCTACGACAATAAAGGGAGAGGCCAGAGGGAAGACCTATATGTGTACCCTTGGTTGAATTCAGGATGCCTGAGTAGGCCCACCAGGGTTCTATTTGCAGGAAAACCCCATGAGCCTCATGTGGACAGTGGTTGGATCCTCTGGGGTTGGTAGCCTTCCTGCAGGGCCAAGGCTCTATGTGGGTAGAGACCAGGGGCGCCTTCCTCTCCAGGACAATATCCAGGCTGGGGAGGGGATGTGCACCTGGGGAGGTGGAGGGAGTGATAGAAACAGGCTTAGCCTGCAAATGGGGACAATGTTGGAGGGATGCCCAGTTTTGTACTTTCCGCCTTATTTTTTGGCCCTTCCCTCTGTGTCAGGTAGTTAGAGATGGGGCAGCAATGGACTAACCAAGTCAAATGATTGGTTCAGGCCACTGGGGGAAAAGAGGCTTCGAGTTCAAGGCTCAGTTGGGACTCATGGCCAGTGGGAGGGGGGTGGTTGTCCCCACTGGGCTTAATGGCTGTTGGAAAAAGCAAGGGCAAGAACGATGGCATAAGCCACATCAGGAAACCCCATGGACCCCGCAACTATAGGGATAATTTGAGGGCTGAGGTTGTAGCTACTTTAGTTAAAAGAAGCGGGAGCAAAAGGCCACTGCTAAACCACAATGAGATCCCACCTCACACCCATTGGATGGTTACTGTCATTTAAAAAAACAAAAACAAAACAGAAAATAGCAAGTATTGGTGAGTATGTGGAGAAACTGAAACACCTGTGTACCGTGTGAGATGTAATAAAATGGTGCAGCCACTGTGGAAAACAGTATGGTGGTTCCACAAAAAATTAAAAGTAGAATTACCATATGATCCAGCAATAATACATCTGGGTATACATCCAAAAGAACTGAAAGCAAGGTGTTGAAGAGGTATTGGTCAAGCAGCATTATTCATAGCAGCATTATTCATAATGGCCAAAAAGTGGAAGCAACCCAAGTGTCCATCGATGGATGAATGGGTAAACAAAATGTGGTATACAATACAATGGAATATTATTCAGCCATAAAAGGAAGGAAATTCTGACATATGCTATAACATGAATGACCCTTGAGGTTACTATACTAAATGAAATAAGCTTGTCATAAAAAGACAAATGCTAGGGCTTCCCTGGTGGCGCAGTGGTTGAGAGTCCGCCTGCCGATGCAGGGGGCACCCCGGTCCGGGAAGAACCCACATGCCGCGGAGCAGCTGCGCTAGGGAGCCATGGCCACTGAGCCTGCGCGTCCGGAGCCTGTTGCTCCGCAACGGGGGAGGCCAAAACAGTGAGAGGACCGCGTATTGCAAAAAAAAAAAAGACAAATGCTATATATTTCGACTTATAAGAGACCCCTAAAGCATCAAATTCAGAAAGGCACAGAGTAAAATGATGTCTGCCAGGTCTTGGGGGTAGGGGAATGAGGAATTTTTATTTAATGGGTATAGAGTTTCATTTTTGCAAGATGCAAAGAGTTCTGGAGATGGATGGTGGTAATATTTACACAACAGTGTAAATATGGTTACTATATCAACGGTGTATATGCCACTGCATATGCAGTGTATATATACACTGTGTATGTGTATATACATACACACTACAGTGGTATATATGTTGTATAACAATATTATATACCACTGAACTGGTATATACCCACTGAACTGTACATTTAAAAATGGTTAAAATGGTAAATTTTATGTTGTTTTATTTTACCACAACTAAAGCAGACGGCGTTACTTCATTCCAGTATGCTACCCTGAACGCCTGCACACAAACTCCACACCCCTATACCCCCATCCACACACTGGAGGCTGGGGAGACCTGCAGAAACACAGTTCCCTCTCCATGCTGCTGAGCTAAGCGGAAGATGTCTGTTCCTGTAGTACTGAGTCTATAAAATCAACGGTGTTTAGCGTGTAATGGGTATCATAAGTCATCTGGCTGGTCAGATAAAGAATCTGGGAGTCAACCTGCCTCCCCGTCTCCTTTGTATCCATCGCCCTTTGGCCAGGTCTTGTTTATCCTGCCTCCCTGATATAGTTTAGCTCTAGCCCTTGCTCTCTAGTCACTTTAGTTCAACTCTTCTGCCTGGGTTTGGCAGCACCCTCATCACTTGTCTCCTGCCTCCAGTCTCACTCCTCCTAGACTCCTCTCCAGGACTGCCAGAGGGATCCTGCAAAAAAGCAAGTATGTTCACGTCCCATGTCTTAGAACCCTCCAACTGTTGGCCATCGGTTCTAGGATGTGGCCCCTGTTGAAGTGTTGAAAGGGAGCCTTATCCTTGGGTCCAGCTGGACTCTCCAGCCTCACTTCCTACCTTCTGCCAACCCCAAATCCTGTGTGTCTCCCAAATGTCGCCCTCCAGCGAGATGATCATCTGCTAAACATGCTGTCTCAGGTCTACGCTTTTTCATCTGCTTTCCCTGGGTCTGGAAATGCCCTCTGTGTTTGTCGACCTCACAAACCCTAGCTGGCTTTCCAAACTCAGCTACGACCAAAAGCCTCTCTTATCTCAACATCACCCCAACCCGACCCTGAATAAATCCAACCTCTCCTCCCTGCCTCCTACTCCTTTAATTTAAACATAATTCTATGCTGGTATATATCTCAGGGCGTGAGAACTCTTCCCTTTTTTACATGCCTCACTTCTCTACTGAACTGCAGTTTCTTGAGAGTAAGCCTGCATACTTAGTATGTGATGAACTCTGGCTACGTGAAATCTGTTAAAGAATTTGTCTCACTCAAGTGGCCATACTGATAAGATTTTGACAATAATTATAAAATGTGATGATTTTATTAAAATTAAAGTGATCATAAATATGATCATTTTATTAAAATTAAGTCACCGTAACTAGAAAACTTCTGTCAATCAAGGAATTTTGTCATTTTCGAGGAACTCCAGACCCATTTAGTCTTGTTTCTCAAACAGTTATATCAGAATATCAGGGTTTGGGGCTTGGGCATCAGCATTTTTTGAAGGTCTCTAGCTGGAGAAAAGGACTTCAAAACCACTGGCTGACGAGTTTTGCTCTGATCTCACCTATTTACCTGAGTGGGCAGTGACTTCCTGTATCCATCCCAGGCAGATAAATGTCTCATTTTTATTTTTTCAAGAATCTCTGGGGACACAATTCTAGACTCTCCCTTGCCTTTTAAAATAGTGTTCCTCTTTAAAATAAATAAAATCAAGTGTTAAAAGAAACTTGTAGCTATCACCATTTATTTTTCAAATAAAAGATTGTTTCAATAATTTTTAAATGGTTTTGAAGTCCTTTGCTGGGCATCTGATGTTTTATTCCGTTTGGCATGATGTTCTCGTAATTTGTATGTCTTTGAGAAAAGAGTTCCAGCGTTACTGTTTCCTAAGAAGTCTGGGGTCATGATAGAATGAGCTGGCCAGCAGCGATTTTATTTTTAACCAAGAGTCTGATCCAAACTCGATAATGAGTGGTAATGTCCAACTTCTTTTTCCTGCCCTGACATTTTTCTATGCTCCTGGGTAAATAGTCCTTTTCAGGGATCATCCCACCTATGAAGTGTCTGCTTGGCTACAGATATTTCTTAGCTCTCCAGGCCAAAGTGAGCCTTTAACACCCCTCAATACAAAATGTTGAGAGGTCCTTTCAACATGCTGGTGTTTTGTAAAGTGAACAAGGGCATCTGTGGGAGGCCATCTGGAAGGAACATGATTATGAAGATCACTTGGGAGTGTTGTGAATCTGAAAAACTGCATGTCCATCCTAAGTTCAGTCATTAATTTAAGAAAACACCACCTCTTCTATAAACTTATATCACTTTTATTTAAAATTTCAGGCCTAAACAGAATCTGCCTGCCTTTTTGAATCATATCCTCAAGAAATCTAAAATCTGATACAAATGAACATATCTATGAAACAGAAAACAGACTCATGGAGATAGAAAACAGACAGGTGGTTGCCAAGGGGGAGGGAGTTGGGGGAGGATGGAGTGGGAGGCTGGGGTTAGCAGATGTGAGCTTTCATATATAAAACGGATAAACAACAAGGTCCTACCGTATAGCACAGAGAACTATATTCAATATCCTATGATAAAGCACAATGGAAAAGAATATAAAAAAAAGAATGTATGTATATATGTATAACTGAATCACTTTGCTGTATAGCAGAAATTAACACAACATTGTAAATCAACTATACTTCAATTTAAAAAAATTAAAAAAAAATCATCTCCCAAATTAGAACACATGTCTATTTAACAGGGCAGAAGCACAAAAGCTTTCTTTGACTTCTCATTTGCCCCAGATGTACACTCACTAGTTCTTGCCTGATTCTTCTTCAGTCCTTTCCTCCATTTCTCCACTGTGACCTCTTCTTCATCCACAGCCAGGACTCACTCTATCTCTAGGAACCAGCTGAACGAGCTCTCTTTCCCCTGCTGCTATAACAAATGACCACAGACTTTGTGCTTTAAAACAATACAAATGTATTCTCTTACAGTTCTGGGGGTCAGAAGTCCGAAATGACTCTTAGGAGGCTAAAATCCAGGTGTCAGGAGGGCTGTGCTCTTTCTGGAAGCTCCAGGAAGAATCAATTTCCTTTTCTCTTCCAGCTTCCAGAGGCTGCTGCTGGCATTCCTTGGCCCATTGCCCTTTGCTTCATCTCCAGAGCTCATCATTCCAACTTCTGCTTCTATCATTCCATCTCCTTTTGCCTTTGACTCTCCTGCTTCCCTCTTATAAGGACCCTTGTGATTGCACTGCATATCTCCAGAGATTATCCAGGAGAATCACTCCATCTCAAAATCCTTAACTCAGGTACGTCAGCAAAGTCCTTCTTGTTTTTTGGCATGTAAAGCAACACACACACATATCTCGGGGATTAGGCTATGAACACTTGTGCTGGGGCCAGGGGAGGAGAGGGGACATTCTGTCTATCACATGTCCTGAAGCTTTCTGGCCAAGCACCATTTCGATCACTTCCTCCTGTCAGTGCTAAAATGCATTCAGTCGAATTGTGCCCCCCTCACTACCACCACCAAATTCATGTCCTTGGAATCTCAGAAGGTCACCTGTTTTGGAAATAGGATCTTTGCAGATGCAATTTTAAATTAAGATGAGGTCATACTGGATTAGGGTGAGTCCTAAATCCAGTATGACTAGTATCCTTATAAAAAGAGAGATTTGGACACAGAACCTTTGTATCTGTTTGTACCACAGAACTTTATACCAAAAGAGTGAACTTTTCTGTATGTAAATTTAAAAAGTGAGTCATAAAAAAATACAATGTGGTCTTTTATTGTCAGATCTAACACATAAAGAACTTGGAAGTCATCACTCCTATCCTCACAACAAGATAAAAACTGAACAGACTGAAAATCAGTGACTTTTCTTAGATCCATCAGAAAATTGAGATCACATAATAACTTGTAACACCAAAAGGCAACAGACAGAAATTCAGATCTACATAAAGAAAGGAAAAGTACTGGAGAAGGAATAAATGAAGGTAAAATAAAATCTTGTATTTTTCTTAGTTTTAATTGATCTAATAGGTAAATATTTGTTCAAAATAAGAACCACATTCTGAGCCGTAAAACACATCTTTACAAATTTAAAACAATAGAAATCATACTATGGTCTTAGGCCATAGTATGGAATTAAACTAGAAATCAGAAACAGAAAGACAGCTAGAAAAATCCCCAAATATTTGGAGATTAAACATCATACTTCTAAATAACACATGAGTCATAGAAGAAGTCTCGAGAGAAATTTAAAAGTATTTAACTAAATGAAACTGAAAATACAACCTATCAAAATGTGTGGGATTCAGTGAAAGCATTGCTTAGAATGAAACTTACAGCACTGAATGCATACGCTAGAAAAGATCTAAAATTAGTAGCCTACATTTTCACTTTAGGAAACTAGAGAAAAAGTATAAATGAACACTAAAGCAAGCAGAAGAAAAGAAATAAAAGTTAGAGCAGAGATCAATGAAATTAAAAAATAAAAAGGAAATCAATAGAGAAACCAAAAGCTGGTTCTTTGAAAAGATCAATAAAACTGTTAAACTTATAGCCAGGCTGTATAAGAAAAAAAAAACCAAAGGCACAAATTGCTAATATCAGAAATGAAAGGATTCCATATCTGGAATCTGAAAAAACGGTACTGATGAACCTAGTGGCAGGGCAGGAATAAAGAGGCAGACACAGAGAAAGGACTTGAGGACACGAAGGGGAAGGGGAAGCTGGGACGAAGTGAGAGAGTGGCATGGACATATATACACTACCAGATGTAAAATAGATAGCTAGTGGGAAGCAGCTGCATAGCACAGGGAGATCAGCTCAGTGCTTTGTGACCACCTAGAGGGGTGGGACAGGGAGGATGGGAGAGAGGTTCAAGAGGGAGGGGATATATGTATACTTACAGCTGATTCACTTTGTTGTACAACAGAAACTAATACAACATTGTAAAGCAATTATACTCCAATAATAAAGACACATTAAAAAAAAATTGAACCACAACAAAAAAAAAGGATTGCTACTGATTCCATGAACATCAACAGAATAATAGCAGAATGTTATGAACAACTCTATATCCAAAACTTTGATAACTTAAATGAAATGGACCAATTCTTTAAGAGACACTCCCTACTAAAACTTACACAAGGAGAAACAGATTATCTGGATAAGCCTATACTTATTACATAAATTTAATCAAGAATTAATAACCTTCCAAAAAAGAAAGCATCAGGCCTAGATGGTTTCACTGGTGAATTCTACCAAACGTTTAAAGGAAAAATGATGCTAATTGTCTACAATCTCTTCCTGAAAGTAAAGCTAAGGGAATACTTCCTAACTCATTCTATGAGGCCAGCATTAATAAAACCAGCTAAGAACAAAATGAGATCAAGACATTATAAGAAAGGAGAGCTACAGACTACTCTCTTTCATTTATATAGATACAAAAATCCTTAATAAAAGGTTAGCAAATCAATCCAACAATATATAAAAAAATTATATATCATGACTAAGTGGGGTTTATTACAGGTATTTAAGACTGCTTCAAGATTTAAAAATCAATTAATGTAATCCATCACATCTAAGGGCTAAAGAAGAAAAATCATACGATCTTAACAACAGATGCAAAAAAAAAAAAGCATTTGGCAAAATCCAACACCCATTCATAAAAAAAAATCATTAAGTTGAGACTTAATCAACTTGATAAAGAACCTCTATAAAACAAAACAAAAACCCTACAGCTAGCATTATATGTCATGGTGGAAAACTGGATGCTTTCTGAAATCATTCCGTAGCTTATTATGAAGAAGCCAGGTAGGTAGAAGACATCCAGGGAAGATCACCTTCCCTATAGTATCCCCAGGGGCTTACTTACAAAACAGAAGACCTACTGGTTTTACCTTTTCTTATTTCATCACTACTTAGAGCAGGATCAAGGGCCCCTCAAATAAATTATTCCCTTCCCTTATTCCCCTAGCCATTTCTTTGGACCCTCCAAGCAGTAATCCCTTCTTACATGATCTTTTTACCTACCTGTGATATTACACACTGTTGGGCTGCACTTCCCAGTCTTACAAGCCTTGTAGTTGCCCAGCCATGAGACAGAAGAAAGAGCCCAGAGACAGCAACAGAGACAAAGACAGCAGTGGTTTAATGGACCGGGAATCTTACAAGTCCGAAGCAAAGCCCTGGAGCAACATGCCACCATGTACGGCAGACCGTGGGCAAGACTAGGCAGCCACCCTTGCTATTCAGGGGGGAAGGAGGCTACCATTTATAGGGGGAATTGACATCAGCTTGGCTCATCAGTTACCAGGGAAACCAGCGGCTGGGGCGGGGGGTGGGGGGCAAGCACGTAGGTAGTTACTGATTAAGCCCTACGATTAAGAGGATTGGATAGTCATGTGAGTAGGGTATAAGTGAAGTAGGGACTGGCTGAGCAGGGGACGTACAGGGAGCAAGAGAACAGCCATCTTGAGTGGCCTGGCCATGCACACACCCACTCCTCCCAAACCTTCCGCCTTCGAAGTCCACACCTTCCAAGATAACCTCCTTAACAATTTCCCCATTTAACTTATCTTCATTCCCAAGATACAATCAGATTCTGCACTTTCCCTAGATGAAAACATAATCAGCCTGATTTTGAGTAAAAACAACTCATAAATAGGACGTCTGTTCCTCCTTCCCTAACCCTGCCTCACACAGTGCATTTTAGAGCCTGTATTAATTGACGAAGATGATGACATAGCAGCACAGTGAGAACAATTCTGTTCTGTTGAAGCTTTTCTGGTTCTGCCCTGACACTCACTGTTGACCGACTACCAGCTTGTGATCCCATCTTTAACTGGGAGCAAGAAAGTACAACCATTCAACTATTCAGAATATAAAAATCTCTACCACTGAATGGTACCTCATATGATCAGGGGGAAGTCATGTGCCACCTCACAGTTTACTCAGAGCCACTTGGAGTTAATAATGTATTACTCATAGCCAAAATATTACCTGCAAATGGCATCTCTGTCTTTACAGTCTGTTGCTTTTTCTCCCTTTTATATATTCTGTTGCTTTTTAAAAATGCAAATCCAGAGTAGTGTAACGGATGATGCTACAAATGTTAGGTTTTTAGTCATTTGTTTAGATGTGAGTTTCAAAACCATGGCTGTCTAGACAGTGGAAACTGGCTAAGCGCAGGGAGTTTCCAATTTCCATAAATGTGAACTGATGGAAAGAGTCAGCTGAGGAAGCCATCCTGAAAACATGATGTTGCTGGAACCCCAAGGAGAGGAAGAGTCAGTATGAAGAAGTTAGCTTTAGATGGTTCATATAGAGGAGCTTCTTAAACATACCTGCAATACACATTCCACATAATAACAGATAAATGACAGGAGAAGTAAAACTGAACCACAGCAACGACGGCAATCTGTGCAGTAAAGAAGACACTGCAGAGATAATGGATGGTTGCAAAAGTTGCACACTTTATGGCTCTTGGGGTTGCCATACGTTGTGGTCCATAACAATCATACCTCCTAGAGTTGTGCAGTGCACAACTCGTGCAACCATAAGCCTGAAAACATTCTGATGCTAAATGTATATAATAGCAAATGCATGCCACAAAGAGCACAGATTTTATGTCTGAAGTTAAAAGCTTTAATTGGGTTTGTTTAAGAGCAGACTTCAATAAGCTGGACTTCATCAAAACTAAAACTTTTGTTGCATCAAAGACACTAAGAGAACAAAAAGACAAGCTACAGACTGGGAGAAAATGTTTGCGAATCATATACACAGCAAAGGTCTCATATCCAGAATACCACACATTTAAGTACGTGAAAAGACGCTCAACATCATTAGGCTTTAGGGAAATGCAAATTAAAACCACAATGAAGGGGGCTTCCCTGGTGGCGCAGTGATTGAGAGTCTGCCTGCCGATGCAGGGGACACGGGTTTGTGCCCCGGTCCGGGAAGATCCCACATGCAGCTGAGCGGCTGGGCCAGTGAGCCATGGCAGCTGAGCCTGCGCGTCCGGAGCCTGCGCGTCCGGAGCCTGTGCTCCGCAACGGGAGAGGCCACAACAGTGAGAGGCCCGCGTATCGCAAAAACAACAACAGCAACAACAACAAAAAACCACAATGAGGTATTGCTACACACCCATTAAAATGATTTTTTAAAAGACAATACCAAATACTTGAAAGGAGGCGGAGCAATTGCAATGCTCACGCAACACTAGTAAAAATGCGAAATGGTACATCCACCTTGGAAAATAGTTTGGCAGCTTCTTATAAAGCTCAACAGACACTTGTCATATGACCCGTTAATCCTACACCTATGTGTTTTTTCTAGAGACGTGAAATTTATATTCATATAAAAACCTATACATAAATGTATATAGTAGTTCTATTCATAACTGACAAAAACTGGGAACAACACAAATATTCTCTAGGAGGTGAATGATTAAACAAACTCTGCTATATCTCCACAATGGAATACTACTTGGAAAAAACGAGAACGAACTATTGATATGTGAATAACATGGATATATCTCAAACGCATTATGCTAAATGAAGGAAACCTGCCTCGAAAATTTAAATACAATAAGGCTCCACTTCTCTGATATTCTAGAAAAGGCAAAGCTACCGGGATGAAGACGAGTGGTTGTCAGCGCTTAGAGGTGGGGGAGGGGTGACTACAATGTGAGGGGTTTCTTGGAACTATGGAACTATTCTACATTATGATGGGGGGTGATTTACATGACTCTCTACATTTGTTAAGGCTCATAGCACTATACACCAAAAGCTGCTCTTTTTACAGTCTGTGAATTAAACAACAAAAAGCATTTTTTAAAATTTAGTTACTTATTTGTTTATTTTTGGGTGCTTTGGGTCTTTGTTGCTGTGCACGGACTTTCTCTAGCTGCCTCATTGCAGTGCGCAGACTTATTGCAGTGGCTTCCCTTGTTGCGGAGCACAGGCTCTAGAGCACAGGCTCAGTAGCTGTGGTGCACGGGCTTAGTTGCTCTGCAGCATGTAGGATCTTCCAGGACCAGGCTTCGAACCTGGGTCCCCTGCATTGGCAGGCGGATTCTTAACCACTGCACCACCAGGGAAGTCCAACAAAAAGTATTTTTAAAAAACCCCAAATCTGTCCTCATCTCTCCATCTCCTCCCCCCACTCTAATCCCTATCACTTTCCCCTCTCCTGGACTATTGTAGTGACTCCTGACTAGCTTTCCTCCCAATTACAATCTTTAAATATATTCTTAAAATTAATTAATTATGAGATATTTCTATTATACAAAACCTTATTAAAAAAATCAGTCAGATCTGAATAGCTCTTCTCCCTTTAGACTGGGCATGTACACCACTCCCTATGGTATCCCCAACACTGAGACCCAATGCGAAAATTAAAATAAGCCTCCAAAAGATTATGTATTTGTAGCATGTTACATATACCATCGTATAACGAAAATAAGAAAAGTTTGATTATAGTGCTGGAAATAGTGGGATTTTTTTCTCATACCCAATCCATTGTGCTTATTTGTGGTTCATTTCCGGGTCTCCTGCCCTAACCACTATGCACACTGCCTCTAGCAGGTGCTAACCTAATCCTAGTTGAATTGAATTTCTAGCTGTTTCAACTCAGTAGCTTCTTTGGCCTGTTGCCTCTGTCCTGTGGACCTGGAGGGAAAGTCAGTGAAAGAATTAACACGCTAGGCCTGGCATGACAATACTAATGCCTGGCAAAGAGCCACAACCTCCCAGAGATAGTGCCTATTAGACAATTAATTGGCTATTTAAGAAACATGAGCCAGAAAACAGAAGAAACAATGGGACGTTAAACTTCCCAATGGGATGCTAAAAAAAAATGCACTGGAGTTAAAAATTGGAAAAACAAATAGAACGAAAGAATTTTATCCCCAATGTCACTGCAGATGTTTCTGGATTGACCACATGAACCTGAGGAGAATGATTTCAAACCAAAAAATGTTAAATATGCACTGGGTATAATTTAGCATTATTTTAGGTATAATCAAAGCTGCAGAAAACTACTTTTATGTGGAAACAATTAGTATGCCATAGTTACTCAGAGGGGCCACATTTATTGCTAGTAACTGATGCTCAGGTGGTACTGATCATTCGATCACCCAAACGTAATTAAGGGTCTTAAAAAGGAGGCAGGAACCCACACAGGGAGACAGAGATGGCTAAACAGATGGTGTGGCTCAAGGGCTCAGTGAAAGGGGAGGGCTTCATTGCGAAGTGAACAATTAGCCTGAAAGTTCAGGCATGAACACAAGGCTTCTGGGCACCTGGCATGAGCGCTGGGGACTATTAGGGAGCAAGGACATGAAGTGGCACTTCGTCTGTGCCAGGCACACTACCTGATAGACGCCTCCCAATCACCCCTGTGTGCACAAGGAGGAAGTGAGGCTTAAGGGGACTTTGGAACCTGCTCAAGGTCACACACCTAAGAAAGTCCCAGAGATGGCCTTTAGACCCAGCCCACGATCTTAGCCATGACATGCTATGTCTCATGTACGCAGACTCAGCTTTGGTGACGCTTTTGCCATCTCTGATGATAATCAGTGTCACAAGTACTAGTTTTGGCCTATGTTCAGAAATGTTCTACCTGCAACCCTCTCTCTACCCCCAACTGCAATTCACTTGTTTCCAGATCTCTGGTGTCTGAGCTGGAATAATATGAAAAACAAATTGAAAAATAAATAAATGGTTAATATATGAATATGTTATCCCTTGATCTTAGCAATATATTTACAAGTATCAGAAATTCAATATTGTAATAGAAGACATAGCTCTAATTTCACAATGGAGGCCAAACTCTTTGTTTGTTTGTTTGTTGGGGGGGTACGTGTTTTTCTTTAGTCATTCATCCTTACCCCGTAAAGAGGTGCCAGATTTCTATGTGTCTAGGTTGGCTGGTATGTTTCCTTTAGGTTGCAATAAACAGAGTAGTGGGTATTTATTGTAAGGGGGGAAGCGGAAGTAAACACCCCAGGATTCTCAGCCACTGGACTGACTAGACTACAGAGGAAAAGAGGAACCACGGCAGAGGCGGGCCTTGCAGGCTCTGCAGGGTAGTTCAGAAACTGACAGACGGGTGACTGAGTACCCCTCCTTCAGAGGCCAGCTTCTCTCAGTCTCTGCTTCTACTTCGTTTACCTTCACTATCACTTTTCCCTACACTGTGTCTGCTCACTCAAAACTTATGCTTGTAGAATTGTAGAGACATACGGAAAACATCCAAGGTAAAAAATGAAATGAAACCACCATTCCAGCATATCTTTCAATAATATATACATTACTATATACATACATGTATGTACATACATTTTATATATATACATATATGTATATTTTAAAATTAAAAGTTCCATTGAGCAAATAGTGCTGCAACAACTGAATGCCCACACAGGAAAAAAAAAAAAAAAAAAGAACCTCAACATTCCTTCAGATCATACACAAAAAATAACTAAAAATGTATCATAGACCAACAGTGAAAAAATAAAACTATAAAATTTCTACATAAAACAGAAAATCATTGTGACTTTGGGACAGACAAAGACTTCCTAGATGGGTCACAAAAAACATAAGCCATATTCATTGGTTGTAACAAATAAATCATATGAACATTTATAAGAGGGAAAGCTGGGTGTGGGGTTTATGGGAGCTCTCTGTGCTGTTTTTGCAATTTTTTGTATAAATCTAAAACTATTTTAAACAAAAAATGTATTATAAAAAAGCATGGAACATAAAATTTAAAACAGCTAAGTTGATAAATTTAAAACTTTTGTTCTTTAAAAGACATTATTATGAAAATGAAAAGATAAGTTATAAACTGGTAAAAATATTTTCAAATCACATATCTGACAAAGGAATTGTATACAGCATATATAAAGAACTCTCAAAACTCAATAATAAGGAAACAACTAATTTTAAAAGATTTAAATAGATTTAAAAGATTTAAATTTTACTAGGGAAGATACATGGATGGCTTATAAGTACACGAAAAGATGCTTGACATTAGTCACTAGGAAAATAAGAAACCATTGCACACCTATTAGAACAGTTGAAATTTTTAAATGGGCAATACCATGAGCTTCGAGGATTCAAAGGAATTGGACTTCTCATTGCTGGTAGGAATACAAGATGGTACAGACACTTTGAAAAAGACATTGGCAATTTCTTAAGCATACACTCATCATACAACCCAGTAACCCTTCTAAAATGTTTACCCAAGAGAAGTAAAAACATTATGTCCCGTACACAAATCATCCATAATCATCAGAAACTGGAAACAATCCAAATGTCTAAGGACTGGTGAATGAACAAACTGTGATGCATCCATACACTGTAATGTTGCTCCACAATAAAAGGAGTGAAGCACTGATGTACACAACATAAATGCGTCTCAGACGTGAAAGCAGCAGATGCAAAAGGCAACACACCGGGTGAATCCATTTAGCTGACTTTCTGGAAAATGCAAAACTATAGTTTGCAGGGACTGGGAGTAGAGGGAGAGGACCGACTACCAAGGGACAAGAGAAACTTCTTGGGGTAGAAGAGTCTATATCTTGACTGTGGTGGTTATCACACGACCACATACATTTGTCAAAACTAATCAAAATATAGACCTGAGGGCTTCCCTGGTGGCGCAGTGGTTGAGAGTCCGCCTGCCGATGCAGGGGACACGAGTTCGTGCCCCGGTCCGGAAAGATCCCACATGCCGCGGAGCGGCTGGACCCATGAGCCATGGCCGCTGAGCCTGCGCGTCCGGAGCCTGTGCTCCTCAACGGGAGAGGCCACAACAGTGAGAGGCCCGCGTACCGAAAAAAAAAAAAAAAAAAAAAAAAATTTCACTGTGTGGGTGTGTTGTAACTCAATTACCATCCCGTTATTGGACATCATTTATTTCCAATTTTCTTACATATATTTCTTACACAAGCATCTCTGTACACCAATTTCATATGTCATCTCTGATTATGGCATTAGGACAAAATTCTAGACGTGCAATTACTGAGCCAAAGGGTATAAGCAAGCCGTTTAAGGTTCTGGATATTTACTGCCAATTTGCTCTCCAGAAAAGGTAAACACAGCTTACATGTGCCAATCATCATAACAGTGGGTCTAAAATAGAAATCTTAAATACATCTGTTTTTTCTGAATATGGAACAATCATACAGGAAAAGACTTATTCAACGTATTTTAAGGAGGCAGCACCCTAACTCTCAGATCTAGAACACCAAGCTAAAATGTGAGAAAAAGGTCTATGAGATAGTGAGACAATGAACAAATCTACAGAAGAGGATTTTCTGTGAAATTTCCAGGGGCCCTTTATGATCAAAGAACTCTTGAATAATATTTTTTCTCAAGAAGAGAGATTCATTTTTCCATCTATAACAATACTTTGCATAATGAAGAACAACTAGCACAATAATGCATTAGAATCTGATTTACACTTAAATTTTCAACAGCAATAATTTATTTCAACTGTTATCCCTCTCCTTTTAACCATCAGGAGTAAGAATGTTGGAATTTTCATAATCATGTTTCAATGTAAAAAACCCTCTATTCCACAATAGAATCCTAGGCTCACAATATTCTTTCATGTGCTGGTCACTATAATCAAGGCATATTTTATGCAAATCGATGACTATTCTTTACCAAAGAAACAGAAAAGCCTTATTAATTTTCTGACGAAGTCTCTATTCAGATGTTAGCTCTGCTATAACTAAGATAAACGCATTGCTAATCTAACAAACATTTTAACTAAAAAGTGACAAAAATAGAAAAACTAAGCCTGGACAACATTAAATTCAATATCAAAATGTCTTCACGGTGAATGAATAAAATTTCGGAACCTCAGCCATATGATCCTGGAGTTCTGATCATTTTCCATCACTGACTTGAAAGATGAAGAATGTCTGTCTGAATAGCTCCACCTGAAACCCTCTTTTCTGAATTATTCAAGCAGGCATGAATTTTGATGGTACAGAATTCATGTAGAAATTGCATCATGAAACTTCAGAATAGAAAGAACCCTGATTTGCCCAAAGCCTCACAGCGGGTTGGTAGCTGTGCTGTGAACTCAGCGTCTAAACCTTGCACTCTCGTACTCACCCCACTCCGCCTTGCTCTCTATCCCACGTTGGCTGGCATAACTCACTTGACTGTACATTTCAGATGTCTCCACCCAGAATGTTCGACCTGTGAAACGAATCAAAAATCACACCAATAAAGGTTCCATTCCAAACCATCTTTAACATTCCATTACATCTTCCAGGATTCAGAGGAGACCAAAGCCAACTTCTAACATCAAAGAAACATATTTAGAAGGAATTGCTGTAAACAATGAACATCAATTCCTAGATCCAGTGTTATTTATTATTGTTATTATTATTTAGGACTTACTTCTTTTTAAGAAAAATGCTCTATAATTTGAAACATTTGAAAATGACTTGAATGGGAATCAGAATAAATGTCACATCCCTCCACTGTGAGCCTCTTCCCCTCCCTCAGACACACACACACACACACACGCACACACATGCACACACACATTTCCCACAGACTGCCAGGTACCCACCCAAAGCGTCCCCTACCCTCTGCGCTAAGGACCAGGCTGCCCCGAAAACCTCACTAAGACCAGCCTGGAGCAAAATGGAAGGAGGCAGAGTATCCCCTAGGCCCACTGTCCTGGTCTTTCAGGGTCCTCTCTCCTTCCACGTCTCCCTGCCTCTCACCCTACCCGGTTGTCCTGGCCGCTCCCCCAGCTCCAACTACCTGCGAAACCTACCTAGCCTTAGATTCCAACAGCAAAACCCAATAAAAGCCCAAGAAGGGCTAAGCCCTCCCAAGCAAATGGATCTGCAGAAAACAACGCTGGACAGACGACAGACTGTGAGAAATCTCCTCCCAGCTGTACCTACTCATTAGCTGAACAACCCTGGGAAGGCGCTGTGGCTCTCTGGGGCAAAACAGGAAAATTAGGAGGCTGGGCTGGGGTGTTCTCAGAGCTTGCTCTAAGCCACACCTTTCAGTGTCCAGGTTGGCTGCACTTTAATAGGAATAAAGAGCCCAGCAGCATGGGGACTCACCCCACAACTGTGTCCCTTCACCAGTGCTTTCCACAAAAAGCCACAGAACGTTCGTCGATCCGTTGGGAATTTTGATGAGCCCCTTCTGGTTTGTTTTGCCTTGTTTAAAATTTCTAGCTCGGGGGGAGTTGGGAAGATGGCGGAAGAGTAAGACGCGGAGATCGCCTTCCTCCCCACGGATACACCAGAAATACATCTACACGTGGAACAACTCCTACAGAACACCTACTGAAGGCTGGCAGAAGACCTCAGACCTCCCAAAAGGCAAGAAACTCCCCACGTACCTGGGTAGGGCAAAAGAAAAAAAGAAAAAACAGACAAAAGAATAAGGACGGAACCTGCACCAGTGGGAGGGAGCTGTGAAGGAGGAAAAGTTTCCACACACTAGGAAGCCCCTCCGCGGGCGGAGACTGCGGGAGGCGGAGGGGGGAGCTTCGGTACCGCGGAGGAGAGCACAGCAACAGGGTGCGGAGGGCAAGGCGGGGAGATTCCCGCACAGAGGATCGGTGCCGACCGGCACTCACCAGCCCGAGAGGCTTGTCTGCTCACCCGCCGGGGCGGGCGGGGCTGCGAGCTGGGGCTCGGTTTCGGTTTTGGACTGAGCGCAGGGAGAGGACTGGGGTTGGCGGCTTGAACATAGCCTGAAGGGGTTAGTGCACCACGACTAGCCGGGAGGGAGTTCGGGGAAAAGCCTGCACCTGCCGAAGAGGCAAGAGACTTTTTCTTCCCTCTTTGTTTCCTGGTGCGCGAGGAGAGGGGTTTAAGAGCGCTGCTTAAAGGAACTCCAGAGACGGGCGCGAGCCGCGGCTAAAAGCGCGAACCCCAGAGACAGGCGCGAGCCGCGGCTGAAAGCGCGGACCCCAGAGACGGGCGGGAGACGCTAAGGCTGCTGCTGCCGCCACCAAGGGGCCTGTGTGCGAGCACAGGTCACTCTCCACACCCCTCTTCCGCGGAGCCTGTGCAGCCCGCCACTGCCAGGTTCCCGGGAACCAGGGACAACTTCCCCGGGAGAACGCACGGCGGACATCAGGCTCGTGCAACGTCACGCCGGCCTCTGCCGCAACGTCACGCCGCCTCTGACGCCGCAGGCCCGCCCCGCACGCAGTGCCCCTCCTTCCGCCCCCCACCCCCGGCCTGAGTGAGCCAGAGCCCCCGAATCAGCGGCTCCTTTAACCCTGTCCTGTCTGAGCAAAAAACAGACGCCCTCCAGCGACCTACACGCAGAGGCAGGGCCAAATCCAAAGCTGAGCTCCTGTGAGCTGTGAGAACAAAGAAGAGAAAGGGAAATCTCTCCCAGCAGCCTCAGAAGCAGCGGATTAAAGCTCCACAATCAACTTGATATACCCTGCATCTATGGAATACCTGAATAGACAAGGAATGATCCCAAATTGAAGAGGTGGAATTTAGGAGCGAGATCTATGATTTTTTTCCCTTTTCCTCTTTTTGTGAATGTGTACGTGTATGCTTCTGTGTGAGATCTTGTCTGTATACTCTTGCTTCCACCATTTGTCCTAGGGCTCTATCCGTCCATGGTTTTTAAAAAAAATTTTTTTTCTCAATAATTAATTTTATTTGTAATAACTTTATTATACTTTACCTTCGTTCTTTCTTTCTTTCTTTCCTTCCTTCCCTCCTTTAGACAACGAATCACCCCAAATTGAGGAGGTGGTCTCTGAGAGCAAGATTTATGATTTTTCCCCCTTTACCTCTTTTTGTGAAGGTGTATGTGTATGCTTCTGTGTAAGATTTTCTCTGTATAGCTTTGCTTCCAACATTTGTCCTAAGGTTCTATCCGTCCCTTTTTTTTTTTTCTAAATATTTTTTAATTCAATAACTATATTATACTTTATTTTATTTTTACTGTATCTTCTTTCTGTCTTTTTTCCTTCTTTCCCTCCTTCCTTCCTTCCTCCCTCCCTCCCTCCTTCCTGTCTTTCCTTCTTTGCTTCTTTCTTCCTTCCTTCCTTTCCTCCTTTCCTTCTTTCTTTCCTCATACTTCTACTAATTCTTTCTCTCTACTTTTTCTCCCTTTTATTCTGAGCCGTGTGGATGAAAGGCTCTTGGTGCTCCAGCCAGGAGTCAGGGCTCTGCCTCTGAGGTAGGAGAGCCAACTTCAGGACACTGGTCAACAAGAGACCTCCCAGCTCCACATAATATTAAACGGCGGAAATCTCCCAGTGACCTCCATCTTAACACCAGCACCCAGCTTCACTCAACGACCAGCAATCCACAGTGCTAGACAACCTATGCCAAACAACTAGCAAAACAGGAACACAACCCCACCCATTAGCAGAGAGGCTGCCTAAAATCATAATAAGGCCACAGACACCCCAAAACACACCACCAGACGTGAACCTGCCCACTAAAGAGACAAGATCCAGCCTCATCCACCACAACACAGGCACTAGTCCCCTCCACCAGGAAGCCTACACAACCCACTGAAACAACCTTAGCCACTGGAGACAGACATCAAAAACAACGGGAACTACGAACGTGCAGCCTGCAAAAAGGAGACCCCAAACACAGTAAGATAAGCAAAATGAGAAGACAGAAAAACACACAGCAGATGAAGGAGCAAGATAAAAATGCACCAGACCTAACAAATGAAGAGGAAATAGGCAGTCTACCTGAAAAAGAATTCAGAATAATGATAGTAAGGATGATCCGAAATCTTGGAAGTAGAATGGACAAAATGCAAGAAACAGTTAACAAGGACCTAGAAGAAATAAAGATGAAACAGGCAACGATGAACAACGCAATAAATGAAATTAAAAGTACTCTAGATGGGATCAATAACAGAATAACTGAGGCAGAAGAACGGATAAGTGACCTGGAAGATAAAATAGTGGAAATAACTACTGCAGAGCAGAATAAAGAAAAAAGAATGAAAAGAACTGAGGACAGTCTCAGAGACCTCTGGGACAACATTAAACGCACCAACATTCGAATTATAGGGGTTCCAGAAGAAGAAGAGAAAAAGAAAGGGACTGAGAAAATATTTGAAGAGATTATAGTTGAAAACTTCCCTAATATGGGAAAGGAAATAGTTAATCAAGTCCAGGAAGCACAGAGAGTTCCATACAGGATAAATACAAGGAGAAATACGCCAAGACACATATTAATCAAACTGTCAAAAATTAAATACAAAGAAAGCATATTAAAAGCAGCAAGGGAAAAACAACAAATAACACACAAGGGAATCCCCATAAGGTTAACAGCTGATCTCTCAGCAGAAACCCTACAAGCCAGAAGGGAGTGGCAGGACATACTGAAAGTGATGAAGGAGAAAAACCTGCAACCAAGACTACTCTACCCAGCAAGGATCTCATTCAGATTTGAGGGAGAAATTAAAACCTTTACAGACAAGCAAAAGCTGAGAGAGTTTAGCACCACCAAACCAGCTTTACAACAAATGCTAAAGGAACTTCTCTAGACAAGGAACACAAGAGAAGGAAAAGACCTATAATAACGAACCCAAAACAATATAGAAAATGGGAATAGGAACATACATATCGATAATTACCTTAAATGTAAATGGACTAAATGCTCCCACCAAAAGACACAGATTGGCTGAATGGATACAAAAACAAGACCCTTATATATGCTGTCTACAAGAGACCCACTTCAGACCTAGAGACACATACAGACTGAAAATAAAGGGATGGAAAAAGATATTCCATGCAAATGGAAACCAAAAGAAAGCTGGAGTAGCAATTCTCATATCAGACAAAATAGACTTTAAAATAAGGACTATTACAAGAGACAAAGAAGGACACTACATAATGATCAAGGGATCGATCCAAGAAGAAGATATAACAATTGTAAATATTTATGCACCCAACATAGGAGCACCTCAATACATAAGGCAAATACTAACAGCCATAAAAGGGGAGATCGACAGTAACACATTCATAGTAGGGGACTTTAACACCCCACTTTCACCCATGGACAGATCATCCAAAATGAAAATAAATAAGGAAACACAAGCTTTAAATGATACATTAAACAAGATGGACTTAATTGATATTTATAGGACACTCCATCCAAAAACAACAGAATACACATTTTTCTCAAGTGCTCATGGAACATTCTCCAGGATAGATCATATCTTGGGTCACAAATCAGGCCTTGGTAAATTTAAGAAAATTGAAATTGTATCAAGTATCTTTTCTGACCACAACGCCATGAGACTAGATATCAATTACAGGAAAAGATCTGTAAAAAATACAAACACATGGAGGCTAATCAATACACTACTTAATAATGAAGTGATCACTGAAGAAATCAAAGAGGAAATAAAAAAATACCTAGAAACAAATGACAATGGAGACACGACGACCCAAAACCTAGGGGATGCAGCAAAAGCAGTTCTAAGGGGGAAGTTTATAGCAATACAAGCCCACCTTAAGAAGCAGGAAACATCTCGAATAAACAACCTAACCTTGCACCTCAAGCAATTAGAGAAAGAAGAACAAAAAAACCCCAAAGCTAGCAGAAGGAAAGAAATCATAAAAATCAGATCAGAAATAAATGAAAAAGAAATGAAGGAAACGATAGCAAAGATCAATAAAACTAAAAGCTGGTTCTTTGAGAAGATAAACAAAATAGATAAACCACTAGCCAGACTCATCAAGAAAAAAAGGGAGAAGACTCAAATCAATAGAATTAGAAATGAAAAAGGAGAAGTAACAACTGACACTGCAGAAATAAAAAAAATCATGAGAGATTACTACAAGCAACTCTATGCCAATAAAATGGACAATCTGGAAGAAATGGACAAATTCTTAGAAATGCACAACCTGCCAAGACTGAATCAGGAAGAAATAGAAAATATGAACAGACCAATCACAAGCACTGAAATTGAAACTGTGA
>NW_021703776.1:16194051-16437343 GCF_005190385.1 Monodon monoceros | reverse complement strand
GACAAAGGATTAATCTCCAAAATTTACAAGCAGCTCATGCAGCTCAATAACAAAAAAACAAACAACCCAATCCAAAAATGGGCAGAAGACCTAAATAGACATTTCTCCAAAGAAGATATACAGACTGCCAACAAACACATGAAAGAATGCTCAACATCATTAATCATTAGAGAAATGCAAATCAAAACTACAATGAGATATCATCTCACACCAGTCAGAATGGCCATCATCAAAAAATCTAGAAACAATAAATGCTGGAGAGGGTGTGGAGAAAAGGGAACACTCTTGCACTGCTGGTGGGAATGTGAATTGGTTCAGCCACTATGGAGAACAGTATGGAGGTTCCTTAAAAAACTACAAATAGAATTACCATACGACCCAGCAATCCCACTACTGGGCATATATCCTGAGAAAACCAAAATTCAAAAAGAGTCATGTACCAAAATGTTCATTGCAGCTCTATTTACAATAGCCCGGAGATGGAAACAACCTAAGCGCCCATCATCGGATGAATGGATAAAGAAAATGTGGCACATATATACAATGGAATATTACTCAGCCTTAAAAAGAAATGAAATTGAGCTATTTGTAATGAGATGGATAGACCTAGAGTCTGTCATACAGAGTGAAGTAAGTCAGAAAGAAAAAGACAAATACCGTATGCTAACACATATATATGGAATTTAAGGGGAAAAAAAATGTCATGAAGAACCTAGGGGTAAGACAGGAATAAAGACGCAGACCTACTGGAGAACGGACTTGAGGATATGGGGAGGGGGAGGGGTGAGCTTTGACAGGGCGAGAGAGAGTCATGGACATATACACACTAACAAACGTAGTAAGGTAGATAGCTAGGGGGAAGCAGCCGCAAGGCACAGGGATATTAGCTCGGTGCTTTGTGACAGCCTGGAGGGGTGGGATAGGGAGAGTGGGAGGGAGGGAGACGCAAGAGGGAAGACATATGGGAACATATGTATATGTATAACTGATTCACTTTGTTATAAAGCAGAAACCAACACACCATTGTAAAGCAATTATACCCCAATAAAGATGTTTAAAAAAAAAAAAAATTTCTAGCTCAACACAGGGGAGTGTGACGGGGAGTTGAGTGGGCAGGGCTCTGGCTCCAGCCATCCCGGGCGTTGGCGTGCTCCACAAGGACGTTGTAGGATTTAAAAAAAGAAAAAAAAAAATCTAGCTCAAAAGTAAACCAGCTTTTGAAAAAAATACGTACAATTCACCAAGATAACAGAAACATCCAGCAGTCCGTTCACTATAATCATTCATATCCGCAAAGCACTGAATTCCACCCTGTACGTAATGAGAGAAAAGCCTCAGGCAGATACCTGCCAAATGACAATGAAAAAGCAACAGAAGGCTACGGAGTGACCCCCTGATGTAGTAGCTGCAAGCACAGAACATAAGCGTCACCCACCAACCTGTCAGTACGGGGAGGCAGGGTTTACCTCTAGAACAGATCCTGGCACAAAGAGGTCCTCGATAAATTTTTGTTGAATGTCTGAATAAAGCCATGGGTGGATCAATGAACTGAGAAGAAGAAAGCAAGCAAAGTCCGGCAGAGGTAAACCTACCTGTTCTATCATGAGAAAAGTAGGTGCTTTCAGCAATACCAGCCAGGGGGTAAGCATTGCAGGGCAAGGGAATGAGCAAATTCTCTTAGTGGTGTTTCCCCCCGCGATTGCAGGAGCAGCTGATCCACCCTACAGCTGGGAAGCAGATTAGTGCCCGGCTACCACGAGCGCTGGTACAAAGGAAGCAAGGGCCAACTCTCCACCTTTGCTAGAATCTGAACTTCCATTTAAAGACTCGCTGGGTGCTTCCCCCCGTTTCTTATCTCCCCCATTTTCTCCCACCTATCCTGTCCTTATTTCAGTATTATCTCTGATTCTGTGTCCGTTATTCCATTTTGCCTTGTTTTGTTTTTCAGCTGTGCAGCTTATCTAAGTAAAACCTCAGACTTAAACCTTATGAAGGTGTTTAGGAGATAAAAGGGAATTTGAATATATAAGTTTTAGAACCCCACCCATATCGTCATGCTGTAGCAGTCCAACATAGCTGATACCATTATAAATTGGAAGAGTTGTCTGCAGTTGGCCTGCAGGACTCCAATACAGAGAGACTCTAGGAAGGCAAGTCTCTAGGGCGGGTGGAGGAAGGGTTTAAAACTCTGAATGACTCCCCGTGGTTGCATTCATGAAGTCTGTTTTTTAACTGGCTTACAAGTAATTTCAGACAACAGTTATATTAGATAACCTTCTCTTTCACCTGCTGATGGCATTTAGAAGAGGAGGCACATACAGCAGCTTTAGATGTCAGCAGGTTGCCCTGAGATCCTCAGCCAATCTAAGCAATCTTATCACAGGAGTAAAGGAATTCCTGCTTTAGTTCGTTCATTCATAAACTTATTCATTTCACAAAGATTGAACATCTCTGCTGTACACCAGGAGAAATACAAAGGTGAACGAAACAGGGTTCTTAAATTGATTTTTTTTTCCACCTTGGGATTTCACAATCCTATGATAGGTTCCTCCAGGGGTGACTAATTAACTTCCTCCAAATGTGTTTATAAAGATTAGTGGAGAAAGCGGGATACAACAGGTGTAGGTTCAAATCCTGGCTCTGCTACAGAGATGTGTGACATTTGACAAATTTCTTAACCTTTCTAAGCTTCAGTTTATTCATTCATCTATTAAGTGGGAATGATAATGCCTATCTCATAGGATTGTTATTTTTGCTTGAAAGAAAAGCAAGCATAAAATGCATACAGTAGTACCTGGTGTATGGAAGGAATTAAAGTTAATTTCTTCCTTCTATTATCCTCTGTATTTCTGACCATTTTTCCCTCGGTTTGTACTCTTAGTACTTTTAGTGAATTTGACCTCCTCTCCCAAATAAGCTTGACTCTAATATGCTGTTTTATGTACTGCAGCTGTTCTTTGCTTTCAGAACATGCTGATATGAAAATTTCAAATGAGCAAACTGAGGCTTTATAATGTTTTTTACATTAGTACTAATGAAAGTTAACATGTATTAACTCAAAGCCAGCCAAGTTGCAGGCACGATTCAGTGTTTTACCTGCGTCATCTCGCTTAATTCTTAATAAGAGCTCTATGAAGTAGGTGCTATGTTGCACCTGTTTTAACAGCTGAGGGACAGGGAGATTAAGTAGCTTGCCCAAAGGTCTGCTGCTGGTCAGACTGGAAGGTAGGATTCTTGAACCCAGGCAGCCTGGCTCCAGAGGCCACCCTCTTAACCTCTTGCTAAGGGGCTGTAATGTAGTGATTATTAGGTAGCATTGTGTTGCAAGTAAGATCGTAAGAGAGATCAAAGTTTTCAGCCAATTGGTTTGATCACAAAATGCTAGGAAATCATCAGAAGTCTATTACATAGGTTTCTGTAAAAAAAAAAAATCTATGTCAAAATACACATTATGTATTTTGTATGTCAGAAATACATATATATAGGGCTTCCCTGGTGGCGCAGTGGTTGAGAGTCCGCCTGCCGATGCAGTGTGCGTGGGTTCGTGCCCCGGTTCGGGAAGATCCCACATGCCGCGGAGCGGCTGGTCCCGTGAGCCATGGCCGCTAAGCCTGCGCGTCCGGAGCCTGTGCTCCGCAACGGGAGAGGCCGAAGCGGTGAGAGGCCAGCGTGCCGAAAAAAAAAAAAATATATATATATATATATATATATATATATATATATCAAACATTTGGGAGAATGAGGTCAAATATATATATATGTGTATATATATACACATATATATATATTTTACATTATAGATTGTTTCTGTTATACATAAACTGAATCGACACAGCTAGTTCTTCTGTAAAATTTGGAAGCCTGTGTCTGGGTTTGTCTGAACTCTGTAAACACAATGCATTCATTCAGTATCTACCGAGCACTTTGCACATGGCTGGCACTACGCTAATGATAAAAAGATTAGCCTGCCAATGAGGAATTTGTGGCCCAGAAGGGGAGAAAGAGACTTAGCAAGGAGGTAATTACACCATCACTGGTGTGAAGAAGTACTGCAGTACACAAGGGTAAAGTAAATATCCTCCCCAAGACCCTTTATTTAATAATAATAAAAAAAAGAACAAGTCCCTTTTAGACTTCTGGAGGCACCCTTCACATGGGTTCTCATTAGTATGTTTTTCACTAATTCCACACATGTGAGGGCTGAGCCCTGCTGAGCCAAGCCCTTCCAAGACAGAACTTCCCTCAGCTCATTTGGCTTCAAGTAAACCGGAATATTCTGCACTTCTGCAGTCTCTGTCTCCCACCACCCAATCCCCAGCCCTCTCAATGCCTAGGTTTCTAGAAAAATAAATATATGAGGTCAAATCAGACAGTTCCTTCCAGAGACAGGGTCTCCACTATGTTATGGATGATTTCAATGGAATCCTGTCCAAGGGCTAGAAAACGAGCTCTGAGAGATGAACTCAAAGTCTCCTCAAATGCTTGCTTTTATGACAACTGAAATTCACTGGGCTTGGGTTAACAATTGTCAACACTTTTCCCAATCTCAGACCTGGTTTTGTTCGAAGGATGGAGAATTAATATACAAAGCACATTTTTAGATGCTCAGCTTTAAGATGGCAAGAAGAAAATATAGGGGGAAAATGTCTTTTCTTTTCATGTTAAAAGCAGAAGTAAAAAAAAGTCTTCAGGGCTTCCCTGGTGGCGCAGCGGTTGGGAGTCCACCTGCCGGTGCGGGGGACGCAGGTTCGTGCCCCAGTCCGGGAGGATCCCGCGTGCCGCAGAGCGGCTGGGCCCGTGAGCCATGGCCGCTGGGCCTGCACGTCCAGAGCCTGTGCTCTGCGGCGGGAGAGGCCACAGCAGTGAGAGGTCCGCGTACCGCAAAAAAAAAAAAAAAAGTCTTCAGCTCTGAAAAACAAGGAATAATAATAGCACTACACAAAGCAAACTTTTTAAAGATAAGTCTTATATAGCAGCAGCTTTTTTAGTACAAAATTTACAGATTATGGTATTTCTCATAACTCCTTGCTGCCCTAGGGAAAAAAATATTTTATTTAACTTTTATCTGATTTCATGGCTATCTTTCCTTTTATTTTTTGAAAACACAGCTTATCCTCATTAATCAGATAAAAATAGTTTATCTTTTTTTTGATGACACAAATGGAATATAATTTATACACCAAGTCTTCTTGTTCTTCCTTGTAGTACCTAGGATGTTTCCTTGCACATACATTTGCTGATCAATAAAGAAGGTATTTTCATTTGGGACCAAAAAAGACATGAGTTTATTTATTCACGCTCCACAGAAAATACCAGCTCCTACCAGAGATAATAAAATATGTGAGTATCGAACATGTCAGTGTTCTTCCAAATGTTCGTATTCAATTTTAGGAAACGTTTATTTGACAAGTTTGGTCAAATACATAATGGACTAATGCAAAGGAAGTAAAGGAAGCTCTGGAGGAAAAAGCACTGAAACGTAATGAAAAAGGGGAGACTAAGATCCAGATCTCAAAAAAGCTCTAAATTTATACTGACAAATAGTTTTCAGAGCTTTGCTAACCAGGTCGTATACAGTGCTTTGAAAATCTAAAGGGCTGTAACTTTCTAAAGCAGAATTTCTCAAAATATGATCTGACCCTTCCACCCCTTCCCCCCATCAGAACCATAAAGTGCTCAGATTCTAAGGTCCTATTCCTATATTTTTAGGAAATCTACCACTTATTGGTAAGATACCGAAAACTAGGACAAGGATTCCACTCTGCAAAGGATGCACAAACCCCACTTTCTTTATCATAAAATTTATGTTAGTTTGGTAAATGGATGAAGGTGACAAAAACACATCAGCCCTTGGGAAGCAGTGAATCCCCTAAGCGCTTGAAATTAATCCTGCCCCTTTCTAAGGAGGAGCACAGACACTGCCCTATGGCCTCCCAAAACCAGGTGCTTCTGTCAGAACTAACTCTGCTACCCTGGCTAAACACAAAGGTTTACCAGTGAGATGGTCTATATTCATATCGGCTAGACTCACTTACTAATCAGATTCTCACCACTGATGGGGCTGGGAGGTGAGAAAAATGGAGAGCAGACAAACCCACGTGGCCAAGGACTGGATGGAGTCCAAGCTAACTCTTGCTACTGCCTCATCTTAAGTTACCGCAGCTGAGGCTACACCTCGGTCCACCATTGCTCTGTAATGATGTTAGAGTAGTTGTATGATGATAAGAATTTAATAAAACGAAATCTGGTAACTTAGCGTAAGTTAGGAAACATCAACAAGAAGACAAAGTAAAATCCTTTGTTTTCATTTGAATCGATAATGATAATAGATACAAAAGTTGCAGTGCCTCCTGGGAGGCAAGGTTCTTGTCAACAGAAGCACAAAGTCAATCCACCCACAGGAGCACCATCAGAGGGTCCATCCTGAAAGAATACTGAACCACATGGATCTTTAACATGGATTTGAAAAGGCTAGACCGACTGATGTCTCCAAAACCAAAAGCCTTGGAGTCTAGAATTCCTCTAAGTTTGCTTGATGCATTGATAAGCAAAAGGAGGCTGTGGAGGAATTTTGGTGAAGCCACACACCCTGGAAATATCACAGACAGTTTGTGACTTGGAGAAGAAGAAAAGGAATGACGTTCAATGACATCAACCGTTCCACCTCATAGATCTGTTGTGAGCCTGAAATGCTCATCTGTGTAAAGTACTTTGAAGAGGGCTAGTGATCAGTAAAAAAAGATATTATCAGTATTAATGACTGCTGACATTTCTTACAGTGTTTTAAAGTAGGTTATAAAGAAATCGGCAGCTCTGCCATTCCATGCAGCTTGCTTTAGATGACACTACTGCCTTAAAGGAGTGCAGCCTGCACCCTGCTTTGGGAGCAAATCTCTCTCTTTGTTTAAGCCACTGGTGGCAAGCTTTCTGTTACTTACAGCTGAATGCATTCCTAACGGATATATTGTCAATACCACTGAAATATAGTTTCATATTTTATTGGCACAGATAACATTAATGATGCAGGCCTTATGGAAGGTGAAATTATTAAGAACAAAATTGAACAGATGACATTTGAGAAAAGATGCCAGAAAAGTTTCGTAAAAGAAGTAGAGTCTTGGAGAATCCCAGTATTCTGCAATATAAGCATACCCTCATAAAGCAAAGTAAACTGTAGGACCTACAGGTTCTCTTTGTTACTACATAACTGGAAGTTGAAGAGTGTTTTACTCCTGAATCTCAGCAGAAGCCCAACACAGAGAAGTGTTCTCTTCAAAGAATGGAGACAATACAGTGAAAGAGTGCTTTGGACCCACAAACTACTATAATCAGTAAGAAGACTGAGACAACTGTGCAGCTGCAGACACAGGCTATCTTTCATAAAAAAGGAAGAATGACTCAAAGCATGAAATCAAGAGTCCACAGGGTGGAACTGGAGACATGGAAAATTATTCCCAGGCTTTGCATCCCAATGAAGGAACAGCCAAGCTGCGTCCAGCTGAATTTCAGAATTGCAATGGACCAGTGACCCTTGTGTACCTCCTTGTTTCCTACTTTTTGAAGAGCAGTGTCTATTCTGATTATCCTATGCCTGTCCCATCACGGAGTGTCGATTGTACCTTTAAGTCACAGGTGTTCGAATTGAGGGGAAGTGTACTCAAGAACCTGTGCTTAAGAAACCGCATCTGAGGAGCTTCATCCACACCTGGACCTAATTTAGATGAAACATCCTGGACATTGAGCTGATGTTATAAAGGGCTGGGACTTTGAGGAGGGATTCTCAGTATGGGGTGAGGATATTTTGTATGTGAGATGAATGCAAATAATTTGACCCCAGAGGGCAGACCATGTTGGCTTAAAATATGTTCATAAATTCTTTTTTGGGACCTCCGAAAGTGAAGCCTAGTTCCCCTTGCCTTGAGTGTGATTTGGACTTAGTGAATCATTTCAAAAGAATAAAATAAGATAAAAGTGACCATATGAGTCACAAACACTATAGAAAGTAGATATGATAGTACTAACAGTGTTATAGTCTGAGGTCATTTAAGGGAAGGGGCAATGAGTCATCAAAATCTAGAATTCTAAACCTGTCAAAACTGTCAATTAAGTGTGAGAGCAGAATAAAGATATTTTCAGAGATGCAAAGCCTCAGAATATCTGATCTATTCACTCTTTATTAGGAAGTCATCTGAGGATGCACTCCCACAAAACAAGGAGAAGAGAAATAAAGAAAGAAGATAACTAACAATAGCTAGCATTTACTGAGTGCTTATTTTGTGCTAGGCACTGTGCTGTGAGTGTTTTTCATGTATTATTATATTTAACCACACAACAATCCTATGAAGTATATACTATTGCTATTATTATCTTATAGAATAGAATAGAAGACTGAGTTATAAAGGGGCCAAATAAGTTACCTAAGTTATTGGTAAGTTGTAGAACTAAGATGGCTAAGAACTAAGTCTGGCTCCAGAGCCCATGATCTTAAATACCCCCTATCTTCCCAGATAGCTATGTTACCATGAAACTGTGGAACCAAATCAGGACAGCAGCAAAGGAAAACCTCAGGATGAAAGCTATAAAGCAGGACTGTTGAGTCGTCAGTATAATAAACTGGGGCAGGAGAAGAGAAGGATTCAATGAGACAACTCTAGGAGAAAAAGAAGATGACCTCATAGATGGCATGATTTGGGAACATTAAAAGAGCGCAAGAAAACAAAGAGCAGTTAGAAAATCAAAGAAAATCAACAAATATCCGTAAGATGGACAATCCCTCGAGCCCTTCCTTTCCAACCAGGGCCTGGCAGGATGGTTCCCGCAAAGAAGGGTGGCAAGAGGAAGAAGGGCCGTCCGCCATCAACGAGTTGGTGACCAGAGAATAAACTATCAACGTTCACAAGCACATCCATGGAGTGGGTTTCGAGAAGCATGCCCCTCGGACGCTCTGAGAAATCCAGAAATTTGCCATGAAGGAGATGGGAACTCCAGATGTACACATTGATACCAGGCTCAACAAAGCTGTCTGGGCCAAAGGAATAAGGAATGTCCCATACCATATCCGTGAGTGGTTGTCCAGAAAACGTAATGAAGATTCACCAAACAAGCTCTATATGTTTGTTACCTATGTACCTGTCACCACTTTAAAAAATCTACAGACAGCTAATGTGAATGAGAACTAATTGCTGATTGTTGAATAAAGTTATAGAACTGCCTTCACATCTTAATCTTCCTTTTCTAGTTGCAGCTAAAGTCTTGTATATCTTTAAGCAGTTCCCAACTACAGGATCATTTGGAGAGCATTTCCTAAGTACTATGCTTGGGCCCCTTCTCCCCAGTCCCTGGAGTTTTTGAATATTTGGACAGGGTCTAGGCAGGTGTTCTAAGGTGGTTTTGAAGTGCAACCTGGACTGAGAATGACTATTTAGGTAGTTGGGACATTGTGGGTATAATGCTAATGTTTTTAAATGCAGGTTTTGTTGATTCTAAGATACACATTTTTCCAGAAACTGGCATGTAGAACTTAATTGACATTTTTCACATTTTAACAAACTAAAATGATACATTTGATAGTCCTAGATTTAATGAAATATGTACAGTTCCTTTTTAGCTCACTTATTTGTAGTGGCCCCATGAGGTGTTTTTAGTCCTGGTTTATGTGGCGCTAAAGCTCAAGGGTAACCGTTTTTAAAGGTTACTAACAAAATCTGCTTATTTCAACCTGAAAGCAAGGTGTTGCAGCGATTATGTCTCATTAGTGTTTATACCACTGACGTGAATTAAATGCCATAAAGCAGTCCCCTTTTGAAGCCCTACTGATGACGGTAGTGGGGTTGGGGGCCACCTGGAGTGTAATGTACACTGTGAACATGGCGGGTGGGGGAGCATCTCCAGGTTATCCATTCCCTGGCACAGTCCAGACCTTAGACACTGAAACAGACCAAGTCAATACAAAAATTTCTTATTAAAGAAACCTGGAGACCAAAAACAAAAAATGTCCATAAGATGGTCTTAGTCTGAATGATCCAACCAAAATGTGGCATGGTTTAAAGCACTGATGGAGTACAGAGAAAAAGAATCCATTTCGCCTTGATACTAGGGATATCCTCATTCAAGAGGTCCAAGTGTTGCAAAGAAGGACCAGTAATTCTAAGATTTGAATACTATTTACATAGTCATAAGAACATAAACCATTTTTTGGTTTTCAATTTTTAGAATCAAACTTTTCACAATTTTAAAAGGACTCAATGCAGGAAAGAATAAAAATGTTAACAGCAATGCCAAAATAAAAGTACAAAGCTGATAGTAGGTGGAAGAGAAAAAATGCAGAAAGGATAAGGGAGACATTCATCTTACAATGGAAGTGAAAATTGATAAAACAAGCAAAAGAGACAAGTATCTAGTTTAAAATTACATAATGTGATGGATAATTTTATGTTTCAACTTGGCTGGGCCACAGGGTGCCCAGATATTTGGTTAAACATTATTTCCAGTATGTCTGTGATGATGTTTCTGGATAAGATTAACATTTGTTTTTTTTGTTGTTGTTGTTGTTGTTTTGCGGTACATGGGCCTCTCACCGTTATGGCCTCTCCCGTTGCGGAGCACAGGCTCCGGACGTGCAGGCTCAGCGGCCATGGCTCACAGGCCCAGCCGCTCCGCGGCATGTGGGATCTTCCCGGACCGGGGCACGAACCCGCATCCCCTGCATCGGCAGGCGGACTCTCAACCACTGCGCCACCAGGGAAGCCCAAGATTAACATTTGAATCAGTAGACTGAGTAAAGCAGATTGCCCTCCCAAATGTCAGAGGCAATCTAATCTGTTGAAAGCTTGAGCAGACTAAAAGACTGAGTAAGAAAGAATTCACTCTCTTTGCCTGACTGTCTTCAAGGTACTGGTCTTCTCCTGCCTTCAGACTCAGACTTGAAATGGAACTCACACCATCAGCTCTCCTGCTGTTCAGGCCTTCAGACTCAGACCAGAACTATACCATTGGTTTTCCTGGGTCTGGACTTCTCAGCTTTCATAATCATGTGAGCCAGTTCCTACTGATACTGTTTCTTTGTAGAACCCTGACTAATACACTTATAAACTTCATCCATTATGCCTTTTTGTCCTCAGATCCAGTTTCTGCATTTCTCCTACAAACTACATTTCCTAGGTTCTTTGCCAGCTGGCTTCCAGAGTGGCTTGACCAACAGTAGCTTGACTGCAGAAAGGAAGGGAGGTATAAGCCCAGATTCTATCTCCTTTCTGGGCAGCCCCTTCTCCTGTGATCCCTGCTCCTACTAGGCACAGTTCTGTGTTTCTCTAGCCCTGGCATAGAAACACTTTCTGATGATACTAATTCCTGGTCATCATCATTTTTTGGCTCCTGGGATCTCCCATCATCTATGTAACTATTTAAAATACCTATAGTGAATAATTTTCTGGCTGGACCCTGACTGAAACAGTAATAAAGATAGGAATTTAGCAATATAAGTATACTTGGAGGAGAGCAGAAAGAAGAAAGGTGGTATAAGGGAACTACATCTCATCTTCATATAGCAAGTCAGTAGATGGTACCTGAAACTGATAAATCAATAAAAAGTGCTACAGTATATTATCTGGAATTATGAAGATAACAAACAAAAGAATAAAAACCTGAAACAGTTCAAACTGTTGCCTCAAACTACTGAGTCAGTAAAAGGCCTGTGGTTGCCAAGGACTCAGGGGAGAAAGAGAGAGATGAATAGATGGAATATAGGGGATTTCACGGCAGTGAAATGACTTTATGGCAATGGTGAATGCATGGCATTATATATTTGTAAAACTTATAAAACTATACAAAACAAAAAATAAACTCTAAGATAAACTATGGACTTTAGTAGTATCAATATTGGCTCATCAACTGTAACAAATGCACCACACTAATGCAAGATGTTAATAACAGGGGAAACTGTGTGTGTGTTTGTGTGTGTGTGTGTGTGTGTGTGTTGGCAGGGATGGGGAGGTACATGGAAACTCTCTGTACTTTCCAGTCAATTTTTCTGTAAACCTAAATCTGTTTTTAAAAATACACTCCATCAGTGAAAAAAAAAGAAGGAAGGGAGGGTAGGAGGGAGGGTGGAAGCTATCTAAAAGACATGAAGGAAACTTAAATACACATTTCAAACTGAAAGAAGGCAATCTGACAAAGCTATGTGCTTTATTATTCCAATTATATGACATTCTGAAAAAGGCAAAACTATAGAAACAGTAAAAAAAAAAAAAAAAGCAGTGGTTGCCAAGCGTTGAGGGGGAGAGAGGAAGTGATGCCTAGGTGGAGCACAGTGCCTTTTTAGGGCAGTGAAACTATTCTGTATGATACTGTAATGGTGGATGCATGACATTATGCATTTGTCAAAACATATGAAACTGTGCAACAGAAAAAGTGAACCCTAGTGTTAGTTAATAATAAAATGTCAGTAATGGCTCATCCAGTCCTAGCCACAGCAATAAGACAAGAAAAAGAAATAGAAGGACCCCAAATTGGAAAGAAAGAAGTAAAACTATCACTGTTTGCAGATGACATAATACTATACTTAGAAAATCCTAAAGACAACACCAGTAAACTACTAGAGCTCATCAATGAATTTGGCAAAATTGCAGGACACAAAATTAATATACAGAAATCTGTTGCATTTCTATATACTAACAACAAACTATCAGAAAGAGAAATTAAGAAAACAATCCCATTTACAATCGCATCAAGAAGAATAAAATACCTAGGAATAAATCTAATTAAGGAGGCAAACACCTGTACTCAGAAAACTATAAGACATTGATTAAAGAAACTGAAGATGGCACAGATGGAAAGCTCTACTGTGTTCAAGGATTGGAAGGATTAAAATTGTTAAAATGACCATACTACCCAAAGCAATCTACAGATTCAAAGAAACCCCTATCAAAATACCAATGGCATTTTTCACAGAACTAGAACAAATAATTCTAAAGTTTGTATGGAAACACAAAAGACTCTGAATAGTCAAAACAATCTGGAGAAAGAAGAACAAAGCTGGAGGTATCGTGCTCCCTGATTGCAAACGATACTACAATGCTACAGTAATCAAATGGTACGGTATTGGCTAAAAAGAAAACAAACAAAAAAAACCTGACACATAGATCTATGGAACAAAATGGAGAGCCCAGAAATGTACCCACACTCAAATGGGCAATTAATCTATGACAAAGGAGGCAAGAAAATACAATGAGGGAAAGGCAGCTTCTTTAATAAATGTCACTGGGAAAACTGGACAGCTACATGAAAAGAATCAAACTGGACTGGTTTCTCACACCATATACAAAAATAAATTCAAATAGTTTAAAGACTTAAATGTAAGACCTGAAACCATAAAATTTATAGAAGATAACATAGGTAGTATGCTCTTTGACATCAGTCTTAGTAATATTTTTTTGGATATGTCTCCTCAGGCAAGGGCAACAAAAGCTAAAAAACAAACGGGACTACATCAAACTAAAAACTTTTGCACAGTGAAAAACTATCAACAAAATGAAAAGGGCACTTACTGAATGGGAGAAGCTATTTGCAAACAATACATCCAATAAGGGGTTAATATACAAAATATGTAAAGAACTCATGCAACTCAACATAAAAAAAAAAAACAATTAAAAAATGGGCAGAGAACCTAGACATTTTTCCAAAAACACAGAGATGGCCAACAGGAACATGAAAAGATGCTCAACATGACTCATCATCAGGGAAATACAAATCAAAACCACAATGAGCTGTCACCTCACACCTGTCAGAATGTCTATTATCAAAAAGACAACAAATAACAAGTGTTGGCAATGATGTGGAGAAAAGGTGTACTCTTGGTAGGAATGTGAATTGGTGCAGCTGCTATGGAAAACAATATGGATATTCTCAAAAAATTAAATACAGAACTACCACATGATCCAGCAATTCTACTCTTGACTATTTATCCAAAGAAAACAAAAACACTAATTAGAAAAGATATATGCACCCCTATGTTCATTGTTGCATTATTTACAATACCCAAGATATGGAAGTAGCCTGTGTCCATCAACAGATGAATAAAGTAAGTGGGGTATATATATATATATATATATACATATATATATGTATATATGTGTACATAGACATACAATGGAATATTACTCAGCTATGAAAAAGAATTAAATCTCTCCATTTGCGACAACACACCCTAGAGGATGTATGCTAAGTGAAACAAGTTAAACAGAAAGACAAATACAATTTCACTTATCTCTGAAATCTAAAAAATAAAACAAATGAACAAATATAACAATATAGAAAGAGACTTACAGATACAGAGAACAAACAAGTGGTTGCCAGAGGGGAGGGGGGTGGGTGGAAGGGAGAAATAGGTGAGGGAGATTAAGAGGTACAAACTTCCAGTTGTAAAATGAATTAGTCACAGGTATGAAATGTACAGTGTGGGGAATAGAGTGAATAATTATATAATATCTTTGTATGGTGACAGATGGCAATTAGATTTATCATGGTGATCATTTTGAAATGTATAGAAATATTGGATCACTGTGTGTAATAGGAACTAACATAGTGTTGTAGGTCAATTATACTTCAAAAACAAACTCATAGAAAAAGAGATCAGATTTGTGGTTACCAGAGGTGGGGGTGGAGGGAGGGGGAATTGGATAAAGGCAGTCAAAAGGTACCAACGTCTAGTTATGGTATTACCAGGGATGTAATGTACACTGTGATAAATATAATTAACACTGCTATACTTTATATACGAAAGTTATTAATAGAATAAATCCTAAGCGTTCTCATCACAAGGAAAAAAATAACTTTTTCTATTCTTTTAATTTTGTATCTCTGTGAGATGATGAATGTTCACTAAAGTTACTGTGATAATCATTTCATGATGTAAGTCAAATCATTTTGCTATACATCTTAAGCTTATACAGTGCTATATGTCAATTACATCTCAATAGAACTGGCAGAAAAAAATTAATTAAAAAATTTTTAATTAAAAATTGGTTCATCCATCAATTATAATAAATGTACTCATATTAATGCAAGATATTAATAGCTGTAGAAACTTGGGGGGGATTCTGTACTTTCTATGGAATTTCCCTGTAAACCTAAAACTGCCCTAAAAAAATAGCCTATTTTAAAAAAAAACCCTAACTTTTAAAAAAAATGTAGGGAAGGGGTGTTTGTGGGTGAGGCAGGGCTTATTATTGTTAGCCCTCACGTGCTTTTTAAGGTGTTTTTTTAAACTGTGTATACATTATTTGGATTAAAATATTTTTAATTTTTTTAAAAATCTGTTTACCCACCAGGAAATGAAAAAGACCAAAGCTACCAAGTGTTGGCAAGGATATGAAGCATCCAGAACACTACTATGAAAGTTCATGTAAATTGGTACATCCACTTTAGAAAACTGGCAGCGTCCAACGAAGCTGATAATTTGCATAGCATGTGACCCAGCAAATTCACTCCTAGACAAATATTCCAAAAACAAAAAAATTTCACCACAGGACGTTTGTTCTCTATGTGCACTGAAGCTTTATGCATAATTGCCCTAAACTGAAATCTACCTAAATGCCCATCAAGAGTTGCAGAAACATTGTAGAATATTCACACAATGGAATTCCATACACCACCGAGAATAAATGATTTATAACAACATGTAATAATATGAAGGAATCTCACAGATAATTTTGAGTGAAAGAAGCTAGGCATGTGACACTTAATTCCATTTATATAAAGTCCAAAAAGAGGCAAAATTATCTATGCTGTAAGAAGTCAAGATAAAGATTATCTTGGAGGAGAGATGGGGAGCGATTGAAAGGGGCATAAGGGAGTCCTCTGCGGGTACTGGCCAGATTCTGTTTTTTCAATCTGTGTGCTAGTTCCATGAGTATATTGAATTTATGAAATTGTATCAAGCTGTGCTTATAATACTTTTAATATATGTACTTTTTAGTATGTGTATTATGCATCAATAATTTATTTTTAACCTGAGAGTTTTGGCTCCTAAGCCACACTTTTTTTCTACACTCTCGCCACTAAATATTTAAACACAGAATACGTACTTGAAAAAAATCCGTGTGTGTATATATATATATATATATATATATATACACACACACACACACATACATTTTACAGTTAATTTCAGTACTTGGAAGAATCTCAGTGTAACATTTCTATGAATACTTTCAGAAGCAGAAGAAGTCCAATTTTGAGTCCAACAGAATATTTATTCAAACTTGCTGGGCTAGCCATAGTGTTTGCTGTTGTTATGATTGTTACCTTCCAGTTGGTTTCTGGATATGCTTATCATGTTACAGATCATGGTTTAGGGTGACATTTACCAAGACAGGTGAGCATTGACAGCGAGAAGTCATCGCTCTTGTGAAATCAAATCGGCAATCAGGCTCCATTTTGAGCTTCTTACTACGGGATAACTTCCATCGAATGAAATTCTTTTGTGTCAGCTTTAGATACTGAAACCTCAGCTTGCTCACCAAGTTAGAATATGCTCTGTTATTCTTTGTGCTAAGAGGAATTAGAACTAAACTACAGGCTTTAGACCCCAAATCTGAAAATAAGTGTGTCACTGCTTCAAAGATGAGGATTGTTTTACTTTTAGTAATAATTTTCTGCTGTTCAAACGTAACTATCATACTCATTTGTTTCCTTGAACACCGGAAGTACAAACTTCACAGAAATTAATTCTAATTTAGTCTGTACATGCAAATTAATATGGTTCTCAAGCAGCCCTTCCTGAACCTACACCAAGGGAAAGCTTAGTGTGGAAATCTGGCAAGTTATGGGATCAACAATAGTAATCTATTACTTTTATAAATTCTCAGATAGTTTAAAACATGTAACAGTACATTTTAAATATCTTTCAGAGATACCACGATGATAAAAGAAGACCCCCAAATTTTAAGAAAGCCTAAAACTCCAACAGTAAAAACTTTTTTAAATCAACTTACTCCAACCTCCTGCCGGTTTGTCAACAGGCTAAAAACATTTCGAGATTTCTCTGTCTTCGATTTAATTCACCCACAAATTACCATCTCTTAATTCGTCTTTTAGCTTTCCCAGACCACACTCTATTCTCAGGATGCTAAATTCCCAGAGGACCCCACTCTCAGCATTTCTACTCTCAGCACACATGCCTCCAATTAATAGCATTTATTAAGTATTTTCTATGTGTCTACCATTTACATCCCCTTCAGCCCTTTCAATAGCCCCATCACTTCTTTTACTAACCACATTTGATTCTTGAGGGAGCTAAAGCACAGACAGTTTACATAACTTACCTCAAGTTCTAATGCTTATAAGTGGTGAAACCTTAATTCCATTCCAGGCACTGGGGTTCAGTTATTACACTATGTTGCCTCTAATTATTGACAGGAACTTCAGGCCACATAGTAGTACTATGAATCCCGCCCTTGCTAATACTCCACTCCTACCTTCTAGACTCTAATGAAAATTCTGGCTTTACTCATTCTGTGGAACAGACCTTACTGCTGCTACTCACATGAAGCATTTGGACTTTCTTTCCTAGCATGAAAGAATGTGAGCTTTAGACTTTTTATCACCACCACAGGAGGACGTGGGGCTAGGGCTCAAAACTGAATTTTGATGCGTTTTTAAAGTCCTTTTTGCTGGCAAACTTGGTAATGACTTGGGATTGGCCATGAAGTACTATTCTGGAGACTCACTAGATCATTCAAGAGTTGATGTCACATAGAGTCCCAAGACAGCGCAAGACACAGATCTCAAGTTCACAAAAAAAAAAAAAGTCAAAATTGATCCCACTGTTAATTATGATGTTTTCCAACTCACATGCCAACATAAAATCCCATTTCAAAAACTTTCAACATCATTAGAAAAACCAGTCACTGTGTATTCTCTAAAATTTATTTACAGTTAATAAGTTAAAAAGCAAAGTACAACCAGACTGTAAATCTTAATCAGATGCACATCAAACTGTCCGAGGAGACAATTCGGTTCCGTTACAAACAATTGCCTTCTACTGCACTTAAGACATAACGGTCTAACAGAAAATGACTCAAAGCACACCAATAAAGTATTATAATAAAGTAAATATTATGTGTATACGTCCACTAAAAACCACCAATTTAAAGAGTGCTGTGGCAACCCTTAAAACCGAAAGCTTTCAGTTCAAACTTGCTGATTTTTTTTGTATTCAAATATTTTTAACGTTTCTTTATTGAAGAGTTTTCAGGAAAATAGTACTATCATCTGCACGTAGCAAATCAGTAAGCGTCAGCCACCAGCTTAGTTACACGTGTCCAGGGGGTACTCGAACTTCAACAAAATAAATACACACCACGACAGCAACACTTTGCACTATCAACAACGGAGCTTGCCCTCGACGATCATGACATTCCTGGTTTCTGGAAGGAAAAGTAAGTTGCTGGTTGACAGGAAGGAGGATAAAAAATGACATCAGGAATCCCCAAAGGTTAGCGGAGATGCCAGTCACCACATTTAGGCACTCAAAAGTTAAAAATGAAATAAAAGCATAGCAAGGTGATCAACTTCCTCCTAGCTTCCCCCTCTACTTGCGCCATATGAGATATAAGATAATCTTATAAGAGAATGAATAAAATCATGAGTTTTCTTTTAAAAAACTATATACAAGCTAAGCTACAGACTTAGAGGACAGGAAATGGATGCCTCACCATAAAGGCCACCTTGCCAAGTTCCTCTTCACATTCTGCCCAATGTACCCATAAAATACTTTCACTTTCCTGTTAATATACTAACCAACTATATTAGTTGTTTCTTCACGTTTTAGAAGCTGTAACATAGGCTTTGCTAAAGAACAGTTGGCAGAAATAAAGATTTTTTGACATCTTATTTCACAAACTAGAAATGGCATGATTTTTAAATAGACCAGATAAGTAACATATTGAATTCAAGATGGACAATCAGATCCTAACTGAAATCAGACAGCCCAGATAATCCAAAGAAGCATTTTTGCTAGTTCAAGTGCACTAAAGTAACAAGGCATGAGGAAAAAATGTTAAGAAACTCAGTTAAAATAAATGCATGGTGTCAAATGGTTGTTTCAGTTTTGAGCTGAGCAGAGTTATCCTCCCAGCTAAGTCTAATTTCAAAATCCTCTGGGAAACTATCTAGATAAACTGTACGTTAAAATTACATTCTAATATGGCCACTGAATTTATTTTTTAATTATTATAAAACTATATACAATAGTGAGTGGTACCAATACATATTTTTTCCTCAGGGGCTAGTTAGCTAAAAAATTTTAACAATTTGGGGGTGGGAGGGGAAACCCTATGTATCTGAAATACAACTGGCAATAAGCTAATAACCAAAAGAATATATATAAGCTTCCTATCACACAAATAAAATTTAACACTCTCCATCAACTAAGTGTTGATTCACTTTTATTTACTCATGTGACAGTGTCTGTAACAACGCATTATTATTAAGTAGTGAATAAAAGAATATGAGGCATACTGGGAAACTGGCATCAAGTCGTAGATATATATATATAATTTTCTTTTTTCTACAAAACAAGAACACTGAAATTAAAGTCACAAAACTCCTACTTATGGACTATTAAACTTGAAAAACTCAATCCAGAAAGCTATGCCATTTGAATTCTAAGAACACAAGAGTCAAAACTTCAACTCTTATTATTCTCCTACGAAGCTGCCAAGCAGAGATAAACCTTAATATTGAGGATTTCATATGTCGAGTTCCAGCCAGTATGAATCGTTCCATAGCAGAATACTTAAATTTGAAAAACAGTGGTACAAAAACACCACTTGACCCTTTAGATATTGCAGTAAAATCTGGCTGTGGCACCACCGGCTAAAAACCATTAAGTCTTGCTGCCACCAATGACCAAAGGCACTTGGATAATCAAGAATTCCACACCGGGCCGTATGATATAAATGCTATCATAAAAGTGTAAAAGAAGGGTCAATACTCTGTGTGACTCGCCTGTTCGATTCCTGTGGTCTTCAGCTGTCAACAAAGACCGGTAACTACAAACATAATTATGAATGGAATTAAGATAAAAAAGGAAACTCGTGGAGCAAAAGAGACAACTCATTGTCATGATGTATATAAAAGTGATGGATATTAGTTTGGACATTTCTTGCTATCCAACAACAAAAAGTAAAGAAAGACCCATTTTGCCCAAAGTAACTTCAACCGGTTACATGATACCAAGAAATGTCCCCACCCCCTCGAAATCACTAATAGTTCTAAGAATTCTAATGGGTATTCTGTTTATCATTTTAATCACAAGGTTTACACACATTTATTTCTCCTATGTGATTCCCAATTTAAAATAGGTTATCCTTGAACTATACCTGGATTTGTATGTTAGACCAGTACAAGGAGACCAAATCATTTCCAACAGGATTCCATCCATCTCTTTAACCAACACCAGTTCTTTATAACTCTTTTTTTCTTTATCACAAGCCATGTGGTTTCAATGCACTTTAATTTTTATTTAATCAAAAAGAATTTAACAACTAAACTTTTCCTAAACAGAACTTTATATGAGTTTCAACCATTTTCTTTAGGAGCTCAGCAAATATAAACATTAAATCTCAATATAAAATCTTTAGAAACACCTCAAAAATGTTTAAACAGTTGTAGTTTGCATCTCTTTGTTTGCAATCACTGAGCCCATGGAATTCACAGCATACAAATCCTTGCACTATTAAGTCATAAGCTTGAATCTCTTAGAAAAATATCCTTGGTCAAAGCTTTGGAATCCGGTTAAAATTAGGAAACGAGTGGGATTCAGAATACCCTGAGCACAAACGGGTGCAACAGCACAAAACAGATTCGATCTTTCGTCCAGAAAGAGGGGTGGCAGTCGAAAAGAAAAACGGGGGTAGGGGTAGAGGAGCGGGGTGAAAAGCAAGTAGATTCTGGCGTTATTACACAAGCATGAAACCAAATTCCTTTGGAAAAAATAACGACTTCTTCGGAGGACTTCCAGACCAGTGAGGTAGAGTCCAAAGGGAGAAAACGGATCTGCCCCTCCAGTCCTGGAGACGTCTCAGTCCGGGGTACGGAAGCAAAGGGCCCTCCCCCACGGGTCCGGCGGCCTCCTCCTCCGCAGCCCCGAGCCGGGAAGGGGCGGAGGGCGCACCTGCCCCGGAGTCCCAGACGGCGGCGCCGCCGCGAGTCCGGGGCGCCGGGCCGGGAACACCAGCCGGTGACTTCTTCGCCCGTAAAGTGCACGAGGGGACGGGGTCCAGGCCGGATCTGTAAACACTCGACTGACACTTGTCCATCCCTCGGGGCGGAAGCTCCGTCGCCGGCTGGGAGGGCGACGCGGGCCGCGTCTCACGCCCGAGGCACCGGGAAGCGGCGGAGCCTCACCACGGGTTCCAGGTTCACTTGCAGGACTTGGTGCGCCTTACGCCGCGCCGCCGCCAGGCTGCGCTCGCCCCACACGTCGTCGCCGACGCGGATGGTGGGGAAGGTGGTCAGCGTCGGGGTGGCCGCCCTCCAGATCTCCTCCAGGGTGCGGCCCCCGAAGCAGGGCTCGGGCGCCGCGGGCTTGGCGGGGCAGCTCTCCCCGGGGTCCGCCGGCGGCGGCGGCGGCGGGGGCTTCCTCCGGCGGGCGGCGGGCGCCCGGGCTCCGCGGCGCCTCCTCCTGGCCGCCGCGCTCGAGGTCGCCCTGCGCGTCGGGCCGCGGGCGGCAGGGGGTCCCGGGGGATCGGGGACCAGGGCCCGACAGGAAGAGTAGCCGTAGACGTCCTTGCTGCGCAGGATATGCGGGGAGAACTGGTGCTTGAGGCTGCAGAGGAAGCTCCAGAGCTCCGCATCCGAGCTCATGAACTCCGTGCTGCGTGGCATGAACAGCTTGAAGGCGTCGCCCAGCGCCTTGGTGCTGTCGGCCAGCGAGAGTTGCGACCGCGAGTACACCACCTTCTCCTCCCGCGCCTCCAGCGCGGCCCCTCCTCCCGCCCTAAAGCCGACGCCCCGGGCGGCCGCGGCCCGGGCGGCCGGGGACCGGCGCCGCCGCCTCTTCACGCTGCGCCGCATCGGAGGCCGCTCGGGGCCGCCCGCGCTCGCCGGGTCCCGCCGCCGCCGTCCCCGCCCGCCTTCGGCTCCGCGGCAGCAGCAGCTGCTGGCGCCTCCCGCCCGGCGCGTCTCTAGCTACTTTTCTCGCCTCCGCCGCCGCCGCCCCTCCCCCTCCGAGGGCGGAGGACGCGGGTGAAGATCCTGCAGACCGGTACAAGATGGCGGCCGGCGCCCACCCCTGGGCTTTGTCATTGGACGGCGCCTCGCCCCCCTGGTTTCTCTTTCTTCTCCTCTCTTGCCTCCTTTCGCCCTCTGCCTTTCTTTAAATGTGCCCGCCTCAGGCCCCTCCCACCGCAGCCCCGACTCCACCCATTGGGTGCTCTCAGAAGAGGGGCGGGGACTAATGGGGGAGAGGCCAGTTCCTGGTAGATGGTGCTGGGGTGGGTGATGGTGGTGGCCCTTGAACGCGAGTCAACAGTTAGGTGGGTATATGGGGAAGGTGCTTTGTCTACAGTAAGGGGTGGACATCAGCTCCACCTTGGGGAGAGTCACTCTCGGAGTGAGTGGGTGTGCATTTGAAGACTGAGCTTGGAGGTCTACCAGTCTGAATAACAAAGAGAGACGTGCCCAAAGGCTGTGGTTTTTATCACAGAAAGGGAGTTTGGGTCTAAGTCCAGGGGGAATGGGCCTTTCACCATTCCCTTCTAAACCTTCAGAGGCCTCTTTTGCATCTTCATCCAACTCTTCCCGCTTTTGACCCCAATCCATGTCAAACAACACTAGTAATCCAGAATCATTCAGGTAATATGGACGGCATCAGTGGCATTGTCTCCTTCTAGACAATGGAACCATCTTCACCTTTAAGAGATACTCTGCTTATCGGGAAAGCAAAGCCTTTTATACCCGTAGAACTAAATACTCTGCTCAAGTTGATCAAAGATCAATTACGACAAAGCCATTCTCCTTACGGAAAATAGCATTTTTGAATATGTAATTGTTTTTTAAATGAATGCACTTCACTTTTCATTTAGTTTTAATATGTCCCTTTGCAGCACCATCTCTATCATTGAGAAAGGATGCAGCTTCACAATCAAAAACGTTCTGCTGAAGAGAACACACTGTTACGAACCCAGCACCTTTTGTATTTGAGAGGAGGGGATTATGAAGGTTTATAGAGTAATGGACAGTCTTCAGTCATCTTTTCTATCCTCAGTACTTAGTTCAGCGCCTGTCAGATAGTGGGCACTCTATGTTTGTTGAGTGAATCGATGAAATACCACTGATAACTTAAAATGATGTGAGAAAGAAAGACACATTGAAATCGCTAAGAACAGGACAATTTTATATTTTATATTTTACATTGCAGTTTTCTCTTAACTGCATTAAAGTTTTAAGGTTAAAAAAATCTCCTAATACTTAGAACTTTAAGGTAGGCATGCAAATTTTACCCTTAAGTGAGCACCTTATTTGCAGCAGGGAACTAATAAAGCAGAGTTTTGTGATTTGCACATACTGCTAATGGTTCCCTCGAATATTTGAGCTGAAAGATACCTAGTTCAATCTCCTTATTTCACAGATGAGGAAATTTGGACCCACAGATGTTCAGTAATACAGCTTCTTGATAGCAAGACTAGGACTATAGTTTAGGTCTTTGGATTTCTAATCTAGTGATCTTTATATTTCACTGGAGGTTTTTCAAATTGTACTGCTCAGACTCAAAGAGGTTAAATAGCAAATGCTTTATGCAACAGTGGAGTGACTAACGGACAGAGTATTTCCAATTCCACTCCTCCCAGAATTGAGCAGTTTTTATCTGCCCTATACTGGACTTACAGATATTTTCTTAGAACTAGATTTTGTTCGTTTAGTTTCAAAACAAAGGAATAAAGTAAATAAAATGAACAATAAATAAAATAAAACCAAAATATTTTGAAAGTTGCTTCTCTACACCAGAGCACCATCTCCACACACTGGGTTTATGGTAAAAACCAAACATCCTACCAGGAGACCAGTTCTCAACCTACCAAAATCATGGTAACTTTCTGAAGAGAAAATCATGTTCCTAGAAAAGCACACCCTGATCTCAGGACAAGATTATGGAGCCAGGTACCAGCTTCCTAAGTCCTTACAAAGAAATGTCATTACAACAACTCTTTATATCACAATTAGTTCTCTGGGTAATTCTGGGAGCACACACGAATGTGAAATTTGTATAACTTCCATTGGAATGCCCCTGCAAGATAGACATAGAAAATCTCACAGAGTAAGCCAGCAGAGTAGTAAGGGGACTTCATAGTGAAAGAAAAGGGTAAAATAAGGATTTATGTACTCCTGACTTCTCATATTGTTATTTCCTCCCTTCCATGTTAATCATATGATAAGTACTCAGGGTTCTTAACTATGGAAATGTTTAGGGTCTTTTGCCACATAAATACATACCACGCATCTACACAAACTTAGCGAATTGATTTCAGTTAAAAGGATAATCTTTTTATAAGACCATTCTTATTCTAAGGAAACATAAGGTCTCAACAAATTGCAGAGCATTCAAAAGTTCATTTTATAATACATACTCATTTAATTTACTTAAAACCAAACAATATCTTTATGAAATATTTTTAGGAATTAATATCATGTCAAACTACTTAAATTATTGTATAATTTTAAATTTGGCATTGTTTGAGTTCTCTATTCTTCCGTTTTCACTGTTTCTTATTTTTACATTTCTTCTTGATCTCTACTTTTTGATTAGCTTAAATAGTCCTACAAATGTTTCTTATCCATTCTCCATAAGTGAGTAAAATTTACACATAAAGATAATATATTTCTTCTAGTTCCTGGGACACTCCTAAGACACTATAAGGTTTGTGGAAAGTTGGCAAATTGAAATTTTGTTCTTGAGGAAACATTGTTTAAAATGCTGAGTTTATTCCTTTACCTCTCAAGGAGAATGATGCTTCCTATATATCTGATAAGTAGTGGATAATAAGAATAAACAGAACAAAAAACTACCTCTATGTGTATATTTTCTGAATTTATAATTTCTGTAGTTTAAGAATGAAACCAAGCAGTGATTGGAGAAATTGAAAATAACATTTATCTCTTAGCTGTCCAGAACTTGTGCTTTAAGATTCCACTTCTATGAAATAATTTGCTTCTTGCAAAGTGGCCAAAAAATAAAAAAGTATCTGTAAGTGGCTGGGAGCATCCACTCTGGAATCAAACAGACTTGGAATCAAACAGATCTTTATAACAAAATACCCTTAGATACATTTTTTATCTTTCTGAGCCTATCTCCTCATCTATAAAATGGGCATAATCTCTACTACAATAGATTGTCTTGAGGATTGGATGAGTGAACATTAGTAAAACTTTTACTAGAGTGCCCAGGTCACAGCAGGCATCCAATAAATAATAGTTATCTTTGTCTTATCTAATTGAGGATTTTACTTGGTTTAACCTATGTATTTCAAATCCTATATTACAGTGGGAGTCTATAGATTTTTTTTAAGTAATAGATTGATGAGGGGAAAATCAAAATGTTAGAGCGAGAAGGAAATTTAGAGATCATGTAATGAGTCCAACATTCTTAATTCAGATGAGAATATTGAGATGCCAAGAGATATGCCCAAGTTCACACAGCTGAATGGTAGAATACTCTGAACCAGAACCTAGGTCTCCAACTGTTAATCCAGAGTTGTTTCTAACTTTCTTGTATTTAATCCAAGGAGATAGCATTAATTTTTAGTTCAAGTGAAATTACATAGGACATGATTCATCAGTTTCAGCCTTTTCATTAGAATCATTATAAAGTAATTTAGATCTTTCTATAAAAGTTATCTCGAAGCTCTGATATGCTCTAAAACTGCTTAATGTAAAATACACACTTAAACTGAGAGGCCAGAACTTCCACTTCCAGGAAGATGAAATACCTGTACCTTTCCTATTCATCTTGCTACTTTCAATTTAAAACCCTGGACATTATATATAAAATGAACATAAGAAGACTGAAGAAGGGAGAAGAGAAAGCAGACAGGCTAAGGATCTCAGAACCCAAAGAACAACACAGCAGTGAGTTCCCTGCGTTCTCTTTTTTTTTCTCTTTTCTGCACACATCTCAGACTGAGTGCTGGAGAAGCCAGCAACCAAGAAATGCCAACAGACATAAAAGACATAAAAGTGCCAACAAAACCTTGTTCTCTCTAGCTTTAGGACCAAGAAAGGAGTAGCCTAGCAAGACAAACTTTTAGAAAATTATTGATCTACTGCAGCAAAACACCACCACCCCCAAAAAAACACTATGGCTTGTACCCTCACCAGGCTATAACTAGGCACCCCACCACTCCTTTTGGGGTGATGTCAGAGAAGGCCAAATAGGGAACCACAAATCTCATCCCTGCTGGGCAGTGAAGAAGCAGTTCTCTCGGCAAAATCCCAAGGATAAATTTCAAGTTGAGGATGGGGCGGTGGGGACGAGAATAAAAGAGTCTAGATCTTCAACGACATTGTTGAACCATCAAACCAACCCTGAGACTGCCCACCTGTGGGTATCTAAGTTAAGGAATCAGTAAATGTCACTATGACTTAAACTGTTACTTGGAGCCAAACACACCGTAACTGATACAGACCCCAGGTGATTGTGACATGCACTGCACACCGCCCCCAATTGATGTCCCCTTACGCACCTGCCCCCATTGACTACCAGTGTTAGAGATTTTGCCAAGACTATTTTAGATTTCAAAATATTTCCTGAGAAATTCCCCCACATTTAAGCAGAAGCTCATAATAAATAATCCCTGTCTCAAGCAAAACACGATTAATTTACGAAAATATGTTGGACAAGAAAAGACCAAAAGACCACAGGGTTATGTCATTTGTAAAATATTTCCATTTAAGTTGCTTAACTCTTAGTTTTGAAGATTTGTAGTTAGATTTACTGGAACTGTTTTCCCCAAATTGTGGCCAGGAAGATATTTCCACTATCTCATCAACCTGCTCCCACTCTCTGTTTAGTACCTAGACTGTAGCTCAGTGACTCTTCCCTTCGATACAGATAAAGAGAATTAAGGATCCTCTCCCAAATGGGTTTTCCAGCTTTTATTGCACTGTCCCCACCAATGATTTTTCAAACTAATCAGACAGTAGGATATATTTTATATGGTAGTACACTTTAACATAAAATACGTTTATTGTGAAAACGACATTAACATTGATTTTTTAAATGTAAATAAAAAACCCACTCCATAATATCCATATTCAAATATCTATTTTGTTTCATTAGTTCTAATTTTATATGTCATAGTTTTCTTCACTTAACATATAAATATTTCTTTGTATTTTTACACAATCTTATTACACCTTACTTCTACTTCTTCATCATAATATAATATTTCTTCTACTAAGATGTTCAAATATAATACTTGTGGAATATTTGGGCCATAAGGACACTGTTTTCAGTTTTTCAGGATTATAAACAATGTTCAAATGCACCCCTTCAGCATTTTTTTCTTCTTTTCATTACTTCCCTAGGATAAATTTCCTTGGTCAAGAAGTAAGAAAAAATTTGAGACTTCTTAATACATATTGTTATATTGATTTCTAAGAAGATCACAACCAAGTTACAATACTTCCAGCAATATGAGTATTTTTTCACCCCAACCTTTCCAGAATTGTTTTATATATTTTAAGCATTTTTGCCTGTCTTTAGTTATTAATTATTATTCAACTTGCATTTCTTCTATTACTAGTGAGAGTAAACATTTTCTCTTATACTTCTTAACTTATATTTACTGTTATTTGAATTATCCCTTCATGGTCTCTAACAATTATTTATTGTGGTCTCTTGGTGGTAAACACTTAAAAGAAAATATATTGGTCTAGTGTGCTATTAAAATAATTCTTTTATGACATATCTTGTCTATATTCGTTGAAATCTGGAATTAAGACCTAGAGCGGCGGTATTTTCTTTAAAGGGTAGTTTCTTATAATTGCACTTATGTAGGCATATACCTTGCTTTAAATTACAAGTTTCTGTTTAGGATGCGAACAAGCAATTTCCTCTGCTCTGTCTTTTACCATTTTCAACATTTTGATCTGTGCTTTAGATAAGATGATGAGTGGTGGGTGGGCTTATCAAACTTAGAGATTCCATGGAGAGATAGGAGAGAGCTGATACCTCCTTCTATACCATCTAAAACAGTGAACCAATTCTTTAAAAATGTAATTTCATAGAAGCAAGTATAAAGTCTAAACCAGGAGTCTGTCAACTCAGCCGTAGAAGTATAACCGAAAAGAACTATACTTAATAGCAACACATGTTTATAAGACCAAGAGGGTTCAGTTGGTAGCAAGCTTAATATGAGTCCATGGTAGACATTTTGTCCAAGACCTTATGTGATCCTACAACTGTATCAGTCATAATCACTATTGCTCTGCACTCTTCAGACCGTTCCTGGAGTATTATGCGTAGTCCTGGGACATTGGCACGTGGGAGCCTATTCCCCAGAAGAACGATGTGGAAGAGAAAGTGACTCAACACTGGGGCATGGGAAGAATGGACAGATGGCTTGGATTATTTTCCTTGGAGAATAGAAGTCTCATGTAGGATATTATTAAGGACTTGCAAGCATTTTAATATTTGCATGTTCTCTAAGGTTCTAAACAGGGAACCAACTAGCCATGGAGCGCTACTGTATGATTAGTAAAAAGCATTTCCACTGGGCAAATGAATTAGGAAAAAGCGTTCCTGTCTCTGGGCAAATAGACTGTCACACTTTGGTACAGAATATGGCAAAGGGAGTACAGCTGCATTTCAGACCCCGCTTATCCCCTCGGTCACTTATTTTTGTGCACAGATTGTTCAACTTTATGCAGTGGCCCTAGCTCCATGGTAGGGTCAGTAAACTATGATCATGGATTGAACCCAGCCTATGGGCTGTTTTTGTAAATAAAATATTGTTGAAGACAGCTACACTCGTCTGTATTGTCTATGTCTGCTTTCCCACTATAATGGCAGAGCTGACCGGTGCCAACGGGGCTGTATGGCCTCCAAAGCATCAAATATTTACTGTTCGGCTCTTTACAGAAAAAGTTTACTAACTCCTGACCTACAACGCTTTTTTCAAAAAAATTATTGTTATACTTGACATACAATATTATATTAGTTTCAGGTGTACAACATAGATTCGATATTTTCATACATCATGAAATAATCACTAAAATAAGTCCAGTTACCTTAATTTTCTTCTGCTCACAAATACCAGGATCTGGGGGGGCAATTAGGGATTTACAGAGTGAGCGCTCATTTTAAAGAAGCAGATTTTGGAAAAAAAAAAATTCACTCTTTGATTTTCTTTTCCCAGAAGCAACCATTTTCAACACTTCTGGCGTTTCTCCTGTCCATGTTTCGAAATAACATGCTTATACTGCTATTTCTTGATTCTTCAGTTTTAAATATTATTCATGTATTTCTTACTATGCCAGATGTGGATTCTCCTTTGCTCTACCTCTTAACATATTTATATCACATATTTTTGCTAAATCTGTATCTGGCATTTACATTGCCATGACTATGTAAATAGAGCAAACTTTCTAACCACCAAAGCCTTCCAAAAATAGAAAAATATCTTGTAAGGTTAGTGTGTTCCTGTAAATAACTTCCTGTAAATCCTGGAAGGCAGATATTTTCTTATTTATCTTTGCATCTCCAGTACCCTCTACAGTGCCAGTACAGGTGAGGTAATCTTTAAATGGGAATGTTTATTGTGAAAGAGTCTGGCACTTACTATTTCCCAAGAAAGCATCAAAGTAGCCTCATGGGGAAAAAAAGAATCAGAATTCTGTTAGGTTTCCTGACTCTTAGTTAGCAATTTAGTGTTATTGTGATTTGAGATTATAGAGAGTGGTAGAAAAGAGGAAGAGCTGTACAAACTCTCCAGCGCCTCAGGCTTCCAAAGGGCATCCCAAGGTCCTGAATGTGTGGATGGATATAGCACCCATGTGTCACGGCGCACGGATATGGTGGCTTGGATGCAAGTGAAGAGAGGATGTCTCACTTAGATTCAGGACATTTTCACTTCTATCTATTGGAATGCCATATAAATCTAACAGAATGCCTGGATTTCTACTAATGTTCAGACAGAACTTGGAGCAGAGCAGGAAATGGGATTCTGTGTAGAACCAGAGAAAATTTTATGTAACTAAGAGCTATAGCAGAATCAAGCCAGGGCCTTTATGTAACTTTCAAGATAATATCTTGACCTACAGCATGACCACCTTTTCAGTAAGTTTTTTTACTGGGATTTTATAATCATTATTTTGCTTTACTTTGTAGTAATGATGACTCTTTCATTTACTCGAAATTACAATTATTTAGTCTAACAATTTGTCTCTCAGTATAAAATGGGGGAGGAGGAGAGGGTGTTATTTTTTATTCAACACAGTGCCAGCCTCTGAGTAAGATGTTTTACCACATGAATTTAAGTAATATACCATGAAAACCAAGAAAAAGACAATCAGAAATTTTCTTAACTTTGAGCTATAGGATTGTTTTTCAGTGACAGGACATGGACTCTCCCAAGATCTTGTATAAGACTAATTCCTATTTTGTTACAGGACTATAGCCTTGGTCAGGGGTTGCAAACCTACAAAAGTGCTTCAACTGAACCTGCACAGAATTTCAATAACCATGAAAGTTTAAAAGAATTACAGTTCTCTTGCTGTTCTTGAAAAATGTTACTCTGTCACTAATGGGTCCTCATTCAACATGGTCACAAGGGCTGGAGCTGAGAAGGTTTTGTAATCTGTGTGCCCTCAGTAATGTGTGGGTCTGCAATCCTTGGGCTCTATGAAATCTCAAGATTATCAGATCAAAGTTTATGGTCTTAATACTGGTGGTACTATTTGTTCCCACTTCACTACTTAGGGTAGCTTCAGGGAGTGGAAGTTACGTTTTGATGCTTTGAGAAACAGGGCATATATTTAGGAATAATAATAATAATAGAGAAGACTTTAACACACTGCGATGGACACAGCTTTGTCGTGATGATGTCCAGCAATTCACTTTTTTAGCTCCCATCTTCTTGAAATTGGTCTTCCATTTTCATTTATTTGCTTATTTGCAGAATGTTTGGACTATATTTATGAGGAAAAAGCCCCAATGGGGCATTGATTCTATTAAAAAGGTAGGGCAGAGACTCAATGGAGAAAATATTCTTTTGATAGGATACCAATGAGGAATATATTAAGTAAATGATTAATGTTAGAAAAAGTATTACCATAGTACATGATTAAAACCACAGGACAGCATTTCCCTGAATTCCCTGAGCATCTTTGTAAATCACTAAAAAAAACCCAGGCCTTGATTTGAAAACCAGAAACTTCAATGCAGAGTCTATCGATAACAGTGTGTCTATACTTCTCATCCACCCTTGAACTCAGGATGTCCAGTGAAAAATCTGAATACGGGTCAGTAGAGGCTGTTCTTTAATATATTTTAAATGCTAAAGAGAAAATTAAGCATTACTACCCACCAGAAATAGGTAGAATTATAGTAAAGAGGGAACTTTCTTATCTTGGTTTGTTAAGACTATTAGCATTACTCCTTATGTAATTTTTTATCCATATCTGCATTTTAGCACTTAACACAGTATTTTTTAGTTTGCTTCCATGTTTCTCTTTCCTAAAAGTCTTGAACACATAATCAAGTCCAATTTCCTTTGAATCCCTAGCTCTTAACACAGTATTTGGTATTTGGGTGTTCAGGAAATATTTGTTGAAAGGATGAATATATCAATTCATTAATCATACAACAGGCAACTTTTGAGGTAATTAACTATTACTACTCAAATGTTCAAATTTCAAAACTTGGATCGTAAAACAATCTAAATAATTGGTCTCTTCCTTAATTTCAAGTCTGCGCTTGCTCGCGCACGCACATGTGTGTATGTCTGTGTGCGTGCGCATGTTTTCCCTACCACCTCCTTTCACTTGGCATCCTCTAAAGATGTTTATGCGGCTGACATCATCCCACCGAAGACTGGGCCTTAGGCTTGACAAAATGCCCAGCCTGGCCCAAGAAGCTTAGGGAAGTTACAGTCCACTGCAATAAGCATGAAAGGTAGATTCTTAGCCAAAAACACTAGTATTTCAGTGTGGTTTTTTCAGTCTTACAGTGGGAGACTTCAGTTGATGGCCTTAACAACCTGCTTCTCCGAGGTAAGGTCCTACCAGGTGCAGGAAGCACTTGAACCTAATCAAGACTTTAGTACGCTCCAATCATGTCACTCTGAAACTCCAGCAATAATTACCTTAACAGGCCTGAGTAAATAAAAAGCTGCTTCTCACAGGCCAACTCCCCTGGATCTTCCATTTAGATGGCTGACTCTATTTCTTGCTGCGCCACCAGGACCTTCCTGCTACATCGTCAACCTGCTATATAACAGTGACCAGGCGTGAAGTACTCTAGCTGCATTTGTCACACTGACCAGTCTGTGGGCACAACCCATCATCAGAATGGTTCTTTCACTTAGTGTTCATCAGAATTGCCTGAGAAACTTGTCCAACATACATCCCTGGACCCTGCTCCCAGATATTCTAACTTAGTAAGTACAGGATGGATCCAGTTCACCTCTGATTTTAAGAAGCACCTCAAGGGCTTCCCTGGTGGTGCAGTGGATAAGAATCTGCCTGCCAATGCAGAGGACAAAGGTTCAATCCCTGGTCTTGGAAGATCCCACATGCCGCGGAGCAACTAAGCCCATGTGCCACAACTACTGAGCCTGCACTCTAGAGCCCGTGAGCCACAACTACTGAGCCCGCATGCCACAACTACTGAAGCCCACGTGCCTAGAGCCTGTGCTCCACAGCAAGAGAAGCCACCACAATGAGAAGCCCACGCACGGCAACAAAGAGTAGCCCCCGCTCACCGCAACTACGCGACCAAAGATAAATAAACAAATAAATAAAAAATTTTTTAAAAAAAGAAGCACCTCAAGGGACTTTGATGAAAGTGTCCCACAGAGAACACTTTGAGAAACTCTTCATTTGAGACTAAATTATTCTTTATTATGCACCTTTTCTATGGCAGCAATCCACTAGCAATCTTCCCTCCCTTTTCCCAGATCTCCACACGTTCTTTAGGAATCTTCTTTGGTTGTAACTTAGTTTTCTATATAATCTAGGCACAGACATATAGCTATTACCCTTCTGTTTTTAAATGTCTCCCATATGCTTTCCTCTAGACCAGCAGTTTTTGTGCTATGCTCCATGGAAATTCAGGATTGTATAAAGCTTTTCTAACGGATTTTAAATTGTTCATATGTAAAGAAATGTTTTCCTTTGATATGTACTTTATTTGGAGACATACAAAATATGTACAGTTTCCACAACCTTGAACAGAAAAGGAAAAACAGAATGGTTGACAACTTCATAATGTAATACACATTGATGAATGTCTGCCTAATTTAAAATAAATACTTAAAAACTCGTGATCAGTGTTTCCCTCTACAAAACTTCCAAGAAAATTCACAGGTAACAAAAGCATAAGTCAGCTAAGATTATATCCTAGGTTCACTGCATAGCAGGCAGGCTTCCCATAGGTCTTTGATTACTTTGCAGCTATACCCACTCTCCAATCAAAGACAGGCTCTAATTTTTAAAGCATTAGGGGTTCAGCCTTCACTTGTAATATTAGAAGTATGAGAATTAAAGGCAGAGTAGTTTCCAGAAGCCTATATTTTCATTAAACCAAATTCTTCTATGCTTCTGTGTTTCCTGTTTTCAAATGCTTTTCATTCTTTTGTGAGGATCTGGTTCATTAAGATGTTTGAAATGTGCATCCTTTGGGTATGCTGAACATAAAGCCCCACATGGTTGGTCTGCCAGAGTCCATCCCCTGTGAATGAAGTTGAATGCACTTGACTGAGTAATGATGCATGAATACCCTTAAAAAGAAAGGCACTGGTGATGGAGCTTCAGCTCCACTCTAAGCATCAAACCCTTCAAGATGCAGTGGAACAGTCTCTGCCAAGTCAAAAGGCAATGCAAACATAAACTATCACCTCTAGCTATGTGGCCGGAGGAGAAAGGAGGAGAATGAACGCATGCTCATGATGAGGTTGTAGTGGGTCTTCAGAACAAGTCAAGCTAACTCAGCAAATGTGTATTGAGCACCTTCTGTGTGCGAAAGCATTAATGAAAATGTTTATATTACTGGAAGACCCAGAAAGCTATTCCATTCACTGAGACATACCCCAACCTCCAGGCTTGTCTCCAGAGGACCTGAAGGAGAGTTGTCTGGTCCAATGTGAGATGGTCCGATTGGACCCTGCCCAAGCCCAATCCATAAGAGTCTGATTGGAACAACTGGCCAAAAGATCGGTACTAAGTGGGAATCGGTAAGTTTTGTGTGAGGGGCAGGGTCCACAACATCAAATGATCTGGCTAGATCGGTGTTTTTCAAATTGCAGGTTACAATATCAATTAATGTCTCAACCCAACACATTTTTTAAAAACATAGAATAGAATAGAGGACGGGGGGGTGTCAGCATATTACAAATAGTAAGCCAAAGCACTATTTCATGAAATATGTACTAGTGTGGGAGGAGAGGCAGGATGAGCATGTGTGTGCGTGTGTGTGCGTGTGCGTGTGTCCTAGGTTGTTACGTGAATAGATTCTAATGGTGAGTAGGGGTCCAAAAAAGTTTGAAATCCACTGAACAAATGATCTACTAAAATATTTTCCAATACTGAGATTCCACAGTTCTCAAATTTTCTAATTTCTACATGATTTTTAAATTAACTTGTATCAGTTATACTTGTATACAGTTTTAAAACAAATAATTCTACAATTTTTTTAAAAAAAGATCAAAATTCCAAATGTCACCTCTTCTCTTTCCAATTTCCATGCCCTAAGGGAAGTAGTAAATGCTTACATTAATTTAGAGGTAAGAGATCGTTCATTCTGTTTATAGTTGTTATTCATAGTTAGCTCCATATTTCAAAATAGCGTGCTTATACTGTTTCTTGACTTTTTTATCTTAAATATTATCTATTGGATTATTTTAATGAAATTTGAGTACTTAGCTCTCTTACCTCACACACACACACACACACACACACACACACACCCTACTCTAACATCTAATCCCATTAGTATTAAAATTATTTAAATCAATTATTGCTATTTACATTAAATGACTATATGACTATTATTTCCAGCTGAACATGTAGGGTAATACGATTATATATTTTTGCTTGCTTATTTTTTGTTATTCCTGGAGTTATTAATAGCTTCTTTTTCATTTCTTTAGTTTCCATGTATACCTCTTATTCATACACAGACTTTCAACAGAACTATAAATACTCTCTCAAAACTGTTAAACACATCTGGCAGAATGTCAGTTTCATTACTTCTTAGAGACTTCCCTCTTGATTTCCTCAGCCCTTTCATGCCAAACTGAATTAGTGTTTCTCTTGACCTGAATCTCTGCTGTCATTCTGGGTTCCCTCTTTACCACCATTGTGGGAATTCCCTTCATCTTTCTCCTGTGCTGGATCTCTTTGGATATCTGAATCCTATGTCATCTTCTTTCTTGGCTTACTCCTTCTATTAGTGGAACACGTCCTCCAGTAGTTTCTTGAAAAAAATGTGCATGTGGGTCAAAGATTTGGAGAGCTTTGTACCTAAGTCTCACAATTGATTAAAAGTTTGACTGGGAATGGAATTCTGGGTTGGTAACCACTTTCCCTCGGCATTTTAGGGAGATGGTTCTATTTTCTTCTCGTTTCCGGTGTTACTATTGAGAAACTGAACGCCATTCTGATTCCTAAACCTTTGTGTATGACCTGTCCTTTCTTTCTGGAAGCGTTAGCATCTTTATTTTGTTCTCAGAGGCCTGAAAATTAATGATTATTGTTTTGCTGTGGGGTTTTTTTTCCCCATTATTCATGCTGGGTACTTAATATGGAAACTCAAACCTTTCCATTCTGAGAAATTTTTGTGCTATTTCTTAGTTAAGTTTCTCCTTCATATTTTCCTACCTCTCTATTTCTGGAACTTTTTCCTTTGGCTATTTTTCATACTATTCTCTCCTTTCTTTCTATCTCTATTACTTTCCTACATACTGAAATATTTCCCTATCTTCTAACTCTTCTGTTATATTTTTCACCTCTGCTATCACATACTTCATTTTTAAGATATTGTCGTCATCTTCTGAATGTTTCTTTTCAAGTATGTATTATTTTCTCTTACCTTTCAAATTTTAATTATAATTTTCTAGTGTTTTCTGCTCCCTGCCTTGCCTGTGTACCTTCTAAATTCCTTTTTTTAAAAAAAAATTTCCCCTTCAGTTCTGTACACACTATTTCATGTTAAACGGTTTTTTTCCTCAGTTTTCTGGTGACCCTTGGATCTTTGATCATATTTAAAGATGAAGCACTGAAAAATGGATAGTGAGTGGATAGGGCTTTCAGACTTCACTGATTGGACAGGGATGCAGCCATTTGTTGGGAATCCCAAACCATCAGTATCTGTTGGTTTTTCTCTTGGGTTGATCAGTACCCCCCGAAGAGGAATTCTCCAAATTCCTGCCTAGGGCGTGCAAGCCTCTCTGTCAACATTGTTTGGAGCCGTGTAGTCTGCAGGAAGAAAGAATTGCATCCATTTAATACATAGATTTACCCTGTTTTCAGGGCAGTGCTCTGCCTACAGGTGTGTCTACTGTCCTTGAGGCCAGAGTCCTTCTGATTCAAAGGGTCACCTTCCATCTTCTGCCAGGCTAAGAGAGGAGTAGTTGCCTGGTATGGAGTATGGGAAGAGGCCCTGAGTAATTCTCATCTGGAGTTTCAATCCAATTCACTTTCAGATTCAATTTCTGGGTGTTTTGGAGGCTCCTCAGTAAAAGTTTACCCGCTCCTGAGCACTCTTCACTACAAAATTAGTCTTTAGCTTTCTGTCGTCCCACTATTTGTTTTTCCCTCCCCAGATGTTATTGTAATCACCTTCTCTTCAATTCTCCTTGTCTTTTGGGGATTTGGGCCTTTAAATTTTTATTTTGGTGGAGTTTTATTTTGGTGGAGAGGTTAATAGATGCCATGTTTTTTAAGCTTTTAAAACGATTATATTTAATGCCACCTTTTATGTATAATTTTTCACAAATGAATTTTCAATCCTCAATTCCAATGCTGTGCAATAAATTTAGGGTGGGTAGCTGCTCAAGTTGGCGTGATGTTTCATACAGGTGGTATTTTTAAATGCAGTTTGGTACTGAATTATCAATACAGCATTTTTGTCTAATTCATTAGACAACTGGTTTTAATTCAGTTAAATTCTGCTTGATTCTCAACAGTGAGAAAGCAGGATTGCATTGGAGGGTATATTCCTCCTTTCCTCCCCACTCCCTCCCCATGGCTTTGTGCCCTCAATACAGCACACAGATATGCTATTCCCAAGCATAATGTGGGATCTGAAAGAGAATGCAGACAGCAAAGTAGAAATCAATTTATCTCATGCATTGGTCTAGCAGTGTCTGCCTTGCAGTCAATGTGTATGTCCTTTTTGTATCAGAAGTGAACTTGTGGTTGCTTTACTGGCTTTCTTTCCTCACTGTACTTAGATTAGTTGCCATCAGGTGCAGGGTGCAATGCAAGAAAATGAGGAAGCAGGGTGGAAAGAAGGACTTTCAGGGAATTCCCTGGCGGTCCAGTGGTTAGGACTCCGCACTTCCACTGCAGGGGACACAGGTTCGATCCTTGGGCGGGGAACCAAGATCCCACACGCTGCATGGCGTGGCTGAAAGTAAATTTAAAAATTAAAAAAAGAAGGAATTTCCTGACTCGATATCTGTACTATCTTACTAAATGCAACCTGGAAGCAGAGGAAAGATGTGGGCAAAACACCGGTGACTGAAGTAGAAAAGAGTTTTCCATAAGGAAGAATGGGATGAGACACATCTCTTGTCAAATCTTCTTTCTCTTTCCTTTCCTCTTTTCAGATACAGGTGCAGTGACTAGGGAGAGAAAAGCTCTTCAGTGCAGTCATGCGTCAAGGTCTCCCACCCAGATCTTTCATTCACTCTTAGAAATGTCACAGAACACCAAGAGATTATGAATTTTATGATTCCACTCTTTTATCAAAACTAATAGATGTAATTTAGGTAAACTTGATATACTTTAGTCTTCATTTATGAGAGTCCTTTACGCTTTTCATCATACATCCTTGTCACTGATAAAGTCTGAAATTTACATAACCAACCTCGCTATTCTGGGACGCAGCCTTGCTCCCCAGATTAGATGCACTGTGACCAATGCAGACACACCTCCCACTGTGGAGGACAAGGCAGCCTGGAGTGCTGGACGGAACACCAGCTCTGGGAGCAGATAAGTTCAAACTCTGGCTCTGTCATTTATGAGCCGGTTGATTTTCTTTGTGTGTGAATTTACGTGTCCTTTCAACAGAAACTGAAAGCTATGTAACTTCATTGCTTCTTTTCTTCCCCTTAGTTTCCAGAAAATTGGGAGTTCAACCATCACTCTGTTGTACCAGATGACTCATTTCAGGGAGCTGGTAGAGTCTTTTCCCTTTGTTTCCCAAGATGATCTTTACTGTGTTTGATTGTCAGTGTCTCATGTTATATTTCTGTCTGTTGTAAACCAGATAAAGTCATCACGTATGAATCTAAAACACTTTTTACGTATTGATGCTTCTATTGATGTCACTAATCCAGGCTGACCTTTCTCTACACGGCTCTTGATGCCACTTTACTCTCCATCTGACGATTTTTGCCGGGTGAGTGGTGTGACATGCTGATTTCAGTTCATTTTATTTGCTCCTTTTATAGAAAGGTGAGTTGGTACTGATTCTTTAAAAGCCTGATTTTTAAAGTTTTCTGAAAATTAATGTAAAGGGGGAGGTGTTTGGAGCTACAGTTTTCACTTCCTATCAGAAATCATACAAGTTCATAAACTAAGGAATTTTACTTAGAACTGCCAAGCGAGCATTAGATTCTATTTCTTTTAAGTATACATGCAACCCATTGAGCAAGCATTTATTGAGTATCCATTATGTGCCAGACCTGTCCCTGTCTCTCAGAACACAGACATGAAAAGACAGATCTTGTTCTTGAAATATCTGGCAGTCCAGTGGGAAAGACTAATAAAAAAAATGAACAAGTACAACAAAGTATGATAAATGCTGCAGTAAACTTCTATGGCATCATGGAGTTGAAGTCAACTCTTTCTAACAGGAACTGATTCTTGAATGTTTTTGAATATGTTTAGCTTTCATAAATACCAGTTTCCCAAAGTGGTTGGGAACTCTGCTCTTACCAGCCACATATTTGTATTTTAGTGATTCCACATCCTCACCAACACTTACTATTGTAAGTGTCCTTCCTTTAGCCATTCTGGTAGATATGTCATATATCATGGTATCTCGTTCTGGTTTTAATTTGCATTTTCCTGATGAGTAGATATTGGTAGAGGTGACAGGTGTGGAAGGGTGGGAGGAGGAAGGTCACTACAGACAGGGAAACCAACATAAAGAGGAAGACTCAGAGGCTAGAGATAATGATGGATATGAGAGGTACAGAGAATGGTAAGAGATGAGACAAGAGAGGAGTCTAGGAGTATGAAAGTCTTAGCACAGCACACAAAGGTCGAACTTCCCATAAAAATCACTGGAAAGTTAAACCATCAAAAGATTTTTAAGGGCTTCCCTGGTGGCACAGTGGTTAAGAGTCCTCCTGTTGATGCAGGGGACATGGGTTCGTGCCCCGGTCCGGGAAGATCCCACATGCGGCGGAGCGGCTGCACCCGTGAGCCATGGCCGCTGAGCCTGCACGTCCGGAGCCTGTGTTCCGCAACGGGAGAGGCCACAACAGTAAGAGGCCCGCGTACCACAAAAAAAAAAAAGATTTTTAAGTAGGAGATAAATATAACCAGACCTGTAGTTAAATGATCCCTCTGACAACAGTGTGCAGGACAGATGGGAGGACACACTACTAGAGGAAACAGCTAGGGAAGGAGACAAAGAGAGCCTGGATAGAGGCAGTGATACCAAGGACCATGCAAAGAAGTGGTTTAAGAGACATTTAGACAACAGAATTAGCAGGATTGACTGGACAAGGCAGGTGAGACGGAGTGCAGAGCCCCAGATGGCACACGGGATTCTGGCTTGGTAATGAAATAGATGGTGATGATATTTACCAGCCTGGCAAATAAAGGAAAAGAAGCAGATACAGCCTAGGATATGATGAGACAGGGTAGCAAAATTCATTTTGGACATGTTATATTTGTTTTTTTGTTTTGTGGTACGCGGGCCTCTCACTGCTGTGGCCTCTCCCGCTGCGGAGCACAGGCTCTGGACACGCAGGCTCAGCGGGCCATGGCTCACGGGTCCAGCCACTCCGTGGCATGTGGGATCCCCCCGGACCAGGGCATGAACCCGTGTCCCCTGCATCGGCAGGCGGACTCTCAACCACTGCGCCACCAGGGAAGCCCTTGGACATGTTATATTTGAAGTGATGGGAGAGCATCCAATTAGATAGACATTTTTCCTTCCCTAGCCTCAAAAACCTATCCCGGAAACCAAGTAGTGTATCCCTAGGTTTAATATTTCCTTGCCTTAGAAAAGAGTGAAGAGAATTTTGTTTTCAAACCTTAATCCATAGGAACAACAGAGCTGTATTTCTAAAGGGACAAAGGGGCCCTGGGGATTGAGAGAGGAAATAAAAAGGAAGTGCCACAGCCTTTGAGAGTAGGAAAAGGGCCCTCTGAGAAAAAAAAAATCTGCAAAACAAAGAGGGATGCTAGGACGGGCATTGCTATATGTCTCTCAGAGTGGCTGGCAGTAGTCAAAAGCAAGATTGCATAGCAGAGAACAAAAGTATAAGAGTCTGAGCTCTGTAGATTACATACTGGTCATCAGCATGTGTAGGGTGGTTAAAGCCATGGGGAAGGGCGAACTTACTCTAGGGTTGCTTATAAGGTAAGCGGAGAAAAGGGCCAAGATGATGGGAAACATCAGTGTTTAGGGTTTGACGGTAGAACAGAAGGCGTCTGAAAAAAGAATGCCCAGAGACACAAGAAGAGACCAGCAAAGAGCAATGGCATGGAAGCCAAGGAAGAGAGAGCTTCTAGAAGGAAGTCGTCAATATGGTCAAGTGCTGGAAAGAGAAGTTAAATAAGGTGAGGATTTTAAAGAGTTAGAAAGTCATTAGGGACTTTGCCAGAGCCATTTCACCAGATTGATGGGTTATAAGCTTTATTATGGGGAGCTGTAAAGTGAATGAGCAATGAAGAAGTGAGGGAATGTTTTATATTCTTTTATGGGGTTAAATAATGAAGTGGATAAAATATAAGGTGATCTCTAAGAGGGATTACAGGTTTGGGGGAGAGAATTTTCCTTTAATATGGTAGAAACTTTAGCATAGTAAAAGGCTATGGAGAAAATAGTGATAGAGAAATTGAAAAAATGGGAAAGAGACGAGGTTAAGAAGAAGTGACTGAGGCATCAGAAGGAAAACCAACAGAGAGGTCTAAGGGAAGGCAAGGTTGTCCACTATACCAATTGCTTTTAAAAACTCATGAAACATAAGGGCAGAAAGTAGTCTGCTGTGTTTGTCAACTAGGACATCAAGAATGGCTTTTGGAGAGCAGGTCAATTGCATATTGAAGGCAGAAGCAAGAGTGCAAGGCGCCGAGATCTGAAGGGAATACGGGGAAAAGAAAACCGAAAGTTTAAGATTACGTTGTCAAGACACTTGCCTGTGGTAGAAGAAAATAAGTCAATTCACTAAACCTATCACCTCCACCAGGCCCAGGGCCTCCATGAGTGGCCAGTGTACAGGGACCCTGCCTTGCTTATTGGAGTGGGGTGGGCACTAGAAAAGGGAAGCGAACTTTATGGGCACAGATATCAATCAAGGTGGGACAGCTAAAGTAATAACGTTGACTTGCTCTTGGTGGAACCTCTTCTTGGGGGAAATTAAAAGTCTATTCATGGTTCAGTGACAGAAGCACAGTGACACTATTGGAAGAGATTTTATATTTTTCGATGGAGGAAACATCCCCCTTTTTCTTGGAGATTAATGTATCTCCCCAATAATTTAGCTGTTGAAATAATGTTCAGAGACATGCTCTCTGCTAGGCTGCCTTTCAGAAATCACATTTTCCCTTTTCTATATTCCTCATTATTTTGAGCCATGAATAGGAAAGCAACGGGCCATGAAGGAGCTTATAAGCCAAATACTTTTGTTTACACCCTCATGACCTCAGAATAGCTAAGTAATCAGTCAATACCAAAAAATAAAGCCAAATAAGTTAACAATCATTGAATGAAGTCTAGCTTGTTTTTGTGTCAACTTACTCATTCTGTAAGTATGGACACTTATAATTATGTCCTTAAAGCAAATGAGGATTTTCAAAAGTCAAGTGTAACCATGGGCTGTGGCTTTTATTAGTCACAGCCTCCAGGAGTGTTGATTCAGCTGAGCAGGAAGCAACAGGAGCATTCTGACTTAGTTAGTAGTCATGTGTGGGGGAAGGGTGTGGGACTGGGTAGAAGATGAAAGAAAAAGATAAGCAAGTAATTTTAAAAAACACCTTGTATTATGATTTAGAAAGTAGCATTTATTTTTTTTTATGCTGTAACATGTTCAGTTTCATAATGGGTTATGAAATTTGCTACATTCCTTTAATGATATCTGAGCAGAGTAAGAGCAGGGAGGAAATTACCAAGCATGAGTGTAGGCAATTGGTGATAAATACTTTTGCAACACTTAAAAATATTTAACACCCTCTGCCTTTGTTGTGTGAGGGCATACTACCATTCCATTATCATTTTTTAAACTTTACAACTCAAGTTGTTGAGTGCCATGTCTAGTCTATTGGAGATAAAGAAAACAAAACCATCATTACTGAAAAAATCTCAAATAAGGATATGTTCATCAATTTGGAGATAGCCTGCCTTTCTGAATACTTGGGAACATTCTTGAAAAATTTAAATTACTTTAAAAATTAACTTAAAGAAAAAATTAAGAATTTAAATTGTAAAAATACAAGCAAAAGCTAAAGCTAACTTGAGATAAAAATTTTGGTCTTAAGAATCCTTTGGGTATGCATAGACAATCTTTCTGAGAGTAAAGGGTTTTTGGCCAACTTTTTAAATTCCACTTCCACCCCATCTCACCCACTCTACAACTTAATACAGCGCCTGACGCACACGTATTCAAGAAATATTTATTGAGGACAAATGTGTACCAGGCATTTGTTAGGGGATAGGGACACGGGAATGAGTAAGAAGGTATCTACTTTCTGTTGGAGAGTATAAAGACTAACACCAAAAATAGTCTATAAATAAACAGTTTAATGATGTACTCTATACATTAACACCTAGATTTTATAGATGTTGCATCAGAAATTGGTAAAATATACAGAGTGCCAACTATGCTGAAATGTCCAATGGGTTCAATGGGTCAGAAAGGACTTTACAAGAGGTGTCACTGGGGAAAGTGATCAGACCAAGAGTAGAGACATCTAGATAATGAGATAGTTGAGCATTCCACAGTAAAACTGTCTGGGCTCTGCCTGATGGCCCTACAGCAAAGCCCTCCATGAAAAAGCCCAGCCTCCCTACACAGAGCCTCGAATCAGCATTTAGTGCCTGCTTATAAATATGGGCAGAAAGCCAAGGATCACCAAATATCTGAGGAGAGCTTCCAATGTGAAAGACAGAATCCAAAACAAACAACAACAACCCAAGAGCAAATTGGGAAAAAGCACAATTTAAAGAGAAATAATGTCTAGATATCATAACTGATATTCTTAGGAAAAATAAGAAAAGATGATGTATTCACAAGGAGGGATGGAGAGCTATGAAGAAGGACATTCAGAGAGCAGAAGAAATTTAATGTGATACTAGAAATACGAAACTCAGTAGAAGAGTTAAATGACAAAAGTGAGGAAATATTCTAGAAAGTAAAACTCTAGATGTTGGACTCTAGACGATCCAGCATTCAAATCACAAGAGTTCCAGAAAAAGAGAACAGAATAAACAAAGGAAGGAAACAATCAATGAGATACTTTTCAGAATTTAAAGATAAAAGTTTCGAAATTATGAGAGTCCACTGAGGGCCTAGCACAGCATCACAAAAATTCAGAGTCCAGAAGAAAAGAGAATCTCTAAAGTCCCTGGGGTAGGGGTTGGGGAGGGGGGAGGATTACATTTGAATAATCTAGAATCAAGATGGCATCAGACTTCCATTGCAAAACTGGTAGCAAAAAGATAATTAATGAACACTGCTCCCAAATTTTGGAGGAAAATTTACTTCAACCTAGAATTCTATACTCAGAAAAACTATCAATCAAGTGGTAGAGGGGACTAGAGTCTTTTTTTTTTTTTTTTTTTTTTTTTTTGCGGTACGCGGGCCTCTCACTGCTGTGGCCTCTCGCGCTGCGGAGCACAGGCTCCGGACACGCAGGCTCAGCGGCCATGGCTCACGGGCCCAGCCACTCCACGGCATGTGGGATCCTCCCAGACCGGGGCACGAACCCGTGTCCCCTGAATCGGCAGGCGGACTCCCAACCACTGCGCCACCAGGGAAGCCCTAGAGTCATTTTAAGACATACAAGGTCTCAAAACATTTACTTCTCCACCATCCTTTCTGAGATTGCTACTGGAATATGCACTTCACCAAAACTAGAGAGCAAGGCAAGAAAGAGGAAAGCATGCAATACAAGAATTTTGAGATCTAACAGAGGAGAGTTGTGAGGGAAACCACAGGGTGATAGCAAATGGAAATGCCAGGATGGCAGTTAATACAGGCCTAGAGAACACCCAGTCCAGATGGGAACGAAACAAATCGCACTCAAAGAAATATTATCCCCAAAATAAAATTAATAGGATATCTGAGTGTTTAAATGTATTGAGAAAAAATACAGATTTTCCAAACAATCTGAACATGAAATAGTGAGAGAAATAGAAAACTAAACCAACAAGTGAAGGAGATTATTAGTTAAGGAAATCAAAAAATTATACAAGAAAAGAAATGAATTAATAGTACACTACATGGCTCAGGTGGGAATACACAACCATAATATTGAAAATGGTGAATACTAATCTAACTAAGAATTATAACCATACTGGGAGAAAAAGGAAAGTGAGGAGGATGTGTAAGATGTCTTGAAGGGTGAGAGCATGAAATACTTATTAAGCACTTGTTTTCTATAATGAGAATTTAATATATAGGTCTAACTGGAAAAGAAAATCAGAAGAAAGCAGTATAAGGATGCTACTTAGAAAAAAAGGGGCAAATACTAGGAGAAACATCTAAAAGATTAGAAAGTAGTTGCCTCCAAGAAGCGGAAATGGGGGGTATGTGCCTACAAGAAACCTGACTTCTATTAAAAAAAAAAAAAAAAAGAAAAGAAAACTTGGAGAATTACCATACTTCACTGAATTTCAATGTACTAAGATGCACTATTATTTTATGTACCACAAAGAAAAAAAATGCTGAAAAATTAGGACAAAATGCCGTCCTATAGCTTAGAATTTTTTATATTGATTGCAAGAGCTATTTTGGCTTAGATTTCTTCTCATATCTCACTATTGTACATACATAAAAAAGAACATGTAAATTAACTAAATTAACCACAGTATTTCTAAAACTTCCTTAGAGTCCAACTCTTCTGAGTTGTCTTGGACTCAAAGTTGTTGTTCTCCATATTTTTCCGGACAGTATTGATCTCTGTGCTACCAGAGTATTAGCAATATACAGCATCTACTAAAAGAGTGCTTACTTAGCCTTCCTAAGTAAGGCACTTAATATTTTAATATTGTGTTTGGGCTTTCTTCCAAGCTGCTGACACCCACTCTGCAGCTTTTCATACTGTCATAATTTAATTTTATCAGAAGATGTCAATAAAAGTTGATTATATTCCTTCCTCAAATGGTCCTTCAGTGATTATTGAATAAAACACCAGAGAGTTGCAGTTGTCCAGTCATATCACCCTAAATAATAATCAAGTTTGTGCAAGCAGATAATAATCACTATGTTAGAATGACTTCCTGGCTGACAGCAAGTGGAAGACACCATCAATTATAAGTGTATCCCAACTTCAGACATGTTAAATATAAAACCAAAAAAGCTCCATAATTATCTTCAATACAGACTTTAAACCCTAGAAGAATAGGAGGAGGATGAAGAAAAAGAGAAGAGAAAGACTATTCTAATAATCCAGACAAGAACTAAGGCACAAGCAGTGAGGATGCAGAGAAGAAAATGGACACTAGGCATATTTAGAAATTACAATCAACAGGTCTTGGTATTGACAGAAAGTTTGAGGATGAGGGCAGAAAAGGAGCAGAGGATGACTGTAGGACTTCTAGGTTATATATCTGGATAGGGAGCAAAGAAAGTATTAGGGGGAAAATTAGTTCAATTTTTGGATACAGTGAATTTGAGGTTTCATTTGACATCCAGACAGAGTTGTCCAGTAGGCAGTTGGATGTATAAATCTGGAGCTTAATAAAGTTGCTTAGTCTGCAGATATAAAATTAGGAGACATCAATCTATGGTACTGGATGATATTGCCCATGGACAGCCAGAAACCAAATCAAAACAAACAAACAACAACAACCCCCCCCCCAACAACCAGTACTGTATTGGTTAGTATTTACGAAGTACATACAAAGAAGAGAATCCACTGTGACTAGTTTAAAAGGAAACAGATTTATTACAGAATATTAAGTGGTTTACTTAGGAAAACTAATGAAAAAGACTCTCTCCTAAGCTTTTAGAAACAATTCCCAAAGGCACACTGCAGAACTGGGCAGCTGAAGAAGCTGCTGCCTTTAAAATGATCAGACATCTGTAAAATCAGGAAACTGTCTGCCACATCAGAAACTATTGTTACAGCCACCTGCTCCAGAACCCCATAATGTCCACTAAAATCTGCACCAGCAAAAAATAAAAATTAAAAAGCCTCATGCCCTGAGTCCCTCCTGTCAAATTAGCTTCAAATCTAAGTCTTGCACAAATGTATCTACCTGACTGGCAGAACTTAAATTATATCCAGAATTCTAGGATATCTAGAAAACTTTTGTTGTTGTTGTTGTTTGGTGGGTGGTGGGGACCTGGGGGGGTTTATTTGGCTTTCTGGCTTCCATGTGTTAGAAGGAGGCTGGGCTGAAATGCATGATGAATGAGCCAAACCACGTTACCTACCATAAGGATAAAAACAGAACACTGGGGGAAATGAACATTGAAAGTGTGATAAATCAATCAGGGGAAGAGAAGGCATGGTCAGAATGGTAAGCACCACGGTGAGCACACTACAAGGAAAGCCAGTAGAAAAAGGACTTTTTAGAAGAAAAAATGAGTGGTAAAGCAGCATTAGAAGCTGCTAAGGAGTAAAAGTTTGAACAGCTAGGTAAGATTTAAAGAGTGTCTAATAGAGTCATCAAAAACAATACCCTTTGGTGACCTTGGCAAAGGCAATTTCAGAGAAGTGACTAAGGAGAATGTTTGAAATGGATTAAAAAGTGAATGGGAAGCATAGGCTGTGATTTCAAAGAGTTTAGCCTCATCTTAAATGTAAAGTAACCTCTAAGAGCCTGAGTGTCCTCACCTGGTGAGATGGATTTATATACACCCTGTAGGTTTGTTGTAAGTGTAACTTAGTGTGGCCAGGTCTTTACCACCAGAGTAGAGGGTTAATTTAAATATTAACCTCATTGCTGCACCTGGGGTCTCCCTAAGCACCTCCTGGCTGTTGGGGTTTAGGGCGACTCAATCGTTCATCCCCTCATCACTTCCGGCTCCTTCCAAGTTAAGGACATACTCATGATACCTATGGATATCAAAGTATCCGTTTTATTAATGGTAAAACAGACATGAAGAAAACAGGTTGGGCCTGAGGCTGAATTGAACTTGCACTCCCAGCTAGACCCTGCCCCATCTGCTCACCATGTGGGAGATAAACATGAGAAAGAGCAATAGCCCTTACTCATTTTTGAGGCAAGTAGCTGCAGATCAAGAGCCAGGAGATAAGGCCCTGTCTGGTAGGAAAACATGAGGAAGAGCCAGGAAAGGGATGGAGAGAACGATGGATGTTTACTCCATGGTACTTCTCAAGGGCATGAACGTGTTTGTAGAAACCACAGAGGGGAAGAGAGGGGTTCTCCCTATCTAAGGGTTGAGGGTATCTCTCACTGCCCACAAACAAGATGGCTTCCACATCATAATCCATGCACGGTGGAAGCAGAGCATGGCTAGGGTGGACCTCTCCTCTAGTCTATTCTTTTTTCTTTTTTTTTGCCGCACGCTGGCCTCTTACCGCTGCGGCCTCTCCCGTTGCGGAGCACAGGCTCCGGACGCGCAGGCTCAGCGGCCATGGCTCACGGGCCCAGCCGCTCAGCTGCATGTGGGATCTTCCCGGACCGGGGCACGAACCCGTTTCCCCTGCATCGGCAGGCAGACTCTCAACCACTGCGTCACCAGGGAAGCCCCATTTTTATTCTACTCAATTCAGGGATGGTTGTATGAGTTCAAATGAAGACCATACTCAAGTTACCTCTCATCTATGGAGGAGAAAAAGAAAAAGGAGGTTTTCAAGTACACTGTGATTACACTAAGAATATTAACACTACTCAGAAGAATACGTGTAACAGAGAACAAACCTGACTCCATATTGGATCTATTCCTTTAGCCCTAACCTTTGTGCTCTGTTGCCGTGCTTAGTCATTCTGGCTCTGCACCTTTGAAAAGGAATATTGCCTAGAGCCTGAAATATACATAATAGCCCTTTATCAAGACTCTGCCTCCCATATCCTTGACCTGTTAAGATATAACACTTTTCATTCATATAGAGATAAAAAGTTGCAGAACAGAGAATAACATTGGTCTTGTTGGAGGTTTACAAGAACACTGTCACCTGACCTACTTGGACAGCTGTAAGAACAAGGGATTATTACATCCACTTTGGGGTCTGGCCAGAACCAAGAAATCTGCAACAACCAATCACTAGTCCTCCCCTTTTAGTATAAAAGAAGCCTGAATTCTAACTCAGGTAAGGTGGTTCTTTGGGATGCTAGTCTGCCATCTTCTTGGTCTGCTGACTTTCCAAATAAAGTCTCTATTCCCTGCCCCAGCACCTCATCTCTCCATTTATTGGCCTGTCATGCAATGAACAGTACAAGCTTGGACTCTGTAACATAAGCTTCCAGAGACTTATTTATGAACTATTGAGTTCATAAATCACGTGGTTCACACCCATAGCTGTGATGCAGGGATCAGAAAGGAAGGATGAGGAAGCTACTGCTGCCACACAACTGCCTGTCCACACCCATAAAGCTAGTGGCTGGACACTAGAACCACTTCAGAAGAGAACTCCAAGGTCTTTGCTCACTAGCCAAAAATCAGCCAAAAAATAGAAGGAAGATGGCTTCTGCTTCACTTCTGCTTTCTACATGTAAAGCAATATGTACACAATAAAATTCATCCAAAAGAGTCAGGCAATGTGGTTTCCTGCTTTCCAGCCTCTGCACTAGAGGAAACCACCTAAACAAGACGGAAATGGATGCTGAGTACCAATCAGCTATATCCAACATACACACACACACAATCCATGATGACAAGATGACTGGCCCTTCTTGTTATGTGAATTTTCTGCTAACCATTACAGAACACAGACTGGAAATAGTATCAATGAGAAAAATGGAAAATTATAATAAAAGTTCCACATTTCACACGGGCTATAGTTTTGGCCTCTAGAGTTCCTGGTTACTGACGTCCTGTAAGAGATTAAGTATATGTCTGATGGGCAGCTCCGTGCTTTTAATTCTCTTGAGGTCCAGGCTCACCAGTGTTCTCTGGTACTCTACAATAAAGAGTCTGATTCCATTTTTGATATTTGATGGCTGACAGTTTTCAGACCTTGCAACTCTCCCCCTCCCCGTATGCCCCCCATCTGGGCAAGTTGATAAGAAAGCCCACATGCTCCCAACTTTGGCAGTGGTAGGAAGTTCAAACCTGGCAAATCTTTGCCAGCATGAGGGAACCCTCACCCAAGCCCCACCTTCTAACAATTATAAAAGCCCAAGCCAGTCTCCCCTCCCTGATGTCTCAAGCTATTTTCAGACCCACTTGGGAGTTGCCCTACTTTCCCAAGAAAGCCTTATTGTGTGAGTGATAAACCTTGCATATCCTCTCGGTCCACGCGACAACATCAGTCTTGACATACGAACCACAAAATGGAACATCCATCTTGCCCCTGAGGAATGCCCACAAGATACTCCACCCCATAGCCCCCCACACCATACATCTCTGACTCCATCTTGCTTCCAGTTGGTCCCTGTTCCCTACCTACAGACACCGTCAAAGCAGAATTATATTCCTTTGTCCTGAGTGGGCAGTTGGCCTCTCTGCGGAATAAGATTGGGTGAAGCCCAATTAACCAGGGCTCTGCTTTGCCCAAGAATGTTCTTCTCAGAGCACTTCCTCCCAGGGACCACATTCACCTTTCTCCCCATTGCCAAATCCAGATTAATGCCTCATGCCCACATGAAACTCTCTTACTGGATTATTTCATCCATAATCACTTGCCACTGTCATCTGTGTCTACTCATCCCTCTGCTATGTTCTTTAGGAGTTAGATGCCTGGCTTAGTACCTTACTTCACCTCAAGACTCTTTTAACCTGGGAGCACGAGAGATACTATCCTCAAAGTTCAGAGGCCTTTAATTCCAATGATATTTACTTGTAAACAAAAATCCTGCCTTTCATCATGGTTATCCTTCACTGCCAGTCCAGATTCAGACCTCTCCAGCCACCGTCTTCTCCCATACTTTCTTCTTAATACTGCTCATTTTGTCTGGAATAAACTACCTTTAAGATCTTCATCCGGATAACGCCTTCTCATGCTACTAGACTCTGTTTAGAGCTTCCTTTTCTCTGCCAGGGCTAAGATTGCCCTTCCATTGTCCCCACTATAAAGGTAAATAAATAAAAGATGATAGGGATTGCAAATTGGCAGCTTATAGTCTGATTCTGGCTGGAAGCTATATTTTATTTGGCTTTCAGAGGAGGTTTTTTTCCATAAAAAAAACAAAAATTTCCCAAAAGAATTCCAAGCAGGATCTCAAAGAGATATTTGCACACTCATGTATACTGCAGCATTATTCACAATAGCCTAGAGGTGGAAGCAACCCAAATGTCCATCAACCGATGAATGGATAAAGAAAATGTGGTATACAATAGAATGAGGTATACAATAGAATGTAGTGTGCAATCCAATATTCATCCGTTAAAAAAGAAGGAAATCTTGTCACACAGTACCACATGGATGAGCCTTGAGGATGTTATGCTAATACTGAACCATCTCTAAACTGTTAGAATAAAACTTATTTGCTTAGGTTGTATAGTTCTTTTAATATTTTGCTATTATTCTCTTCTCCAATTTTTAAGTCATATATATATTTCCATAAGAACGTTGTGTGGGGACTTCCCTGGAGGTCCAGTGGTTAGGACTCCACGCTTCCACTGCAGGGGGCACAGGTTCAATACCTGGTTGGGGAACTAAGATCCTGCATGCTGCGGCACAGCCGAAAAAAAAGAAAGAAAGAAAGTTTTGTGTAGTTTTGTCTTTATGCTGTTTTTTCAATTTTTGAATCGTTTCCATGGTAATTTTGTAAAATAAATTGGAAAGATTTCTATACTCCCTCCATGCTCTTAAATAGCCTAAAAATGAAAAAAAAAAAATTCGCTCCTTGAATATTTGGAACAATTTACCTATAAAACCTTCTGGGTATGGAGGTTTGGGATAATTCTTTACATTTTTTCAATGTCTATTCTGAATTTATTCATGCTTTTCACTTGCTTTTTTAGTAAATTTGGAAATATTTTCTTCGAAAATCCTGAATTTTCTTAGGATATTCAAATTTATCATTATAGAACATATCTCATATTTTCTCACTTTAAAAATTGTCTTTTTCTTGAGGATGCAATCAGCCAAATTAAGAATGTGGAAAATTCTAGGGACATATAACTTTGTTTTTTTAACAAATAAATGGCACGTGGGAAATAAGGGGTGGGATAGCTGTTATAGACTAAAGATACTTAAGCAACACGTTAACTAAATGCAATGTGTAGACCTTCTTTGGACACTTATTTGAATAAAACAATTGTTAAAAAAAAGAGTTTGATATCATCAGGGAAAGTTGAACACATACTGGATATTAGATGATATTAAAAATTATTGTTAATTTATTCAGTGTAATGATATTATGGTTAAGGTTTACATTTTCAAAGTCCTAATTTGTTAGTGATATAAAGTATTTATAGGTAAAAGCCTATGGTATATGGATTTCCTTAAAATACTCCAAGGGAAAAAGAAGTGGGGAGTGGAGAGAGTAAAAAACAGAGGAATAAAATAACAAAAATGGCAAAATGTTGATAACTGTTGAAGCTGACTGACAGTACATGGGAATGCATTGTATTATTTAAAATATTTGAAATGTCTAAAATTTTTCCCTCTTCTTTATGGGTTATCCCTTTTATCATTCTGAATGTTATTTATATTTTCTCCATTTATTCTAGATTAATCTTCTGGAGATATTTTTGTCTTAGAAAGCAAGCTTTTAAATTTATTTACTAATTATTTTGCTTTAAAAGTGAGTAACTTAAGTTTTTATCTAAAAAATAATTCATTCTGTTTGTATCTTTTAGGTCAATTTTGTTGTTCTTTGTACGGCTTCCTGAGTTGAATAGTTAGTTCATTTATTTTCTTTTCCTGGTTACTAATTAAAGCATTTAAGGCTATGAATTTCCCTTCAGGTACAGTTTTGGTGTATCCCATAAGTTTTGACAGGCACCATTTTCTACGTGTGAGAGGCTACAGTGCATATGGTAGATTAGTACTTAATAATCATTCTATTGCGCTTCTGTTGTGCCTTCCTGAACTGCAGAGCCTGGAAAGCTAAAAACTACATTTCCCAGATTCCCTAGCAGATAGGGTTGTGAAAGAGATTTAGATTTGGCCAATCAGATGCAGCCATGCAAATTTTGGAAAGCAGAAGAAAGGCAGAGGCAGCGCTTCTGCTGCTTCTGCAGTTGGGCATAGTATTAATTTTTCTGTACCTGAATTGGCAGAGGTCCCGGTGCCAGTCACTAGTTTTAGGGATGCCGTACGGCAGGCACAGGGCATCATTGTACTGGTACAGACCACAGCTGAGGCTGTGTGGCTCTGGAGCCCCCAGTAGCAAAGACAGTTTCCTGTTTGTGGTGGCATTCTCCCCAGGATAGTCTGTTTCTGTAGCAGCATCTTTTATGGGGTGGAAGACACAGCAGCTGTTTTGGTGACACCATTTGCAGTGTGGTTTTCAGAGTCATTTCTGAAAGCTCAACCTAGCATCTGGTCTTCAGTACACTCTTAGCATTACTAAAAGCCATTTAATTCCCTATACTAATCTCCCTAAACTGGCCAGAATGAATTCTGTTCTCTGTAACTGAACCATGACTAATATAATAAATGAAGTTAGCAGTATGGTTCCATACTACTTATGATACAGGGTTGGTTGCCCTTGACAGCCCCAAAATAAGCACTGGCTTTAAAAAGTTAGAACTGTGTTTCTAATAGAAACATCTGAGCTGGCATGGCTGTTCCGCTCTGCAAAGTTTAGGCCCTTTCTATCTGTTTGTTCTGATATCCCTCGGCTATTGCCCACATGCTCCAAAATAGCTCACCACTGTGTCCGCATTCCAGACGGAAAGAAGCAGAGGGAACATCCTTCCCTTCAAAGGCATAACCCAAAAGTTGCATAGGTGACTGAGGCTCATATCCCATTGGCCAGAACTGAATCATGGCCACACTTGGCTGCTAGGAACAGTGACCTCTTTTTGACTGATCTCTGCCTCTTCATGTCTTGAATATCTCATTAGGATTACCAAATTCAAAGAGTGTCCTGACCCAGAAAGGGGAAATTGTGCCATATCCTTACTGCTTATGATGTGCTAAATATGTTGAGGTAGTAGTTTGCATTGCTCCGTTTATCCAAGAGTTATTTGCTACCTTGCTATTCAAAATGTGCTCTACAGGGATCAACAGCACAAGCGTCACCTGGGAGCTTACTGAAATGCAAGATCTCAGGCCCAACCTCAGACACCTACTGAATCAGAATCCACATTTTAACAAGAAACACTGGTTCAGGGCTTCCCTGGTGGCGCAGTGGTTGAGAGTCCGCCTGCCGATTTGGGGGACGCGGGTTCGTGCCCTAGTCCGGGAGGATCCCGCGTGCCATGGAGCGGCTGGGCCCGTGGGCCGTGGCCGCTGGGCCTGCGCGTCCGGAGCCTGTGCTCCGCGATGGGAGAGGCCACGGCAGTGGGAGGCCTGCGTACCGCAAAAAAAAAAAAAAAAAAAATAGAAAAGAAATACTGGTTCAGAAGTCAGAGTTCTACCTCCAGACCTTGAATTAGATGAAGAAGCAGCAGTCTTATCCTCACCCCTATTCAACTCACCCTACTCTCTAAGGGGGCTTCGGGGATGCAGTTTCTTGGTAGAGTCAATTTACTGGAAGATCCTCTTGTGGGGAAAACAGCAACATAAGATAATGAGGTGTCACTGGAATTTGCTAGGGTTCAATTCGAGTTTGGTTTTTTTTTTTCTGTGCTTACTCCACTAGCCTTCTCTGTAATTTTTATCAACTAGCATGATTTCATCTGTTTCTCTGACTCCCTTCCCTTTCCCTCACCCTTTCTCTCTTGCTCTCTTCTCTCTCTTCTCCCCATTTTTCTTTATTTTAGGGGTTGCAACTAGTTGTCCAGGGTCTAGGTTCACGTGTTTTGATTGGCTGCCATAGTAGTTTAAGAAAATCTGAATTTGAATGGCTTTAGATAAGCATGTACTCTTGACACCACACATTTCCTACCAATCCCTACCAGTCTTGCACCCAGCCCAGCCTGACTCATTAATTTACATTACTCCCCATTTGAATTAGTGAATCAAGCAATGCTCCTTTTTCTTCTGCCTGCTGGAAGAATTCAGAGTGGAAGAGTTTACCAGCCCTCACTATAAAGGGATTCAAAGTACTGCTATTGACCAAGTCCTTTTCATTTATTTCCCTCATTTTTATTATGGGATTCCTGACATTAGTTATTTCCTTTCTCTCAATGAAACTGTCATATTATATCATCCCTAGCCTGGTCTCTTTACATTGTACCATGTCCTGGGAACGTGAACCTGAAAAACTGGTACGACTGGATATGAATTGTAAAAGAGTTTGTAACTAATCATTCCTGGCACCTTATGCAGGTTCAGTCATCACTGATCTAATGATACCCACAGTTGCATTATCTTCTTCACCATAATTTATTAGGAGATTGTTCTTCATTTTCCTGGAAATCAGTTCTCCTCTTATACTAAAACTTCACACAAGAAGGAGATCAAAATGGCAGAGTAGGAGGATGCTGAGCTCACCGCCTACCATAAGCACATCAAAAATGCATCTACATGTGGATCAAGTCTCACTGAAAACTGGAGACTGGCAGAAAGACTCTTATACAACCAAGTCTGTAAAGAAAGATCCACACAGGGCTTCCCTGGTGGCGTAGTGGTTGAGAGTCCGCCTGCCGATGCAGGGGACACGGGTTTGTGCCCCGGTGGGAGGATCCCACATGCCGCGGAGCGGCTGGGCCCGTGAGCCATGGCCGCTGAGCCTGCGCGTCCGGAGCCTGTGCTCCACAACGGGAGAGGCCACAACAGGTAGGAAAGGAAGTGAAGTGATCAGGTCAGGACCTGGGCAGCTAGGAGGAGACACAGAAGAAGAGGGGGAATACACAGACTCAGAGATCCTCCCTGTGGTATAAGCAGTTCAACACATATTGGGCAACCCAGCTGTAGGCTCTGACACCAGGAAGATGAGTCCCCTTAGGTGGGTTGAAAACCAGTGGGACTAACAGGAGGGCTGTAAGAAACCTAGATTTTGCTCATGAATAGTGTGCACATGCTGCTTACTCGCAGGAACAAGTCAGAAGAAGCAGACTGAAACTGTCTGGGACTCTGGCCAGTCTTCCACAACTGCCCCTGCCTGTGCCCCGGACCACGTCAAGCACCTGCTCTGAACCACTCTAGTTCGGCAGAGCTCCCCACTAGGGCAAAGGCTGCTGTTACTGAGGAAAGTGCATAGTTGTGGGGGATGGAGCTGGCTCAGACATGGCACTGCACTTGAAGGGGGTGGGGCAGCCACTGTTGGCTCTCGTGGAGATAACAGAGGGAGCAGCCTGAAACTCTGACTGGTGTGTCTGGACCGCTCAGCATGCCCCACAGCCCACACCAGGCACCCACTCTTGCTCCAGCACTGTTCCACTCTGGAGCAAAGGTGCTGATGCTGCGAGGGGTGAGAAAGTACACTGAGAGGGAACAGAACCAGCTAGCATCTAATCCTCAGAGCTTCTGCTCCAGCACCCTGGGACCCAACCCTGCCCCTGATAGGGTGCTGTCGGCCACTGAGCATAGGAGAAGCCCGGGCTCACACCTACCTCTGACTCTAGCCCCTCCATTTCAAGCCCCACCTCCCACAAAGGTGATAGCTACCATACAAACTGAGGCAAGACAAGACTGTGCTCACTCCAGATCCAGCTCTCTCACCAAAGCCACTGGGCACAAACTGCACAGGGACACTGCCACACAAAGACACTCCTTCAAGAGTAGGACAGGTAACTGTTTCACCTAATTTTATAGAGACAGAGAAAGTTAAGCAAAATTAGAAGACAGGGGAATTTGATTAGGATGAAAGAACAAGAAGAAAAAAAAACCTGCAAAAACAACTAACAGAACAGAGATAAATAACTGACAGTTAAAGAGTTCAAAGCATTAGTAGTAAGAATGCTAACTGAAGTAGGGAAAAGAAGAGATGAATACAGTAAGAAATTTAACAAGGAACTAAAAAAGAACCAGTGAGAGATGAAGAATACAATAACTGAAACGAAAAACACATTAGAAGGAATGAAGAGCAGACTAGGTGGTACAGAAGAATGCATAAGTGATCAGGAAGGTAGAATAATGGAAACCACCCAATGAGAACAGCAAAAAGAAAAACAAATTTTAAAATGAGAACAGTTTAAGGGACCTCTGAGACAACATCAAGTGTACTAACATTCACATTATAGGGGTCCCAGAAGGAGAACATAGAAAGGGGTTGAAAATGTATTTGATGAAATTATGGCTGAAAACTTTCTAAACCTGAAGAAGGAAACAGATATCAAGATACAGGGAGCACAGAGAGTCCCAGACAGGATGAGCCAAAAGAAACCCACACCAAGACATACCATAATTATAATGGCAAAAATCAAAGAGAGAATTCTAAAGGCAGCAAGAGAAAAACAAAGAGGCACATACAAGGGAAGTCCCATAAGGCTATCAGCTGATTTTTCTGCAGAAACTTTGCAGGCCAGAAGGGAGTGGCATGATATATTTAAAGTTCCCAAAGGGGAAAACCTGCAACCTAAGATACTCTGCCCAGCAAGGGCAGAATTGAAGGAGAGATAAAGACAAGCAAGAACTCAGACAAGCAAAAACTAAAAGAGTTTGCCAATACTAAACTTACCCTAAAAAAATGTTAAAGTGTCTTCTTCAAGTGAAAAAGATAAGGCTAAAACAGGAAGTAAGAATTTATAGGAAAGAAAAAATCCCCACAGTAAAGAAAAATGTATAGTAAAGGCTGTGGATCAACTACTTAAATAAGCTAGTATAAAGATTAAGAGACAAAAAGTGTAAAATTAACTATAACTACAATAAACAGTTAAGGGATAAACATGAAGATGTAAAATATGGAATCAAAAACACAAATGTGGGGAAGAGAGGTAAAAAATGTAGATCTTGTAGAATGTGTTTGAATTTATATGACTATCAGTTTAAAACAAGTATATATAGGTATAGGTCAACATATATGGCCCCCATGGTAGACACAAAATCTAAAACCTAAAATAGATACAGAAGAACTAGAGAGAAAGGACACAAGCATATGAATAAAATTATCAAACCAGAGGGAAGAAACTAAAAGAAGAAGAATAGAGACGAACTATAAAAACAACCAGAAAAAAGTTAACAAAATGGCAATAAGTACATACCTATCAATAATCACTTTAAATGTCAAAAGACGAAATGCTCCAATCAAAAGACATAGGGTGGCTGATTGGAAAAAATATTTAAGACCCACCTAGATGTTGCTTACAAGAGACTCACTTCAGAGTTAAAGTCACACACAGACTGAAAGTGAGAAGATGGAATAAATTTTATTTCATGAAAATGGAAACGACAAGAAAGCTGGGATAGAAATACTCATTATCAGACAAAATAGACTTTAAAACACAGTCTATAACAAAAGACAAAGAAGGGCATTATATAATTATAAAGGGATCAATACAAGAAAAGGCCATAATATTCATTAACATATATGTACCTAATATAGAACCAGCTAAATATATAAAGCAAACCTTAACAGACATAAGGGAGAAATTGACAATAACACAATAATAGTAGGGCCCTTTAATACCCCACTTACATCAAAGGACAGATCATCCGGACAGAAAATCAATAAGGAAACACAAGCCTTACATGACACATTAGACAAGTTGGACTTAATCAATATCTACAGGACATTCCATCCACAAACAGCAGAATACAGATTCTTTTCAAGTGCACATGTAACGTTCTGTAGAATACATCACATGCTAGGCCCAAAACAAGTCTCAACAAATTTAAGAGGACAGAAATTATATCGAGCATTTTTTCTGGCCACAAGAGTATGAAACTAGGTATCAATTACAGGAAGAAAAATGGGAAAAACAAGAACACGTGGAAACTAAACAACATGCTACTAAATATTTATGCATCAATGAAGAAATCAAAGAGGAGATCAGAAAATACCTCAAGACAAATGAAAATAAAACACAGCTGTCCAAAATGTATGGGACCCAGCAAAAGCAGTTCTAAGAGGGAAGTATATAGCAATACAGGCTATTCCATCTAAAGGAATTAGAAATAGAATAAAAAACAAAGCCCAAAGTCAGCAGAAGGAAGGAAATAATAAAGATCAGAGAAGAAATAAATAGAGACCAAATGCAGCAGAAAAGGTCAATGAAACCAATAGCTGGTATTTTGAAAAGATAAACAAAATTGATAAGTCTTTAACCAGGCTCATCAGTAAAAAAAAAAAAAGAGAGAGAGAGAGAGAGGACCCAAGTAAACTAAAAAATAAGGAAAGAGGAGAAATTATAACTAATACCACAGGGACACAAAAAATCATAAGAGAATACTATGACTAGTTACAGGCCAACAAACTGGACCACCTAAAAGAAATTGGATAAATTTCTAGAAACTTACAATCTTCCAATACTGAATCAGGAAGAAATAGACAATCTGAACAGAATAATCACTAGCATTGAAATTGAATTAGTAATCAAAAACTTCCAGCAAACAAAAGTCCAGGACCAGATAGCTTCACAGGGGAATTCTACCAAACATACAAAGAAGAGTTAATATCTATCTTTCTTAAATTATTCCCCAAAACCAAAGAACAGGGAACACTCTCAAATTCATTTTATGAGGCCACCATTACCCTGATACCAAAACCAGACAAAGACACTACAAAACAAGAAAATTACAGGCCTCCATCTCTGGTGAATATGGAGGCAAAAATTCTCAACAAAATATTAGCAAAACAAACCCAACAATACACTAAAAGGATCATACACCATGATAAAGTGGGATTTATTCCAGGGATACAAGAATAGTTCAATATCCACAAACCAACCACCACATTAACAAAACCAAGGATAAAAATCACACAATCATCTCAATATACACAGAAAAAGCATTTGACAAAATTCAACATCCACTCATGATAAAAAAAAAAAAACCCACCGAAGTTGGCATAGAAGGAACATATCACAACATAATAAAGGCCATCTACGACAAACCCACAGCTAAATCATACTCAGTGGTAAAAAGCTGAAAGCTTTTCCTCTAAAATCAGGAACAAAACAAAAATGGTCACTCTCGCCACAGTACTGAAAGTCCTAGCCAAAGAAATCAGGCAAGAAAAAGAAAAAAAACGCATCAAAATTGAAAGGGAAGAAGTACAATGTCACTATTTGCAGATGATACGATACTATATATAGAAAACCCTAACAACTCCACCAAAAAACTTTTAGAACTAATCAATGAATTCAGCAAAGTTGTAGGATACAAGATTAATATATAGAAATCTGTTGCATCCCTTTATACTAATAATGAACTCTCAGAAAGAAAGCAAGAAAACAATACCATTTTAAAATCACATCAAAAAGAATAAAATAACTAGGAATATAGTTAACCAAGGAGTTGAAAGACCTATACTCTGAAAACTATAAAACACTGGTGAAGCAAACTGAAGATGATACAGAGAAATGGAAGATATCACATGTTCACAGACTAGAAGAATTAATATTGTTAAAATGTCCATTGTGCCCAAAGCAATATATAGATTTAATGCAAAATACCCATAACATTTTCTACAGAACTAGAATAATCCTAAAATGTATATAGAACCACAAAAGACCCCAAATAGCCAAAGCAATCTTGAGTAAAAAAACAAAGCTCCCTGACTTCAGACTATACCACAAAGCTACAGAAATCAGACAGTATGGTACTGGCACAAAAACAGACACAGCAATCAATGGAACAAAATAGAGAGCTCAGAAATAAACCTATGCACATGTAGTCAATAAATCTATAATGGAGGAGGCAAGAATACACAGTGGGGGAAAGACAGTCTCTTCAATAATTGGAGGTAGAAAAACTGGACAGCTACATATAAAAGAATGAGAATAGAACATTTTCTCACACCATATACAAAAATAAACTCAAAATGAATTAAAGACCTACATGTAAGACCTGAAAACCATAAAACTCTTAGAAGAAAACACGGGCAGAACACTCTTTGACAAAAATCATAGCAATATTTGTTTGGCTCTGTTTCCTCAGGCAAAAGTAACAAAAGAAAAAACAACCAAATGGGATCTAATTAAAACTTTTTGCACAGCAAAGGAAAGTGTCAACAAAACAAAAAGACAACCTACTGAATGGGAGAAAATTTCTGCTAATAATATGAACAATAAGGGGTAATATCCATAATTTATAAACAGCTCATACAACTCAATATCAAAAAAAAAACACACCTCATTTAAAAATGGGCAGAAGACCCAAATAGACATTTTTCCAAAGAAAACACACAAATGGCTACAGGCACATGGAGAGACGCCATATATATATATATATTATGTATATATAATACATATATGCCATAAAAATGAATGAAATTTTGTCATTTGCAACAACATGGTTGGACCTGGAGAGTATTATGCTTAGTAAAATAAATGACAAATACTGTATGATATCACTTATATGTGGAACCTATACAATAAAACAAATGAATAACAATAACAAATCAGAAACAGACTCACAGATATAGAGAATAAAGTAGTGGTTACCAGTGAGGAGAAGGAGGGGGGAGGGGCAAGATAGGGGTAGGGGATTAAGAGGTACAGACTACTATGTATAAAATAAATAAGCTACAAGGATATATTGTACAGACCAGGGAATATAGCCAATTTTTAATAATAACTTCAATTGGAGTAGAATCTATAAAAATATTGAATCACTATGTTGTACACATAATATTGTAAATAAACTATATTTCAAAAAAAAAAAAAACCTGGCAAATCAACAAAAACTGAAAAAAAGTCCACACAAGAAGCATAGAGTTACCAAATGAGCCAGCAATTCTACTCCTAGGTATATACCCAACAGGAATGAAAATATGTCCATGTGAAAACCTGTATACAAATGTTTATAGCAGCATTATGATAGTCAAAAGGTGAAAATAACCCAAATGTCCATCAAGAGATGAATGGATAAGAGGCTTCCGGGAAGATGGCGGAAGAATACCTTCCTCCCCACAGATACCCCAGAAATACATCTACACGTGGAACAAATCCTACAGAACACCTACTGAACGCTGGCAGAAGACCTCAGACCTCCCAAAAGGCAAGAAACCCCCCACGTACCTGGGTAGGGCAAAGAAAAAAGAATAAACAGAGACAAAAGTATAGGGACGGGACCTGCACCAGTAGGAGGGAGCTGGGAAGGAGGAAAGGTTTCCACACACTAGGAAGCCCCTTCACGGGCGGAGACTGTGGGTGGCGGAGGGGGAAAGGTTCGGAGCTGCGGAGGAGAGCACAGCCACAGGGGTGCAGAGGGCAAAGCGGAGAGATTCCCGCACAGAAGACCGGTGCCAACCGGCACTCACCAGGCCGAGAGGCTTGTCTGCTCACCCGCCGGGGCGGGCGGGGCTGGGAGCTGAGGCTCGGGCTTCGGTCGCAGCGCAGGGAGAGGACTGGGGTTGGCAGCGTGAACACAGCCTGAAGGGGGTTAGTGCGCCACGGCTGGCCTAGCCGGGAGGGAGTCCGGGGAAAAGTCTGGACCTGCCGAAGAGGCAAGAGACATTTTCTTCCCTCTTTGTTTCCTGGTGCGCGAGGAGAGGGGATTAAGAACGCTGCTTAAAGGAGCTCCAGAGACGGCCGCGAGCCGCGGCTAAAAGCGCGGACCCCAGACACGAGCATGAGACGCTAAGGCTGCTGCTGCCGCCACCAAGAAGCCTGTGTGCGAGCACAGGTCACTATCCACACCCCACTTCCGGGGAGACTGTGCAGCCCGCCACTGCCAGGGTCCCAGGATCCAGGGACAACTTCCCCGAGAGAACGCACGGCACGCCTCAGGCTGGTGCAACCTCACGCCGGCCTCTGCCACCGCAGGCTGGCCCCGCACTCCATGCCCCTCCCTAGCCCCCGGCCTGAGTGAGCCAGAGCTCCCGAATTAGCGGCTCCTTTAACCCCGTCCTGTCTGAGCTAAGAACAGATGCCCTCAAGCGACCTACACACAAAGGCGGGGCCAAATCCAAAGCTGAGCCCCAGGGAGCTGGGAGAACAAAGAAGAGAAAGGGAGTCTCTCCCAGCAGCCTCAGAAGCAGCGGATTAAAGCTCCACAATCAACTTGATGTACCCTGCATCTGCGGAATAAATGAATAGACAACGAATGATCCAAAATTAAGGAGCCGTGTGGATGAAAGGCTCTTGGTGCTGCAGCCAGGAGTCAGTGCTGTGCCTCTGAGGTGGGAGAGCCAACTTCAGGACACCGGTACACAAGAGACCTCCCAGCTCCACATAATATCAAACAGTGAAAATCTCCCAGAGATCTCCATCTCAACACCAGCAGCCAGCTTCACTCAACGACCAGCAAGCTACAGTGCTGGACACCCTATTCCAAACAACTAGCAGACAGGAACACAACCCCACCCATTAGCAGAGAGGCTGCCCAAAATCATAATAAGTCCACAGACACCCCAAAACACACCACCAGACATGGACCTGCCCACCAGAAAGACAAGATCCAGCCTCATCCACCAGAACACAGGCACTAGTCCCCTCCACCAAGAAGCCTACACAACCCACTGAACCAACCTTAGCCACTGGGGACAGACACCAAAAACAATGGGAACTACGAACCTGCAGCCTGCAAAAAGGAGACCCCAAACACAGTAAGATAAGCAAAATGAGAAGACATAAAAACACACCGCAGATGAAGGAGCAAGATAAAAACCCACCAGACCTAACAAATTAAGAAGAAATAGGCAGTCTACCTGAAAAAGAATTCAGAATAATGATAGTAAAGATGATCCAAAATCTTGGAAATAGAATAGACAAAATGCAAGAAACATTTAACAAGGACCTAGAAGAACTAAAGATGAAACAAACAATGATTAACAACACAATAAATGAAATGAAAAAGACTCTAGATGGGATCAATAGCAGAATAACTGTGGCAGAAGAACGGATAAGTGACCTGGAAGATAAAATAGTGGAAATAACTACTGCAGAGCAGAATAAAGAAAAAAGAATGAACAGAACTGAGGAGAGTCTCAGAGACCTCTGGGACAACATTAAACACACCAACATTCGAATTACAGGGGTTCCAGAAGAAGAAGAGAAAAAGAAAGGGACTGAGAAAATATTTCAAGGGATTATAGTTGAAAACTTCCCTAATATGGGAAAGGAAATAGTTAATCAAGTCCAGGAAGCACAGAGAGTCCCATACAGGATAAATCTAAGGAGAAATACGCCAAGACACATATTAATCAAACTGTCAAAAATTAAATACAAAGAAAACATATTAAAAGCAGCAAGAGAAAAACAACAAATAACACACAAGGGAATCCCCATAAGGTTAACAGCTGATCTTTCAGCAGAAACTCTGCAAGCCAGAAGGGACTGGCAGGACAAATTTAAGGTGATGAAGGAGAAAAACCTCCAACCAAGATTACTGTACCCAGCAAGGATCTCATTCAGATTTGATGGAGAAATTAAAACCTTTACAGACAAGCAAAAGCTGAGAGAGTTCAGCACCACCAAACCAGCTTTACAGCAAATGCTAAAGGAACTTCTCTAGGCAAGAAACACAAGAGAAGGAAAAGACATACAATAACGAACCCAAAACAATTAAGAAAATGGTAATAGGAACATACATATCAATAATTACCTTAAATGTGAATGTATTAAATGCCCCCACCAAAAGACACAGATTGGCTGAATGGATACAAAAGCAAGACCCATATATTTGCTGTCTACAAGAGACCCATTTCAGACCTAGAGACACATATAGACTGAAAGTAAGGGGATGGAAAAAGATATTTCATGCAAATGGAAACCAAAAGAAAGCTGGAGTAGCAATTCTCATATCAGACAAAATAGACTTTAAAATAAAGACTATTAGAAGAGACAAAGAAGGACACTACATAATGATCAAGGGATCAATCCAAGAAAAAGATATAACAATTGTAAATGTTTATGCACCCAACATAGGAGCACCTCAATACATAAGACAAATACTAACAGCCATAAAAGGGGAAATCGACAGTAACACATTCATAGTAGGGGACATTAACACCCCACTTTCACCAATGGACAGATCATCCAAAATGAAAATAAATAAGGAAACACAAGGTTTAAATGATACATTAAACAAGATGGACTTAATTGATATTTATAGGACATTCCATCCAAAAACAACAGAATACACATTTTTCTCTAGTGCTCATGGAACATTCTCCAGGATAGATCATACTTTGGGTCACAAATCAAGCCTTGGTAAATTTAAGAAAATTGAAATCATATCGTGTCTTTTTCCGACCACAACGCTATGAAACTAGATATCAATTACAGGAAAAGATCTGTAAAAAATATAAACACATGGAGGCTAAACAATACACTACTTAATAACGAAGTGATCACTGAAGAAATCAAAGAGGAAATAAAAAAATACCTAGAAACAAATGACAATGGAGACACGATGACCCAAAATCTATGGGGTGCAGCAAAAGCAGTTCTAAGAGGGAAGTTTATAGCAATACAATCCTACCTTAAGAAACAGGGAAAAAAAAAAAAAAAAGAAAGAAACAGGAAACATCTCAAATAAACAACCTAACCTTGCACCTAAAGCAATTAGAGAAAGGAGAATTAAAAAAACCCAAAGTTAGCAGAAGGAAAGAAATCATAAAGATCAGATCAGAAATAAATGAAAAAGAAATGAAGGAAACAATAGCAAAGATCAATAAAACTAAAAGCTGGTTCTTTGAGAAGATCAACAAAATTGATAAACCATTAGCCAGACTCATCAAGAAAAAAAGGGAGAAGACTCAAATCAATAGAATTAGAAATGAAAAAGGAGAAGTAACAACTGACACTGGAGAAATACAAAAGATCATGAGAAATTACTACAAGCAACTCTATGCTAATAAAATGGACAACCTGGAAGAAATGGACAAATTCTTAGAAAGGCACAACCTGCCAAGACTGAATCAGGAAGAAATAGAAAATATGAACAGACCAATCACAAGCACTGAAATTGAAACTGTGATTAAAAATCTTCCAACAAACAAAAGCCCAGGACCAGATGGCTTCACAGGCGAATTCTATCAAACATTTAGGGAAGAGCTAACACCTATCTTTCTCAAACTCGTCCAAAATATAGCAGAGGGAGGAACACTCCCAAACTCATTCTAAGAGGTCACCATCACCCTGATACCAACACCAGACAAAGATGTCACAAAGCGAGAAAACTACAGGCCAATATCACTGATGAACATAGATGCAAAAATCCTCAACAAAATACTAGCAAACAGAATCCAACAGCACATTAAACAGATCATACACCATGATCAAGTGGGATTTATTCCAGGAATGCAAGGATTCTTCAATATATGCAAATCAATCAACTTGATATACCATATTAACAAATTGAAGGAGAAAAACCATATGATCATCTCAGTAGATGCAGAGAAAGCTTGCGACAAAATTCAACACCCATTTATGATAAACACCCTCCAGAAAGTAGGCATAGAGGGAACTTTCCTCAACATAATAAAGGCCATATATGACAAACCCACAGCCAACATCATCCTCAATGGTGAAAAACTGAAAGCATTTCCACTAAGATCAGGAACAAGACAAGGTTGCCCACTCTCACCACTCTTATTCAACATAGTTCTGGAAGTTTTAGCCACAGCAATCAGAGAAGAAAAGGAAATAAAAGGAATCCAAATCGGAAAAGAAGAAGTAAAGCTGTCACTGTTTGCAGATGAAATGATACTATACACAGAGAATCCTAAACATGATACCAGAAAACTTCTAGAGCTAATCAATGAATTTGGTAAAGTAGCAGGATACAAAACTAATGCACAGAAATCTCTGGCATTCCTATACACTAATGATGAAAAATCTGAAAGTGAAATCAAGAAAACACTCCCATTTACCATTGCAACAAAAAGAATAAAATATCTAGGAATAAACCTACCTAAGGAGACAAAAGACCTGTATGCAGAAAATTATAAGACACTGAGGAAAGAAATTAAAGATGATACAAATAGATGGAGAGATATACCATGTTCTTGGATTGGAAGAATCAACATTGTGAAAATGACTCTACTACCCAAAACAATCTACAGAGTCAATGCAATCCCTATCAAACTACCAGTGGCATTTTTCACAGAACCAGAACAAAAAATTTCACAATTTGTATGGAAACACAAAAGACCCCAAATAGCCAAAGCAATCTTGAGAACGAAAAACGGAGCTGGAGGAATCAGGCTCCCTGACTTCAGACTATACTACAAAGCTACAGTAATCAAGACAGTATGGTACTTGCACAAAAACAGAAAGATAGATCAATGGAACAGGATAGAAAGCCCAGAGATAAACCCACGCACATATGGTCACCTTATCTTTGATAAAGGAGGCAGGAATGTACAGTGGAGAAAGGACAGCCTCTTCAATAAGTGGTGCTGGGAAAACTGGACAGCTACATGTAAAAGTATGAGATTAGCTCACTCCCTAACACCATACACAAAAATAAGCTCAAAATGGATTAAAGACCTAAATGTAAGGCCAGAAACTATCAAACTATTAGAGGAGAACATAGGCAGAACACTCTATGACATAAATCACAGTAAGATCCTTTTTGACCTACCTCCTAGAGAAATGGAAATAAAACCAAAAATAAACAAATGGGACCTAATGAAACTTCAAAGCTTTTGCACAGCAAAGGAAACCATAAACAAGACCAAAAGACAACCCTCAGAATGGGAGAAAATATTTGCAAATGAAGCAACTGACAAAGGATTAATTTCCAAAATTTACAAGCAGCTCATGCAGCTCAATAACAAAAAAACAAACAACCCAATCCAAAAATGGGCAGAAGACCTAAATAGACATTTCCCCAAAGAAGATATACAGACTGCCAACAAACACATGAAAGAATGCTCAACATCACTAATCGTTAGAGAAATGCAAATCAAAACTACAATGAGATATCACCTCACACCAGTCAGAATGGCCATCATCAAAAAATCTAGAAACAATAAATGCTGGAGAGGGTGTGGAGAAAAGGGAACCCTCTTGCACTGTTGGTGGGAATGTAAATTGATACAGCCACTATGGAGAACAGTATGGAGGTTCCTTAAAAAACTACAAATAGAACTACCATAAGACCCAGCAATCCCACTACCGGGCATATACCCTGAGAAAACCATAATTCAAAAAGAGTCATGTACCACAATGTTCATTGCAGCTCTATTTACAATAGCCCAGAGATGGAAACAACCTAAGTGTCCATCATCGGATGAATGGATAAAGAAGATGTGGCACATATATACAATGGAATATTACTCAGCAATAAAAAGAAACGAAATTGAGCTCTTTGTAATGAGGTGGATAGACCTAGAGTCTGTCATACAGAGTGAAGTAAGTCAAAAAGAGAGAGAAAAATACCGTATGCTAACACATATATATGGAATTTAAGGGGAAAAAAATGTCATGAAGAACCTAGGGGTAAAACAGGAATAAAGACACAGACCTACTAGAGAATGGACTTGAGGATATGGGGAGGGGGAAGGGTAAGCTGTGACAAAGTGAGAGAGAGGCATGGACATTTATACGCTACCAAACATAAGGTAGATAGCTAGTGGGAAGCAGCCGCATAGCACAGGGAGATCAGCTCGGTGCTTTGTGCCCGCCTGGAGTGGTGGCATAGGGAGGGTGGGAGGGAGGGAGACGCAAGAGGGAAGAGATATGGGAACATATGTATATATATAACTGATTCTTTTTGTTGTAAAGCAGAAACTAACACACCATTGGAAAGCAATTATACTCCAATAAAGATGTTAAAAAAATTAAAAAAAGAGATGAATGGATAAATAAACGTGGCATATCCATACAATGGAATATTATTCAGCCATAAAAAGAAATGAAGTACTAATACATACTACAATATGGATGAAACTTGACAACATTATGGTAAGTTATAGAAGGCAGCTACAAAAGGCCACATATTGTATGATTTCATTTATAGGAGATGCCCATAACAGGTAAATCTACAGAAATAAAAATTGTCTATTAATGGTTGCTGAGGACTGAAGTGAGGATAGTTTGCAGGTAGAGGGTAACAGCTAAGGGATCCTGGGTCTCTTTTTGAGGTGATGAAAATATTCTAAAACTGACTGGGATGATGGATACACAACTCCATCCAGTATTTAATTAATATACTAAAAAGTATATTCAACGTAAAGTGTACATTGAATTGTACACTTTAAATGGGTGAATTACATGGTATGTGAATTATATCTCAATAAAGCTCTTTTTAAAACCTATATATGAGCCATTGCATATATAGTCAAATGATTTTCAACAACAGTGTCAGGCCCATTCAATGGGGGAAAGGACCATCTTTTCAATAAATTTTGTTGGGGAAACTAGATACCCATATGCAATACAATGAATTTGGACCCTTACCTTACACCATATACAAAAAGTAACTCAAAATAGATCAAAGATCTGAAACCATAAAACTCTTAGAAGAAAACATAGGGGGAAGGCTTCACTGCATTGGATTTGGCAATGATTTCTTGGATATGACACTAAAAGAAGAGGCAACAAAAGTGAATATAGATAAACTGCACTACATCAAAATTTAAAACTTATGTACATCAAAGGACACAATCAACAGAGTGACAAAGCAACCTTCAGAATAGGAGAAAACTATATGCAACTCATATATCTGATAAGGGGTTAACATCCAAACTATATAAAGAACTCCTATAACTTAAAACAAAATAAAAAATAACCCAATTTAAAAGTGGGCAAAGGACTTGAATAAAGACCTCTCCAAAGAAGATAACAAATGACCAAAAAGCATATGAAAAGATGCTCAACATCACTAATCATTAGGGAAATGCAAATCAAAACCACAATGAGATACCACCTCATACCCATTAGGAGAACTGCTACCCCACCAAAAAAAAAGGCAGAAAATAACAAGTGTTGGTAAGGATGCAGAGAAAACAGAATGCTTTTGCACTCTTGGTGGGAATGGAAAATGGTATACAGCTGCTATGGAAAACAGTATGCAAGTTCCTCAAAAAGTTTAAAATAGAATTACTGTATCACCCAGCAATAGTACTTATGGATATATATCCAAAAGAATTTAAAGCAAAGTCTTGAAGAAATATTTGCACACCCATGTTCATAGCAGTGTTATATTCACAATTGCCGCAAGTGGAAGCGACCCAGATTCTCATCAGCAGATGAATGGATAAACAAAATGTGGTATATACATACAGTGGAATATCATTCAGCCTTAAAAAGGAAGGAAATTCTGACACATGCTATAACATAAGTGAACTTTGAGGACATTACACTAAGTAAAATAAGCCACTCACAAAATGAAGTATACTATTATTCTACTTGTATAATGTATCTAGAGTCACTGAATTCATAGAGACAGAAAGTAGTTCCAGCCCCTGGACTGGTAGTTGCCAGGGGTTGGAAGGAGAGGGGGAAAGGGGGTTGTTCATTGGATACAGAGTTTCAGCTTTTGCAAGATGAAAAATTCTGGAGATATTTTGTACAACAATGTGAACATACCTAACATTAGTGAATCATACACTTAAAAATGGTAAATTTTATGTTTATTTTACTACAATTAAAAATAAAATAGGGCTTCCCTGGTGGCGCAGTCGTTGGGGGTCCGCCTGCCGATGCAGGGGACGCGGGTTCGTGCCCCCGTCTGGGAGGGTCCCGCATGCCGCGGAGCGGCTGGGCCCGTGGGCCGTGGCCGCTGGGCCTGCGCGTCCGGAGCCTGTGCTCCGCAGCGGGAGAGGCCGCAGTGGTGAGAGGCCCGTGTACCGCCAAAAGAAAATAATAATAAATAATAATAAATTTTTTAAAAATTAAAAAAAAATGAAATAAATAACAAATCCATATACATTGGCCAGAGTTGGGGTGATTGATCCCTTGTTCACTGGCATAACTGTTACTTAAAAAAGAAAGATGTTAATTGCAGGCCCTTCTACTAGTTCAGAGTAGCTTTGTGTTCATTTTAAAAGTCAGAATGGTATGCAGCATGTGCTATCTGTTAGACTTAATGTTTTCTAGGGAGGTTTCTTTTTAACATATTTGCAGTACCATTAGCATCCAGGAAATATTGACAAATGCACTCAAAACGAGTGTTTCGTTTCTGGGGCAGAGGTAGAAGGTGGGAAGTGCCATACTTGGTTCCCTTATACAGGCCTAGGATTTTTGTTTTTATTTGAATGAAAAATTCTTTAAATTCTATAGCGCTTTACAATTTTCAAAAGTCTCACATACGTGATATCATATAATCCCATAATAACCCTTTCCCCCCCATCTTGCCCCTCCCCCCTCACTGCCCCCACTGGTAACCACCAGTTTGTTCTCTATATCTGTGAGTCTGCTTCCTTTTTGTTTTATTCACTAGTTTGTTGTATCTTTTAGATTCCACATACAAGTGATGTCATACGCTATTTGTCTTTTTCTGTCTTACTGATTTCACTTAGCCTAATAGGCGACTCCAGAATCCTTACAGCTTAAAATGGTTCTCTCCACCTGTCAACCGACCCCGATCTAGCTTAGCTTCCCATCCCTCTGTTTCCTTGTCACAACTGCGCCTTCTGCCTCTTGTCTTGGACAGCATGCCAGGTATGGGCTAGGACGGTGTTTATGCCAATGCCTATCAAGAGGTAGGGAGTTGGTGACTCTCTAAAATCTCCTAGAACTCATTTTGATTTAGCAGACAAGAATATTAGAATCTTTCTCATTGGGGGCAGAAGGTTCAAGAGAATCAAGGGCTCCTTCTTCCAGCTTCCTCATCTCCATTCTTTTGCCCGCCAAGTTCTCTGCACCCTCTCAGTTCTCGTGACTTTGCTGGCACCTGCCCCCTTGCTCTGGCTTATTTCCTGCTTGGTTTCCCCTTTGTGTCCTGATCCTCTGCTTGGGGTTCTTGGCACACTCTGCTGTGAGCAGTGGTAATGGGTGAATCTCCATTCTAGATTACACCCCTAGACACTAGACACTTCTAGCTCCTTTCCTAAACCACTTCTTCCTGATTTGTCTGGAGGCCACAGCTGTTTCCTAATCCATGGCTTCCAGTGATAGGTATGCTCAGAATCATCAGTGTGAATATCTGGAATTTTTTAAAATATATGGATGGCTTGTGAAATAGCACTTCTAGAAGTGGGGCTCATGAGTGTGTCTTTTCAAAAGGACCCCAGGGAATTCTGATGACATGAATGGAGCTGGAAACCCATGTTCCAACCTTCATCCTTTCCCTGATTGGCCTTCAGAACCCCTCTGCTCTCTCATCCCCTTAGAGCCCCTGAAATTACAGTCTTCCTTTATATAGGGGCAAGTATAATAAAATAATGTTTCATTTAAATCTGGGGTAACTTCTTTTTACCCCATGGCCCTTCCACCATTAAAACTAGACTATGGGACTCAGGATTAGTGACCCTAAGAAAAACAGATCATGAAGGACAAAAGACAGATTTTTGGCTCTTAAATTTCTAAAAAATATTCTTGAAATTTATGCCAGAGAGAACAGATTGGAAAGCCAAGGAATTCAATAGCAAGAGTCTATTCTTTGGGCGTCCATTCAGATCCAAAAAGCAAAGAACTTGGTGCATAAACTTTATGCCATAAGCAGAAAAGCTGGGACGATTCCTTGATTAAAGACTTAAAGTAGGTACAGCAACAAAGGATGGAGGAGATTTAGTCTTGGATTTTGTGCTGCATCCCCACTCAGCACAGCCATGAGAGGGGACCCTAGTCACATCCCAGTAAAACCCAGGGAGGCATCAGGCTTCCCCAAGATGCCCCTGGCTTCGGCAACGTGCAGGAGCAGTAGCTGAGTGACAGAAATGGCATCAAGCTGTGTCAGCCAAGGGGCACATGCCCGTCTTCTAAGTCTCCCTTAGACCCAGAGGGACAAGAAGACTTCCCAAGGTTTCCCATGCCACCAGAAGGGTTGCAGCAAGGCAGAAAGAGGGATGATGGATGGGAAGGGGCTCTGTGGCCACAAGGAGAGGATGCCATCCGAAGGAGTGGCCTGGATGACACAGGCTGGAGTCCACAGCCAGACCCCTGGTTTCTCTAGCACAACAGATCCTGCTGACCAAAGGCCAGACAATTACATCTCAGAGGAGGCTGGAGAGGACAGAGAACCATCCAGGATTTGACGTCTCTTCCCACATATGCCTTAATCTCCTCTCCTCCTCTCACCTGTCCACTCCCTCCTCCCAACTCCCACCCTACCACCACCCCAGAGAAACAGAACTCCAGGAAGACAAGAAGAGACAGTTTTTCCAAATTAAATGAGAAAACTCTGAAGTGACCCAATCTGACTGGAAATAACTAGGGCACATTTTTGCCATCAGTAGAAATGGGAGCTTGATGTACGATTAAGATTAGTAATGGGGGAGAACATTACACGCCTGAGACGGGCGGAGTACAGACATTCTTAGCTGATACACAAGAACCTAATAACAGCCTGAATCTCACACATTCAGTAAAAATATGATGATTCTTAATTGTACATTAGTTGGACACGTTGGAAGACTCAGGGTAAATATGCTGACAGAGGTCCTCTGGGCAAGTCTCGGTCGCAAAGGAAGGTAAGAGCTGCTGGGAACTTATAAAAGCCTTCAGAAGGCTGTCTTAGTGACAGAAAGAACAGTATCTTCAGGAATCCTGTGATTCATTTTCATCAGAAGCCCAGATTTGTATAGAGATGTCATTAGTGCTGACTAATAATTTTTAAACGATTATTCTGGGCCGTGATTAATCTGATAAGAGTGGCAGCTATCGTTAAATTTTTAAAAATTCGATTTCCAAGTTTGGATTTTAAAGCCAATGTGGTAGATATTACATGATCTAGAGCTGTGTTCTTCAGACTTCCTTATCAATCAATCAATTTAAGCAAACAGCCCCAATAATTGTGTGCATGCAGACCCAATACTGCTAACTTCAGGGGAGGTGGTGGAGAGCCTTGAGTAAGCCTTGGCAATCCGACTACAGATCCTTGGTTCCTTCGCTTTTACTCTCCTAAGGATTATTTCGTCCTCCCTTCACTCTACTCAGACCTCTACTTCTCCCCAGGCTTGCTTGGCTAACAACCTTGCCCTTTAATCATTGATAAAATACAGTCATCAAAAGAGAGACTCCACTTCAGCCATCCCGACATCTACCAAGCCACCTGCTCTGTGCCCTATACTCTGCTTTCCCTCCAGTTATTATGAATGAACTGTCTCTGCTCTGAGAAGCCAACTGGTCCCCTCTCACCTACCCCATGACATGTCTCCAGGTGAGGGCCTTCTTAAATTTTGTGCCCTAGATGCCTTGCTTGCCTCACCGAGTCCTGGCTGTGCCCCCTAGCACTGCCTCAAAAATGTACACAGCGTCCGACCACTTCTCACCATCTCTGCTGAGGCCAGCCTCCACCTGGTTTAAACCAGGACAGCTGCTCCTATCCCTGGTAAACTAGCTGGTCTTTCTGCCTCACTACCCTTGTCGTCTACTCTCAACACAGCAATCCCAGTTCCTCCCCAGTGCGAGTCAGATGAGGCCACTCTTCACTCAGAACCCTCCCATGACTTCCCCTCCACTCAGAGCAAAAGTCAAAGTTCCGGCAATGGCCTGAAGGCCCGATGTGACCTGGAGGCCGGCGACTCCTCTGATCTCAGCTCCTGCCACGGCCTCCCCGCTGGTCCTTGAATGCATGGAGTCGGCCTCAGAGCCACACTTTGCCTTTGCTACTTCCTCTGCCCAGGATGCTCTTCCTCCAGGTATCTGCATGCTTTGGCCCCTTTCTTTACATCTCTGCTCAAATTCATTCTGTTATCAGAGAACATGCTATGGGCCCTCCCTGACCATTCTACCTAAAAGAATGGTCACTTTTATCCTGATATGTTGTCCTCCACGAGCGTATCATCATCCAATGAACTTCGTCCTCGCTTTCCTCGCATCTCCACCCAACTGGAGTGCAACCTTACGGCACCTCCTCTGCCTTTCTGTCTACTATGTAAAAATGTATCCCCACCACCTGCTACAGAGTAGGCCCTCCAGAAATATGTCTTCAATTAATATATGCACACTTATTTATAAGTTATTTTTATGCATTCCTATCAATCCATATATACAGGATTGATCATCTTTATTTCTTTATTTTAGGATAAAATTAAGTTCTGTGACTCGTCTTTCTCCTCATCCCCCCATCGCCTTATTCTGTTAAGCTTCCTTAAGCTGGATCACTGTGCCCACCTCATCATGCACCACCCTGTGACAGTCCCTTATGGTGACCCACCATTCTGGAGGGCTGGTGTCATACTTTTCCCACATGCTCAGGAGAAAAATTGGATGAGAACCACTGGTTCAGAACTTACTCTGTTATTTTTCACCATAACATTTCAGAAATGGTCTCCTGTGTCCATCAAAGAAATACAGCTGCTCTCTAGAATTCTATTTTTAAACCACAAAAACATTTTGACTACTCCCACCCTCCCCCGCCGCCACCATTCAGTAATGATAAATTTATTCACATCTGAATTAAAAGTGAAGGAAAAAAATCACCTTTATATATAAACATATTCATATTGGTATATAACGTGTGCAGAAAAAAACGTTTCTACTTATGTAAATGCATATGCATGTCCATCAACCCATCAACTTTGCATATATGTTTCCCTTAAAAAAAAAACCAAAGCTATAAAAATTAACAACAACTGTTAACACCAAAGAAAGCATTTTAAAATGTAACCCGGATGTTTCAGAACGCAAAGCTTTCTTTTAAGGGTGGGGTTCATCCTAGTCTAGAGCAACAATCCCCCGGAAATTAACCAAAGACACTTTTTTCCCCTGTGGTTTCTTTACGCGGAAATAATCAAAGTCCTGGCTACCCCTCCCCACTGCTGCTTTGTGACCAGGACCGGACCATTTCATCTCCCACCTTTTGGCTACATGCAGAAAGGACAGGAGAACTAAAAACAGCGACCACAGGAACAAACGCACTGTATTTTATTCGGGGAGGGAATAGAGGTAAATGGCCTGGGGATGGGGGAGGGGGCAGGAGAGAGTCTGATTTGTTCAGAAAAAAAGAGATGACTCCTATTTTCCTCCATGGAGAGGATGTCACGTGAGGCAGTAAGTCAGTGCACATCAAGTGTGCACTTAACTCCTTTCCACTGGAGGGGGGCAGGGGAGGGCAATAAATAAACAGATGTTCAGGGTGCGGGGAAAGGGGAATTGCCCGAAATTTCTCTTTCCTGCTTTTACAGTTTTGAAGGCACAGACAACCTGACTTCCAGCTCAGCCTCTTTACCTTTTCTTTCTAATTAAAAGGCAGCACCAAAGATAAGCATGGCCAGAACACGACCGCGAGCACTGGGACACTTACGGTAATGGTAAAAGAGGGGGCAACTGAGACATTGATTCTGAACAGCCAGACTTTACTGGAATTGAATACACTTGGTCCTCGAATTGGCTTTTATTCGTTTCATCTGTTTGCTCCGCAAATCCACACTTCTGCTTCCCAAGTACCTTGACCCAACCTGTGTCTGCAACAGGCCCTCAAGGTGCCAAAGCTTAGAAGTTGGGGTGTGGGGTGAATGGAAATCACTCTAACTGTTCTGTTAAAAAAAAACCCAACAAGATGGAGGCTCAAAACTGCACTAGGTCCGTGAAACACACACACACACACACACACACACACACACACACACACACCACTTCTGTCGCTTCTGGACTCCTCTACACTCATCTCGCAGCGGCCCCATCCAACTCTGCTTCTTTGGGCCTCTCTCTCTGTGCCCAATGAGAGGGGACAAGGGAAGAAAATCAAGCCAGAGGATCCAGGTCAAGAAATCCCAGCTCACCAGACTCTCTCCATCAATGGTGTGTTGGAGCTGGCTGGTACTGCTGGTGAGAGCATCCCTTCCCAGCTCCAGGCACCGTGATCACAACGGTAGCCGGCAGCTGGAAGGTGGGAGAGTTTGTAGGGAAATAGGCAAACGTCACAAATCAGGCGCAGATTCTTTGGGGCAAACCATTGTGAAACACTTAGCAGCACTTCATTGCTCTCAACCCTAACATTTGCCTGGGTGTCTCAAATGTCTAGATTCCCTGATAGCTATGTCTGAAAGCACAAGCCCGAATTCAAGTCTGGTGGTCCCCGCCACACGACTTTTTGGTCTTTCTGTCTAATGTCGTAAAAAAGTAGCAAGAGGGAAACTCCACTTTAAAAAATGTTGCTTTTTTAATTGAAATCATTTTTATTGGTTTGATTGTGATATCTCTGGGAAAATACAGAAAAGTATAAAGAATGTAAAAATTTTTACTGTAAGCTTACTGCCTTAGGAATAAACACTGCTGCTGTTTTTATATAGATCTTTCCAGGTGTGTGTGTGTCTGTGCTTTGCACCACCTTTTCCGAGTGCAATTATTTTTGCAAAATAATTGTAAAAGAATTATTTTTTGCTTATTTTAAATACTTATTTGTAAATATTTATTTACAAAACAATGCTTCCTCGTCGACACAAATTTCAAGCAATATCATTGACATAAAAAGTGAAAGACGGGCTTCCCTGGTGGCGCAGTGGTTGGGAGTCCGCCTGCCGATGCAGGGGACGTGGGTTCGTGCCCCGGTCCGGGAAGATCGCACATGCCGCGGAGCGGCTGGGCCCGTGAGCCATGGCCGCTGAGCCTGCGCGTCCGGAGCCTGTGCTCCGCAACGGGAGAGGCCACAACAGTGAGAGGCCCGCGTACCGCAAAAAAAAAAAAAAAAAAAAGTGAAAGACCCACACTCAACTCTTCTCACCTTCAAACCCCTACTCCCCAGTGTGCTCATTGTGCATGGTCTGTGGAATATTCTAGACCCTTCCCAGATGATTAGACCTTTAAAAAAAAAAAGACTGCATCCTATATAAATACTGTTTCACAACCTGGTTTTCACTCAGTAAAATAGTACTGATATCTTTCCATATCAATACATACAAATTTGTCTGGGTCTTTTATTTACTGTAGTTTCATAACATGAGCACACTACATCTTATCTAAGTGTAACCAAGCAGGACCCCATGGGGTCTTCCCAGAACAGGACTCCCCCGCAACGTCCTCTTGTCTGTAGAGAAACTTTAGTCAAAGAATAAATTTAATCAGAGAAGTGAGAAAATGCAGAAAGAAAACAGTCAAGCAAGACAAAATGTAGCCATTAAACAAAGTCAAGGACCTTTAGTTCCTCCTCAAGGACTATAGATAATATTCTGAGCCATGTCCTTTGAGCTGCTCTGCAGATACTGAAACCCGCACCAGGTGGAAGAAGTTAACTGCAAGCTGCCCACAAGCACGTAGACCCCAGACTGACTGGAACCAGGCTGATGGTGTTGACTCCTGATTCCCTCACCACTGAGCAATCAGAAGAACGTCCACGAGCTGGTCACTCACCCGGCAACCCTCTCCCTCATCCTGTCTTTAAAAAACCTTTCTCTGAAAGCCATCGGGGAGCTTGGGTTTTTTGAGCACTCGCTTTCCCCACTCCTCGTACAGCACCCTACAATAAACGCTGCACTTCCTTCACCACAACCCGGTGTCAGTAGATTGGCTTTACTGTGCACAGGCAAGTGGACCCAGGTTTGGTTTGGTAATATAAGCATTCCCCATTGCAGATTTTTGTTGTCTTCCCCTTGTCCCTCCTTCATCTGTTTATTCATTTTCCTATTAAAAATAATGCTGCAGTGACCATCCCTGCACCCACACTTCAAACACCAGCTTGAGAGCTCCTGTTTGTCTATTGCTGTTTGTGAGTGAAGAGAGAGGTGAATTCATACAAACAGGTGGTCTGGGTTTCCCTGGAGTCAGGGAGTCCTGTTTCCCTGAAGGCTCCATGTTAGTAGACAGGTACTTCGTCAGGCTGACACCGCTGAGGTTCATGGTCAGGGAACAGCTAATATTGGGAGAACGTTGGGCAAGACTTCTTTGCACTCAACTGTTCTTTCCCTTAGTTCCTGTTGTGGATGCCTGGTATCACCTTAAGCTCAGTTCTGTTTATTTATCAACATCACCCATCCCAGAGCCCTCTCCTCTCCAGACAAATCCCTCATTTTCTCTAGAAGGGAGTATTGTTCTTAAGGTTTGGCCATAGGGCTAGACTTCCATATGCCCTGTGCAAAGAAGGTCTGGAATCTGGTTGAGTCTGTGTTCCTAGTGCCCTGTTCATACCACTTCATTGCCCTGTTTACTACTTTATAAGCCAACCTTGCTTTTCATATTCACTTTCATAAGTGAGCTTCCTTGGTGTCCCTTGGAAAGAACATATCTGATGTTTTGGTTTTGGTGTTTTTGTTGTTGTTCTGGTTTCTCTGTCAATTTTTATAGTGATCCTCTCTAAGTTTTATCTTCTTGAGTTCCTCAAGTTTTCTGTTCTCTTGCCAATGGCATGTCTCTTGCCAAGGGCATGTTCTCTATTATGATTTCATTCCTTTAAAAAATGAGTTTTACTGTACCTTTAATAGGGTCAAGAGAGAATGGGTAGTTGATGAATATACTTAGTCTGCTACCTTGAATCTGATGTGCTAACAGCTATTGATTTTTTAAATTGTATCTTTAAAATACATAAATAAAATATGAATGTTCTTATCATAAAACTTTTAAAATATGTAACTATACAGACTAAAACATGAACACGTCGCTTTGCCTACCCATCCTCACTCCCAAACACTTCTTAGCAGATTACTGTTTCTAAAGTTCAGTGGACAGCCTTTTATTTCTTTTTCTCTGCACATACACATTACACATTTGTATGTAGTAAGAGGGAACATACCATAAGTTCTGTTCTGTGACACACTTTTCACTTACAATATTTCTGATAGATATTCCATTCAGTGGATATGTTTAGCTCATTTTTAAAAATGACTACGTAGTATTCCATAGCATAAACTTCCTATAATTCATTAAGCCATGCCTATATTGTTTATTTCCAATTATTTTGTTATTGAATTAAAACAATGTTACAATGTACATATTTGCACATACAGTTTTTTCCACATGTAAGTACTTCCATAGGATCAATTCCTAGATACGTAATGCTGCCTCAGAGTTAGCCACATTTAAAATTTTAATAGATCTTACCAAACTGCCTTCCAAAAAGATCTCATTAACATATAACCCTCCAATAATATGAATGCTCATTTCCCTGTATCCTATCAACTCTTGATCATATTCGAATTGTTGCCATTCTTAGAGGTAACGCTTGTTTTTTTTTTTAACATCTTTATTGGAGTATAATTGCTTTACAATGTTGTGTTAGTTGCTGCTGTATAACAAAGTGAATCAGCTGTACGTATACATACATCCCATATCCGCTCCCTCTTGCGTCTCCCTCCCACCCTCCCTATCCCACCCCTCTAGGTGGTCACAACACACCAAGCTGATTTCCCTGTGCTATGTGGCTGCTTCCCACTAGCTATCTATTTTACATTTGGTAGTGTATATATGCCACTTTTAAAGTTGTACTGCCCTGATTGCTAATGAAACGTATATCTTCCATTCATTGCCATTTATAGGTCTACTTCCACAAATTGTTTTTACATTCTTTGCTGGTTTTGCTAATGACACTGTCCTTATACCTTATTGCTTATAGGATCTATGTATATCATCTGGGTAATATGTTTTCTATAAAATGCATGATAACTATTTTTTACAGCTTCCACCTATCTTTAAATTTGTTTATTCTATAATTTTGTTTTAAAGATATTTTGGGGGGGTTATTTGTTTTTACTATAGTGAACTCATATATGTCAATATATTGCTTTAGAACTTAAGATTTTTGTACATTACTTAAAAAGGTCATCCCCACCCTTAGCTGATTAAAAATATCCTCCTATCTTTATTTCATATACATGTGTATGGATTTTTTTTTTGGTTCCTTAACTTTTCTGAAATTTACTTGGGTGTATTGTATGAGGTATGAGTCTAATATAATACTTTTTATAAGTGGATAGTGAATTTCATGACACCATGTATTGAATTGTCAATTCTTCTCACTGACTTAAATTTACAGCTTTAACATGAACTAAGTTGCCATATATACCCAGATAGTTTCTAAATCTCTGTGCTCTTCTGATCTACTTATTTTGGTCTGTTTGTCTCTTCCTGTGCCAACACCACACTGTTTATATAAGTATTGTGTGGTGGGCTGCTGCTAAGATGGATCCCAATGATTCCCACCTCCTGGTATTCACTCTTTCCTGTGGTTCCCTCCCATATGGTACTAAGGTTGGTCTGTGTGACCAATAGCATATGACAGAAGTGATGGTATGTCACTTCCATTTTGGATTTCTCTCTCTTGCTCTCATCACTTGCTCTGGGGGAAACCAGATGGCATGTCCTGTAAGCAACACTATAGAGAGGCCACTATGGCAAATAACAGAAGCTTCTTGCCAAGAGCCACATAAGTGAGCTTGGAAATGGACTCTCCAGCCCCTTCAGATCACTGCAGCACTGGCGAACATCTTGATGGCAACTTCATGAGAGACCCTAAGCCAGCTAAGCCACTCCCAGATTCCTGATCCTCAGAAACTGTGTGAGACAATATATATTGTTATCTTAAGATGCCAAATCTTGGGGTACTTTGTTACACAGCAATAGATGACTAACACATATTATTTTGTAATACATTTTGCTATTTAATAGAGCAAGTCTTCCACTAAAGCTCACTTTTCCCCCCAACAGTTTCTTAGCAATTTATGCTCATTTTATGAAGTTCAAAATTCACTTTTCAAGTTCCATAAAGAATCTTATTGGAATTAGAATGGAGATTATATTGACTTTAGAGATTAAATTTAAGATACTGGACAACTATACAACATTGGGTCTTCCCATCAGGGAACATGGTTATGTTTCTCCATTTATTCAGGTTTTTTTCCATATCTTCCAGAAAAGTTTTATAGTTCTCTTCATAAAAGTCCTGCATATTTCTTATTAAATGTACTTCTAGGTCTTTTATGGGGCTTAATGCCATTGTGGTATCTTTTATCCTTCACATTTTTCTGATTGTTTATTGCTAATGCGTAGGGAAATTATTGAGTTTTGTACCTTGATCCTGAATCTTTCTCTCTTACCTTCAACTCTCATATTAGTTCAAATAGTTTTGCCACTGAGTCTCTTGAATTTTCTAGATAGGAAAATATCACCTGCAAATAGTAACCATCTTTCCAATATTTATTCCTCTTCTATTTGTGTTTTATGACACTAAGAACCCCAACATAATGTTAATTAGAAGCAGAAATAGTAAGCTTCTTGTGACTCTAATGGAAATAATGAAGTGCTTCACAATGAAGACTGATTCACTGCACTTTTCTAGTAGATGTTTACCAAGTTGAGGAATTTCCTTCTATTCCTAGCTTACAAGTGGTTATTTTTATTGTTGTTACAATTATCATTATGAATTCATGTTGGATTTTTCTCACATTCTTTTTTGGGCATCTATTCAGAAAATCATATTTTTCCTTTAATCTATGTTTATATTTGTAGACAAATTAATAGTAAATTGCCCATGTGTAGTGTGATAAATCCTATTAAGTTACAGGCTACTCTCTTTTTGATAGTCTACTGGATTCTATTTTCTAAAATTTTATTTGAGATATTTTTTTCATAAATGAGAATAGATTGTATTCATGGCATAGTTTTGCTATTGAGACTACGGTAGTGTGGAATGAGTGAGAAAGCATCTCCACATTTTATATGATCTGGGAAAGCTTCCATAGTGGGTTGGCCAAAAAGTTCGTTCGGGTTTTTTGTATGCTCTTATGGCAAAACCCAAACGACCTTTTTGGACAACCCACTGTAAGAAGCTTCTCTCTCTTATAGGAAAATGGGAACTCTACAATTAAACTATCTGTGACTGTATTTTCAATTTCTTTTATAGTTCTTGATCTATTCCACTTTTAGTTCTTCAGTCAATTTTTATTATCCATATTTTTTTCAAGAAATCATCCCATTTTGTCTAAATTTTTAGACTGGTTGCCATATGATGTATTAGATAATCTCTTGCAATTTTAAAAGTTCCTTTGTATCTAGAATTATTTATCTTTTGTCATTCCTAATATTTGTTAGCTATTTCTCTCTTCCCTTTCTTTATCATATTTGTCATGGGGTTGTCTATATTACTGGTCTTTCAAAGAACCATATTTGGGTTTTATTGATCAAGATTACAATCTTGGAAGGACTTCGCTTGTTATTTTTTAAATTAGTATTTCATGTTTTTCTCGTTATGCTTTCTTCCTTAAATGTACTTTGAGTTTATTTTGTTTTTTCCCCAGCTTCTGGAGCTATAGACATTATCATTTACGTTCTGTCTCTCTTGTTTTCTAATAATGAATTTAAACTATCAATATAAATTTTCCTCTGGGTTCTACTTTGGGTGTATTCCACAGGGAATAGTTCACCTTCTTATTTTTACTCAATTCTAAATAGTTTATAATTTCAGTTCTTATTTGCTTTGCTCTAAATATGATTTATTTCTTAAATTTCCAGGTCTGTAAGGTTTTGTTTTTGCTTTTGTTGTTGTTGTTGTTTGACTATCTTTTTGTTAATTTCTGATTGTATCAGTGTCATCAGTGATTGTGGCCTATGTGGTTTCCACTTCTGAGAACCTAATGAGAGTTTCTGTGTGTGTACAAAATGTGTAGTCTCTGCTTGTTGGATAAAGTTTTTGATATGTCTATTAGATTGCTTGCAAACTATGGTATTAAAAATTTCCCTATTCTCACTTACTTCTGTCTACTTAATCTGTCAATTTCTAAGAAGCATGTTGTATATAAAGTTTCATGATTTATTTATGAAATAAATGAGTTGGGTGGTTTAAACTTTTTATCAACATAAAATAATCATTTTATTCTGTATGTGTTATTCTGTATAATGCTTTTTTTGTCTTTATTTCTATTTGGTCTTGAATTAGTATTACCATACAGTCTTTCTTTAATTTTTATTTGCCTAGTACTTCTTTTTCCTTCTTTATTTTCAACCCATCTGTGTTCATTTATTTTTAAGTCAAAGTTTAGATTGACAATATGAAAGATACCTAATATGAGAGCCTTTGTTACTTAATAGGCATGTATATCCTTATAATATTTATTGAACTATTAATATTGTCACATTTATTTCTGCCATATTATTTTATATTTCCTATTCACCATGGTTCTTTGTTTGTTTTGTTTTATTCCTCCCTGCCATTTTTTGACTTGGTGTTCCATTTTCTTTGTAACACATTTTTCCCCTTAATGATTTGAAAGTTGTATAGTCTATTTCTGTTCTTCTAAAATCTAAAGCTATGGTTCTAAACTTTACTGTGCATCAGAATCATGGGACAAGATTATTAAAACACACATTGCAACTCCCACACCCAGATTTACTGATTCAGTAAGTCCAAGGTGGCATCCAAGAATTTACATTTCTAACACAGTCTCAGATGATATGCTACTACTGGTCCAGAGGATCACACTTTGAGAATCACTGTTCTAGAAGTTTCTCTAAATTTTTAACATTCATATTTATTTTTCAAGTTTTCTATTAATATCTATATTTAATCTGTTTAACCTGCTTTTTAGTTTAATAATAAATCATTTGAATTGCTACAATGTATTCCACGACATTGTTTGAAACTATCACAGTTTAATTAACTAATCTTTTACTGGTAAATATTAAGGTTATTTCTAAATTTTTGCTATTATAAACAGTACTGCAACCGACACTCTAAAACACTTATCTTTGCATACTTGTCTAATTATTTCCTCAAAACAAATAACTATAAATAGAGCTACTGGGTCAAAGGTAAGCATATTCCGTATGCATTAATACGCAAACTTCCCACCAAATACATTTGATAGGTATTGTCAAATTTTCCTCCAAAAAGATTATGCCAATTTATTCTTCAACTAACAGTGTATGAAAATGCCAGTGTTTTATAAACACTAAAGTGTTGAAGAAGTTCTATATTTTCTTTTAGATCACATATTGTTTTTTCCTTTTCTTTTTTTTAACATTTCAGTATCTAAATTTATCTGGAATTTACTTTGCTATCATATGTGAGGAAGATGTTTGACTCTGTTTTTATTCAAATAGCTATCCAGTTATCCCAGCACCATTTACTAAGTAACCTATATATAACAATTTCTCACCAGACATAGTATGTATATCACAGTATTTATATTCCTGAGAATTCCATGATTGACCAAATCACAGTTATCAAGAGCAGGATCTCATAGAAAATAGGGAATTTCCTGGGGAAACATGACATTAGAAAAATATTCCAGGACTTCCCTGGTGGCGCAGTGGTTAAGAATCCGCCTGCCAATGCAGGGGACACGGGTTCAAGCCCTGGTCCAGGAAGATCCCACATGCCACGGAGCAAATTAAGCCCGTGTGCCACAACTACTGAGCCTGCGCTCTAGAGCCCATGAGCCACAACTACTGAGCCCACGTGCCACAACTACTGAAGCCCATGTACCTAGAGCCCATGCTCCGCAACAAGAGAAGCCACCATAATGAGAAGCCTGCACACCGCAATCAAGAGTAGTCCCCGCTCGCCGCAACTAGAAAAAAAGCCCGCATGCAGCAACGAAGACCCAATGCAGCCAAATAAATAAATAAATACATACATTAAAAATAAAAAATTCCAATAAATAAATAGTCTAGAAAATAGAATCCAATTTTAAACCAAATCAGTTTTGGTTGATATCACTGTTTAACAATATGGCAAATAATCCCATAACACTTACTGAATGCCAGGCACTGTTCTAGTAACTTTGCATGTATTAAATGCCTCATAATAAGCCTATGAAATAGGCATGCTATGCCCATTTTACAGATGAGGAAATTAAGACACACAGAGATTGGGTAATTGAAATATATCAACCCATTTCTGGGCCATTTAATATCACTGATCTTTCTAGCTCTCTACCTCAGTTCTCATTTCCAATGCTTTAAAATATATTTCAGTATTTGGTAGGATTAGTCTCTCTTCATAATTCTTCTTCAAAGATTCCTAGCTAATCTTATATGCATATTCTTCCAGATTGATTTTTTAAATGATTTTTTTCAAGTTACAAAATGTCCATTAGGATTGTTATGAGATTGCATTAAATTATTATGAGAATTTCCACTAAATTAACCCATGGATACTATGGAAACTTTCTTTCCAAGGACAAGGTATTTTTGTCCTTTAATCAAGTCTTTATTTTCCTCAGTAGGATTTATAGTTTTGTTATATAAGCCCTGCATAGTCCTTATTAAGTTTGTTCCTAGATATTCTATATATTTTATCTTCTTGTCTAGCTTATTTCTCATTATACTATTTAATTAGTTATTGTTAATAGAGAAAACATTAATATTTTAGTATTTATAGTCTGTCCGCTTTACTGAATGCTTTTATTAGTTTTTGTGTTCTTCCCTTCTGCTTTTTAGATAGACAACCATATAGATTGCACAATAATAATTTTATCTTTCCTATACTTATCTTATTTACTATATTTTATTTTGGGCCTTATATTAGCCAGAGCTTCAAGAACAATTAAAGTGTTTTTGTAAATGATATACGGTTCAACTAAATTATCCCCCAAAGTTTTCCCATCTCTAAGAAGGCAAGTTCAACTGTTAGCTAAATATTTAATACATGACTGTTTTTGCTGGTTTATGTTAATTTCAAGTTGTAGTATACGTAGTACTGTATATTGAACATTACATTCCTATACCCTTATTAGGTATGATCATTTTATGCATATGTATAAAACTTGTCATATAAATTTCATATTCAAAATAATCATAGATCTTATAATGGTTGTATCATTGTTTTCATGACAAATTATTAATTGAACCTAAGTGTATTTGATGCTAAATGCTAGCTCATAAACATAATCCTCACACAGAATGTTTCTATGGAGAAGTACAGCCTGCTTTTTGACCATCCACTTTACTTTGGTTTCCAAGAACATATTCCAGCAAAAAGCACTGACTACACAGGTAAAGTTAGCTTTACATAGAAAAAGACTAACATATTAATCTGTTGGATCTCTTGATGGAATACTGGGTATGTTGGTATTCATCTGAGTGGCAAGCTAGGGCCCAAGTTGGGGGATCCTAAAAACAGGAGAGTCACAAATATTTCAAACCATGATGGCCAAACACAATAATATATCTAATGAAGAAAATCTCCCAGGACCTATAATAACCACTTGTATACATTAAATAGGAACCAGAGAGAGTTTCCCAAACTGTTCAAATCGTGGTTAGACACTTTCTGCAGATTGCTTAATCAAGGTCATACAGGGCAAACAATGTACAAATCAGCATTTCCTGAACTTTGGTTTTGTGAGGGTAATTCCTCACCCCAAAATCCCAGAAAATATTTCAATAACTTTAAAATGCATTTTAGAATAAAATCAAATTACTGTGGATAATCAGGAAATAACTTGTAAATACAAAAGTCCAACCAGAACTTTTTCACTTGCCATACAACATGTTGACTACTTGAGTCATTATTCAAGAGAGAATCAGATCACCACAACTCAAGTTATAAAGAGCAGGAGAATGTCATGATTTCGAGTCACTAGTTATTCAGGACTGGAGTTCTCTTTTTTTTTTTTTTTTTAAATCATGTGATTGGCCACATAACTGCTATAAAATGAGTACTCATCTTTACTGAGCCTGTAGACAGTGGATTAAAGAGCTTTTCAAATGAGTATGTTGTACACTGGCAAATATTTCAAACACATTTTTATTCTTCAGTGCTGAAGTTACTCTATGAGGTGGGTGTGGAGGTGGGAAAACACTCTGATTCTATTAAAGGTGGCTTCAATTTATCTACTTTGCTCTTTGTCTGGAGCGATCAGAGACCCATGTGACACCTTCAGCCCACCCCATGTCCCTCACCTCTCCTCCTTGTGCTCTTTTCTCCCAGATGCCAATTGATTTGTGATAGGAAGGCAGGCAGCTCCCGGTGTAGGAGGTGGGGATTAAACTGGTTTGGAGGGCAATGTTCTCCCTCCAAACGGGGTCAGCGGGGGTTGGCAGTCCCCTGCCCAGGGAGAGTGAGGTCTGTGATTGATCTCGATGGACATCTGAGCTGTGAGCTATGTCATCTCACTGAAGCTCTGATGCACATTCAGTCATTGGTTGCCTCAGCCCTGCCCAGGCACAAAATAGCATCTGGATTTAGATGCAGGTCTTATCTCCTAGGAAGGTAGAAAAGATGGCTGCCTACAGCGTGATGGCCAATCTCCATGTTGCCCTGCTTTCAGTCATTGGTCATGGCACCCCCAAATACAATAAATTTTAGCCTTTCATCAATGGAATTAAATTTCTTTATTTTATTTCTCTGGAAAACAAGAACGTGTTTCCTTCTGTGATTAGAGCCAGTCACCTTGGGAAGTATGATTCCTTAATGGTAAATGGTCAATCTGTCAAGAACTGTGAAGAGTCTGAGATTATACACTACTTGCAAATGAACAAATGAGCCTGTTACTGTTTTATGGCCGCTGGCAGAAGGCGCAAGTCTTATGGATCAGAGACAAAGGACTTCATCACTCAGAGCACAGAAGGCAGCGTGAGCCTCAGGTTCTCGTTAACTCCCCTTACCCCACAGTCCCACACAGCAACCTGGGTGGATGCTGCACACGCAGTAGATGTGTCCTATAGCTGAGAAACTCCAAGTTTAAGGAACTCCAATCTTTTATAATGGGCTGCAAGCAAACCTGTCCAATCTTTGCCCCCAAGGAGACATTATCTTTATTATATTGGACAGCAAACAAATCTGCCCTCTATTCCATAGAAAGACGCTATCTCTGTCTTCCAAGGCTGCTCACTATGTAAACATCCTTGAAAAGATAATCTGGAAAAAAGGCAGCCAGTGCCTTTGCACGCAAAACTGCAGATATGTAAAAAACCTTAGTCTACCTGAGCTGCTATTACAAAAATACCATAGACTGGGTAGCTTAAACAACAAACATTTATTTCTCACAGTTCTGGAGGCTGGGAAGTCCAAGATCAAGGCACTCGCAAATTCAGTGTCTGTTGAAAGCTCACTTCCTCTTTTATAGATAGTCGGCCTTTTACTCTGTCCTCACATGGCAGAAGGAGGGAAAGAGTTTTCTGGGGTCCCTTTTATAAGGGCACTAATCTCATTCATGAGGGCTCCACCTTAATGATCAAATTGCCTCATAAAGACCCCACCTCCAAATACCATCACACTGGGGATTAGGTTTCAACATACAAATGTTTTTTGGGGGCAGGGGGTGGGGACACAAATATTCAGCCTATAGAAAGACCCATGAAGAACTGTCTCCCAACCCAACTCTATTTATGAAGCCCTCAGCAAGACCACAATCTACAGACTCCCCAGTGGTATCTTATCTCACATTGAATGGTATAAAGAAGGCAGTGTTTTCTCCCTCTTAGTAAGATTGTTTCGAAAGAGAACCATTTGGAAGTTTTGATTTGGAAGGGAATAAGAAACATGATACCAGCAGTGTACTATTTTTTTTTAAACATCTTTTTTGGAGTATAATTGCTTTACAATGGTGTGTTAGTTTCTGCTTTATAACAAAGTGAATCAGCTATACATATACATATATCCCTATATCTCCTCCCTCTTGCGTGTACTATTCTTTTTTACCATTCTCCATCTCAGGGCCTTGCAACACTACAAGCCCAGCTGTTAACCAGATGCAGTCACCTGAGTCACAGAAAGTGTGAAAATAAAAATATTAGCATTATTCCTATGGCAGTGTTCACATGATTATTAAAGAAATGATTAGCATCAGCATACTACTATATTTATTTGGTTCTTGAATGTTGTAACCCCCTGCGGGAAAGTATTCGAAAAAGGTTAAAAATGAAAGTACAAGTTATGTATCTTTGCTAGAAAGTAGTGAGAAATGGGTTAGATGAAACTATATTGAATGGAAGAATGTGTCAATGAAAAACAGAAATCTAAAAAAGAGAGAGGGTGAGGGAGAGGGAGAGGGAGAGAAAGAACTACAGTATGGTAAATTTTACTATGAAAATGGGTTTCAGGGATCCATATAAAAACTGTTTCCTAAAATTCACGATGCCATATGTCATCAGTTAATTCTGCTTTTAAACAATTACATATGGTTCTGACCAATTACCTCTAATTTTTCACAGTTTGAATTATTCGTTGCCTTCATGGTATAACAGTCATAATAATCAAACCGAGCGTCAGGGACATTATTGTGTATCTCCTCAGCATGACCTTGGGCCTTAGCTTCCTCATCAGTAAAATGAGGAGGCACACATGCTTTCCAGCTCTCAAATGCTATATACCCTTCCGAGAAGTGCATTTAATTTATTTCCTTATTATCCCCATTATTAATCGCTGAATATGCATATGCCAGAATGGACCATGCATGCCTGAAAAATTACCAGGAAGAAAATCATGACTTAAATTGGTGAAACACAGAAAATGTGAACAAATTCACTTGAATTCTTAGAGGTTATCTAGTTTCGTGCTGTATGTGTATTCCCTTTCTGTCAATATAACTTTAGAGAATTCTCCAACTCGCCCCCAGAAGCGTCCCTTCAGAATCCAGTGAGCGAGAACACACTTAATACAAAACAACCAGTATGAATTCCATAATACTTTTAAAATGAAAATCTATTTCATTTATCACATGTATCTGAAAAATAATAAACGATTCACATCACTAATGTGAAGACAATGCTTGGGGTATATATTATCTTATAGACCCACTGCAGGAACCAGTGTCTTTGTCCTCTCACCAACCCCACCCCAGTGGGCTTCAGCCCATATGCCAAGAACTACTCCTCTACAACCTGCCACCACAGAATAATTTTAGAGATAAAGGGACTTTAATGAATATAATTTCCAGTACCCTTATTTTACAGGATATTAGCTATGGAGTATTAGAAAATTATCAGTAGCAAAACTAAAGCTAGAACTCAGGTGTCCTGATTCCTTATTCATTGCTAGTCTGGAATATGGCCAATCATCCCCTTTGTAGTAGATGCTATGGGTGCCCTACCCAGACCCCATTTACCTGGCCGGTGCCTCCATCCTCCAAAACTGCTGTGAGTGTTGGCTGCTAACAGCTCACAGTTGTACCCTTCACCTGAGAGTTGCCTTCAGCAGAGCTGAGTTGCCTGGAAATGTCCATGAGGATTATGCCTCTCCCCTCTCCTCCATGGGCAGCCCACAGGCAATGACTGACTAATGTAAGAGCTTCAGAACTCCCTGTGGGGTCAGGCTGAGGTTAGACTTTAGCTGAATTCATTTCTTTGCCCAGCTTCTTCTCCTGCCCTATCCTGCTTCAACAGGTCTCTCTGGAGAGCATGCTCTCAATGAATCTCTTGCAAAAGAATCCCCATTTCAGGCTCTGCTTCCAGAGAATATGACCTAAGACTCTCATTTTCAAAAATAGACCTGACACCCCTAGAAGCCATGCCATTCTGTCTTGGGACAGCTCTGATCGTTAGAAAGGTTTTTTTTAAAATTATTATTGCATTAAGGTCACATCTGCCTCTGTAATTTCCACCCATGGTTCCCTGTAGAATTAGTCTCAACCCTTATCCACATGACAGCCCCTCAGATATTTGAGGGGAGGAAGGACATTATGTCTTCCTTAAATCTTTTTTTCTAGACCGTGAGGGTAAAAAAGAAATTTTTTAAAACATCACAGACTCAGGATAATGTCTGATAACAAAACTGCATGGAGCAGAACAATGGAACGTCAACCAGAATATCACTTGAAGAAGGCTACATTCAAATCCCCTGGGGAAGTGTGGGTTGGGGGAGAAGAACCCAGTATAGAAGTGAGGAGGAGATCAAATCTCCAAAAAAAAAAAAAATCAGACAGAAACTACTTAAAACCAGACACAATGAGTGGCTGCAAGAATCCCATGGAAGAGACATCCTATAATTCTCAGGAGAAGATGTCATAGAAGTAGGTCAGGCAGAAACTCTAGAACTCAAATGTGTTAATGTACACAGCATGTATACACTGAAGATTTTTAGATAAGTAACGGTAAATACTGTTGCAGAATCATCAAGACTTACTAATGAACAGGGAAAAGACAGTCTCTTCAGCAAGAGATATTGGGAAAACTGAACAGCCAACATGTAAATCAATGAAGTTAGAACACACCCTCATACCATACACAAAAATAAACTCAAAATGGCTTAAAGACTTAAATATAAGACATGACACCATAAAACTCCTAGAAGAGAACATAGGCAAAACATTCTCTGACATGAATCATACCAATATTTTCTTAGGTCAGTCTCCCAAGACAATAGAAATAAAAGCAAAAAATAAACAAATGGGACCTAATCAAACTTATAAGCTTTTGCACAGCAAATGAAACCATAAACAAAACAAAAAGACAACCTATGGACTGGGAGAAAATAGTTGCAAATGACGTGAGCAGCAAGGGCTTAATTTCCAAACTATACAAACAGCTCATACAACTCAATAACAAAAAACCAAATGACCCAATCAAAAAATGGGCAGAAGATGTAAATAGACATTTCTCCAAAGAAGACATACAAATGGGCAATAGGCACATGAAAAGATGCTCAACATTGTTAATTATTAGAGAAATGCAAATCAAAACTACCATGAGGTACCACCTCACACCGGTCAGAGTGGCCATAGTTAAAAAGTCTACAAATAGTAAATGCTGGAGGTGTGGAGAAAAGGGAACTCTCTTACACTGCTGATGGGAATGTAAATTGATGCAGCCACTATGAAGAACAGTTTGGAGGTTCTACTAAACTAAAAACAGAATTACCATACGATCCAGCAATCCCATTCCTGGGCATATACCAGACAAAACTATACTCGAAAAGATACATGGACCCCTATGTTCATAGCAGCACTATTCACGTTAGCCAAGACATGCAAACAACCTAAATATCCATCGACAGTTGAATGGATAAAGAAGATGTGGGGTGTGTGTGTGTGTGTGTGTGTGTGTGTGTGTGTATGATAGTATATTACTCAGCCATAAAAAAGACTGAAATAATGTAATTTGCAGCAACATAGATGGACCTAGGGATTATCATTCTAAGCAAAGTAAGTCAGAAAGAGAAAGACAAATACCATACGATATCACTTATATATGAAATCTAAAATATGACACAAATGAACATACCTATGAAACAGAAATAGACTCACAGACACAGAGAAGAGACTTGTGGATGCCAAGGGGTGGGGGAGGGAAGGATTGGAAGTCTGGAATTAGCAGATGCAAACTAGTATATATAAGATGGATAAACAACAAGATTCTACTTTATAGCACAGGGAACTATATTCTATATCCTGTGATAAACCATAATAGGAAAGAATATGTATATGTATAACTGAGTCACTTTGGTGTACAACAGAAATTAGCACAACATTATAAATCAACTATACTTCAATAAAATTTTTTAAAAAATGTTTAAAGACTTATTGATGAGTTGCATGCCTGAAATACAATAAAGGAATATGACTTTTTCAAAGGAAAAATGTTTCACTGAAGGGATAAGATAGGAAAATTATGTGTCAGAATGTCTACATCAGAGTACGTTGTTCTATTCCAGGCATACATTTCATTAAAAAAAAATGTATACATTCCTATGGAAGTTCAAAATCTGAGGGTAGAAGCACTTAAGAGAGAATAAATTCTGAAATAAAAGCACTATCTTTAAGGGAGTACGATATTGATACCCAGCCAGATGAAAGAAATTAGGTTTAAAAATTCTGAACAGCATTTGTGGGTGCCTTATAGTTGAAAATGTGCTTTCTCACATTTTCTTTTACTTCTAACACACTCACAGTAACCGTAGCAGATGTGTAATGTGTTATCACCATTTTATGGAAGTTACGTGTGATGGATTGACCATTTCCAAATCAACCAACTCCTAAGTGGTAGATCCAAGCCTTGAACACGAGTCTTCTAACTCTAAAATCTATGTTCTTGCCACCTCACCATGATGGCTTCTAACACACACACAGCAAAACTACTGAAGCATTGGCCATCTGGACTCTGTTGGTGGTCCTATGCTGTTAACAGCATCTTTAATTTCCAAAGGTTGCCATGTACATCACCACAAACTGGGTGGCTTAAAACAACAGAAATGTATTGCCTCACAGTTTGGCAGCTAAAAGTCTAAAATCAAGGTGTTGTAGACTCTGGGGAGGAATCTTTCCTGTCTCTTCCTAGCTTCCGGTGTTTGCTTGCAATCCTTGGCATACTTTGGCTTATAGACACATGGCTCCAATCTCTGCCTCCGTCTCCACGTGGCATTCTCCCTGTGTGTTTCTCCCTGGGTCCAAATTTTCCTCTTCTCATAGGGACACCAATCATACTGCATTTAGTCCCCCTACCCTACCCCAGCCCACTATGACTTAACTTGATTTTATCTGCAAAGACCCTATTTTTCAATAAGGTCCTATCCACAGGTTCCAGATACATGTGAATTTGGGGAGACACATTCAAGCCAAGACACAGCAGAACGAGTGCCCTGTTCTTGGCTTGTGTTGCTGACGATTTTCCCTCAGAAGGGAAAGGAAGAAATGTTTTTAAACTTCTGTTCTGGATTCCAATTTGACCAACAAGAAAGAATAAGGCGTCAAATGTAGAAACAAGGAAGACTTGGGAGAACGTGGCCTTGATATTTCACAACAGTGAAAAAGGTAATGGTCAGCCCTTCAGAAAGGGGGCTTCGAAAAAGATAAATAAAATAACACCACCCAAGGGAATATATTTACAAGAGGGATGTAGACTTTAAAAACTGGGATCCCTTCTGCATTACAGAAACTGGATACTGTTGAGAAAGAAAAATATGCTGCCTGGAAAGCAAATGTAATAACGATCAATAAGGATCAGTTACGACCGTAAGTGAGGTCCGTAAGTGAGGTCCTGAGCTTGAACTGACCGTAAGTGAGGTCCTGAGATTGAACTGAAAAAATAAACAGCATAAATATAAAGGTGGCCTTTGAACAGACAGCTCTCAGAGACGAATTAGAAGCACTGGATCTGGAGTCACAATACTTCAAGTTCCTATGGCCCAGAGGGTTCTCTGATGAGTTCAGAAAGATGGATAGAGGTGGACAGAGTCATGGGTGTGAGAAGAGAAAGGAAAAAAGAACTGTTTAGAGTACATAATATGAGAACGTAAAAGGTCAAAGTAAGTTAGGACTGGACTTCCCTGGTGGCGCAGTGGTTGAGAGTCCGCCTGCTGATGCAGGGGACACGGGTTTGTGCCCCGGTCCGGGAAGATCCCACATGCCTCAGAGCCTGCGCGTCCGGAGCCTGTGCTCCGCAACGGGAGAGGCCACAGCAGTGAGAGGCCCGCAAGTTAGGACTGAGATAAACACTAAAGACAACAAGAAACCCGTTTTTCTTTGTAATCTCTGTAGCCAGGAAAAGATCAGAGAAGGAATAGCCATGCTCTATCTCAAGCAATATAAACTTAACAAATAATAGCACAACCAAAGACCCAATCAATTTTCTGCTTTATCAATTTTCTGTATAATCTCTCTCATGGAGAATGAACATCCGTAAGAGACTCTTCACCCATTTTAAATGAGTTCAAAACTTCAGTTACAAATTCTATCCCAAACTATGGAAAGAATGTGCAGATGAGATCAGACAACTGCTGTGGAGAATGAACAGTATAAGAGGTGCACAGTGGCTGGAAAATGTTTCAGCTCCCAAACGGGTGAAAGGGTGAGATTTGTATATAAATTAGTGAGCCTCATGTAGATTCCAAGCAAAATTCTAGAATGCATGATATGTAAGCAGTACATGGTAAGGAAATAGTGACCACTGGCAATGAGTGTGAATTCACTAAGAACCAGTTATGCCAACCTAATCTCGTTTCCTTTCTTTGATTTGGTTTGCCGGTGTGTCAGAGGAAGGCATGAGCACAGAATGTCCTGGTTTTAACACAGCATTTACCAAGTCTTATGCTGTGTTCCTTTCATTATTAAAATGAAGAAATGTAGGTCGAGGGTTAGGAAGATGACTGGGTGGCTTGCTTCATAGTTAGGCAACTAACATCACCCAAAGGGTGCTGGTCAAAGGCTTGGCTTCAACCTTGAAAGGGAACTCCAAGAATTTGTGATTTGCTCATTCCTGTTCAACACAGTAGTCAAAAACACGGAGATCAAAGAATGCATGCATGTTTATGAATACCTGGAAGACAAAATATTTGGTAGAGAAAGCTAATATACCAGGAGATAATTCAAAAATATCTCTTCATGTAGAAACCAGGAGCCAAACAAAGAAAATGTAAGATATTTGGAATAAATGTGAGGTCCTCTGCTTGAGCCAAAAAAATAAAGAGAATAATACCAAGAGCTAACATGTATTGAACAGTTGCTATGCATTATACCTTCACATGCAGTATATTTGTTTAACCTCACAATAACCATATTATAATTAGAATAGTTATAATCATTATCATTCACAGAGGTCAAGGCTCAGAAAGGCTAAATAAATTTTGCAAGTTATATAGCAAGCAAGTGGTAGAGCCAGGTCTCAAATCCAGGTCTGTCTAACTTCAGAGTTTGTGACCCACTTTCTTATTCTCATCAAGGCAGGAATGGAGGAAAGGTGGTATAGACTTTTTTGAGTTTTAAGTGAAAACACCTAGACAAAAAGTATCTAATATTGCATAGTAGCCACTCAATAATGTTATCTTCTTTCTTTCCATAGTATTGAAAATTTAGGAGAATATTTTAAGAATAATATTTTAAGAATTGCTGAAATCCATGTAGCTCAAAATGAAAAACTAGGACTATCATTAAAAATTACACAGAGACAGATTATTGTTCAATAAGATGAACTTTTTTCTCTGTTGGGTCTGCTCAGCCATGGAACAAACCACCTTGCCCTGGAGTGAGTCCTTATCAGCCTTTCTCAGGACTGTCTGAGAAGGGGTGCTTGAGCCAGGAGGAGAAATCACTAGGTGACTTCTCAGAGCCTTCTGAAGCCAAGATTCAATAAGGAAACTCCAAGCTAAGGAAGTTGTAGTCTAAAGCCTAATTCTCCTATTCTAACTCTATCAGGGGAGCATGAAACCCTTGGAGCACTTCACTTACTGTCTTTCATTTATCCTTAGAGTGTTTCTTGGAGGTAGAGCAGTCATCAGTATCCCTTCTTAATTCGACTGGAAAATGGGAGCGATTCCATAGCCCATGCGTGGCCAGGCAGTATGGAAAGGCAGTTCCTGCAGGCATCCGGTAATCTTTCTATGACCTCACTGCTTTCCCAGCACCAATTATCTCAACAGGTCTTGCCAAGATTTTTAAAGACCAAATAAACAAAACAAAAGTTAATTTTGGTTCTCTCTTTGAGAGAATCATATATATATATGATATTATTGATTATATATCATATATATATATGATATTTATAAGAAAACACATTCAAGAGAAAACTTGATAGGGAGTTACAATTTCAAAAAGACCGGAGTCATATTTATTTCAGGATTTCGGTCATTCAGCACCACTTTGTCAAACATGTAATCACGTGATGTGGATCTCCATCCACGTGGTTCTGTGCAAATTCATCTGCAACTAGTAAATAAGAGCCGTGTTGAAATGCAGTTTTGCAAAGGCAGTCCTGGGATGCTGGTGTGGGCATGGCATGGCATAGTAAAGAAGCTTCATACTAGAAGTCCAGGGTTGTATTCTAACCTGGCCCTGCCACTGGGCCATGTGACCTTGGGCATGTCAAGTAACCACTCTGCACCTCAATTTCTTGGATTCTAACATTTATAAAGAGCTTGAACTACATTGATCTCTAATGTTACCTCCAACTTGTAACATCTCTAAGTCGTTGTCTATCAGGAACCCTAGCTTACTTGTGATGGCATTTCCTCTTTCACAGAGGAACTGGTTTAGTTTAAAATCCTGCTGATGTTTTTAAAATTCTATTGGAGTATTGGTGATATTATATTGTGTTAGTTTTAGGTGTACAGCAAAGTGAATCAGCTATACATATACATGTATCCACTCTTTTTTAGATTCTTTTCCCATATAGGTCATTACAGAGTATTGAGTAGAGTTCCAGGTACTATATAGTAGGTCCTTATTAGTTATCTATTTTATATATAGTAGTGTATATATGTCAGTCCCAATTTCCCAACTTATCCCTCCCTCCCCTCTCTCCCCCCTGGTAACCATAAGTTCGTTTTCTACATGTGTGACTCTATTTCTGTTCTGTAAATAAATTCATTTGTACCATTTTTTAGATTCCACATACAAGCGATATCATATGATATCTGTCTATTGATTTTTTAAATTAATTAATTTATTTATGGCTGCATTGGGTCTTTGTTGCTGCCCACAGGCTTTCTCTAGTTGTGGAGAGCGGGGGCTACTCTTTGTTGCAGTGCACAGGCTTCTCAATGCGGTGGCTTTTCTTGTTGCGGAGCACAGGCTCAAGGCGCGCAGGCTTCAGTAGTTGTGGTACCCACATGCCACAGTAGTTGTGCTCAGTAGTTGTGGCTTACGGGCTCTAGAGCGCACGCTCAGTAGTTGTGGCACATGGGCTTAGATGCTCTGCAGCATGTGGGATCTTCTCGGACCAGGGCTCAAACTTGTGTCCCCCGCATTGGCAGGCAGATTCTTAACCACTGCACCACCAGGAAAGTTCCTGTCTACTGATTTTTAATAATTCATACCCAGGTCCCATCAGCAGAAACTCCACATGCATACTGAGCCTGATTTTAGCAATATTTTTCTCTAATAAACTTAACCAAGTAATTTTTTTTGGTTGGAATAAATTTAAAAATAGGAATATAATTTTATAACTTTTAAATTGTATTCATGTATTTTGATTTAGCAGTTTGCTTCCCTGCTGCCCAAAGAATTCAACAACGTTAAAATATGCTGTTACACAAAAGACTTATGGGGGCACAACACTCGCTGACATAAATCGCAGCAATATCTTCTTTGATCCACCTCCTAGAGTAATGAAAATAAAAACAAAGATAAACAAATGGGACCTAATTAACTTAAACGCTTCTGCACAGCAAAGGAAGCCATCAACAAAACGAAAAGACAACCCACAGAATGGGAGAAAATATTTGCAAACAAAGCGACTGACAAGGGATTAACCTCCAAAATATACAAACACCTCATGCAGCTCTATATCAAAAAAACAAACGACCCAATCAAAAAATGGGCAGAAGTCCTAGATAGACATTCTTCCAAAGAAGACATACAGATAGCCAAAAAGCACACGAAAAATGCTCAACATCACTAGTTATCAGAGAAATGCATATCATAACAATAATGAGGTATCACCTCACACTTGTCAGAATGGCCATCATCAAAAAGTCTACAAACAACAAATGCTGGAAAGGGTGTGGAGAAAAGGGAACCCTCTTGCACTGTTGGTGGGAATGTAAATTACAAACAGCCACTGTGCAGAACAGGACGGAAGTTCCTTAATAAAAACAAAAATAGAATTACCATATCATCCAGCAATCTCACTCCTGGGTGTATATCTGGAGAAAACAGTAATTTGAAAAGATATGTGCACCCCAGTGTTCATTGCAGCACCATTTACAATCGCCAGGACATGGAAGCAACCTAAATGCCCATCGACAGAGGAATGGATAAAGAAAATGTGGTACGTATATACAATGGAATATTAGCCATAAAAGAGAACAAAATAATGCCATTTGCAGCAACATGGATGGACCTAGAGATGATCATACTAAATGAAGTAAGTCAGGCAGAGAAAGACAAATATCATATGGTATCACTCATACGTGGAATCTAATTTTTTTTAAAAAACGGTACAAATGAACTTATTTGCAAAACAGAAAGAGACTTACAGATATCGAAAACAAACTTCCGGTTACCAAAGGGGAAACATGGGTGGGGGAGGGGATAAATCAGGAGCTTGGGATTAACATACACACATTACTGTATAGAAGATAGATAACCAGCAAGGACCTACTGTATAGCACAGGGAGCTCTACTCAATATTCTGTGATAACCTATATGAGAAAAGAATCCGAAAAAGAATGAATATATGTATATATGTATAACTGAATCACTTTGCTGTACACCTGAAACTAACACAACATTGTAAATCAACTATATACCAATAAAAAATTTTTTAATGAAACAGAAAAGACTCATGGGTGATTTAATAGCAAATTCCATACTTTGCCACCCATACACAGTCACCCACTCTTCCAATCTGAGAACTATCTCCATGGACCTCCAGTCCATATATTGACTGGTAGTTGCTCAAGTATCTCCATTTCATACAGCCCCTTCACACTCATTACCAGGCCCATGAGTAGCTTTCTAGTGAGGATAACTCCTGGGAAATGGTATGAAATAATGGGCATAGCTGAAACAAAATAACCTAGATGAAAATAAAACCCCCCTCCGTATCATGTCCCCCGAGTCCTCCCTACCTCATACCCTGGCTGCTTCACTGCCTGGCTCAGTAGGCCTGAGCTTATGGCCCACGCTGGCCTCCCGCAGGTGAGTCAGGGGGAGCTGACACCCTACTCCTCGGTCTCCTGAGGGCTCCCAAGGCCCTGCTGGCCCCCCGACCCTGACTCTAAACACCCAGGCCCCAGTGGTGGCCAGAACTGTTCTCAGTGCACTGACCTATCTATCCTCAGACACCCATTGTCCAGACACCTCCTCCAGGTGGGTTCTGTTGACAATAAAAGTGTTGGTTTGCAAAAACAAATAAACAAAAAGACATTAAGTATAAGCTAATAACCTTGAACTTTTAATTTCCTTTTCCTTTTTTTTTGGCTGCACCACACGGCTTATGAAATCTTAGTTCCCCGAACAGGGATCGAACCTGGGCCCCCAAACTATTAATTTTTTAAAGGAAAAACAAACCAAAAAAAAAAAAAATGGTGATTCCATCTCACTCATTATATCTCATTCTCCACTAAGAAGAATGTTCAAGTTTTACTATCAGACTGGGGACTCAAATTAGGACATCTTTCTAAGGAAAATTTCCAGAATGTCATGACTTGGTAAAGTTAAATTTTTTGCACATTTTGATTTCTTGCCATAAATACAGGTGGAAATGAAGTAGTCAGAAATTTTCATCACTTTAAAATAAAGTGACCAATTACTATATAACTTGTTTAATATATTTGTTTATAAAATTTTCTAAATAAACAGGAAAATATTAGTGTTTCTTTGGATGAATTTTAACAACTGTCAATGACAAGGTTTTTTTGGAGAGACTTTGGACCCGTGAAGAGTCCAAGAATGTTTATTTTGCTGTCATTCTGTAGTCACTGAAATATATCAGTTCAAAGAATTGTCATATGACAGCAAGTGGTTGGATCTTTTGGGTTTAAAAGCAGGAAGTAGTTTTGGTTTCTCCATCACCATCCTATCAGTAGCTACCTAATCTGGCTTTCTGATGTTATGCAGGAAATGGATGTTTTTAGATAACAAGCTCATACATGCTCGCTTTTTTCCTCCTTTGATCCCTCACCTCTCTGCTGCTTTGTGATGTCAAAACACCCCAAAGCTTTGATTCGAATGGTGTCAAAACATAATGACATGCAGGACTGAATCAGCTCATGAATCCTCAAATTCAAAAGTCATTCCATCTTAGCCACACATCCAGCATTTGTGACTCAGCACAGTGAATCACAGGGCAGGGAACTGAGAGCCACCCAAGAGTTCTTTTTTATGCTATCGGCTGTTTCTGAAGAATTGTAGAGACCTGAATGCAAAGTGTGCCTACAAAGTACTTAAATGGACTTTTTCTTCCCTACAACGCATTAGAAATTATAAAATCAACCACCTTCAGAGCAGTTTGCTCACTAAAATTTAAAAAGGAGGCGTGTTTTTAAAATTTACTTCCAACAAACAGCTGCAGAAAACACTTTCTTAAGTTTATTATTAACTGCATAGTTTTCTTTTCTTTCTTCTTTTTTTTTTTTTGGTCGTGTGGCTTGCGGAATCTTAGTTCCCTGAACAGGGATCGAACCCAGGCCCCAGCCGTGAAAGCACCAAGTCCTAACCACTGGACCCCCAGGGAATTCCCTTAAATTCAGAGTTTATTGTTAACCCAGCACATGTTACCTGAGTCTGGTGGGTTTTTTTTTTAATTTCCTCTTCTCTCATCCCTTTGCTCCACTAACTGGACCCCAGTACTCCCTTATACAGCTCCCTCCCATCATCACCAACCCACCACATCTTCCCCCTCTACCACTCAGCCCTAGAGAGGGCTGCCCCAGGGCTGTAATAATCCGAGAAAGCTCCTGGGATTGCAAATTTAAGGGGGTCAGGAAAGCCTTACACAGAGAACCGGGGAAGACAGAGTAGTTCATGTGAATCCATCCATGGGTTCCAAGTAGGTAAGAAAGTGGCTAACAAGTGTAAATGGAAAGTGCTAAAATTCACATCTCTTCCAAGTAGCCAATTCTCTAAAAGAATTACCTTCTTTTCAACAATTTGTTCACTCCATATTTGTCCTGCCAATCTTTCCGTTGTTCATGATTTCATCTTTCCGTTGTTATTTTCCTGAGCTTTGGCCAAACCTCATCACTCAACACATCCAAAAAAATTAGAGTAAGTTCCATTGTTCATCTTTGTATGTGCTGGGGATCACCAAGATAAAAGAAGAAATTCACTAACACTAGAAAATAAACTTTTAAAAGATCTGCTACTAATCAGAAAACCCAAGCAAACAGAGGGAGATTCCACAACCAGACAGTGTGATACAGCTGCACAGCCTGGGGGCCTCGTTCCTCTTTACTGCTGATGTATGTGCCCACATTTTTTTTTACATGTCACCTGGTATCAGTATGGACTTTTCTGGAACTTCAAACAACATGCATAGACCTCAATCATGATTTATAAATGCAAAAAGCAGGAACCGGGACTTCCCTGGTGGCACAGTGGTTAAGAATCTGCCTGCCAATGCAGGGGACACAGGTTCGAGCCCTGGTCCGGGAAGATCCCACAAGCCATGGAGCAACTAAGCCCATGTGCCACAACTACTGAGCCTGCGCACTAGAGCCCACGTGCTGTAACTACTGAAGCCAGTGCGCCTACAGCCTGTGCTCCGCAACAAGAGAAGCCACCACAATGAGAAGCCCGTGCACCACAATGAAGAGTAGCCCCCGCTCACCGCAACTAGAGAAAGCCCGCGCGCAGCAATGAAGACCCAACGCAGCCAAAAATAAATAATTAAAAAAAAAAAAAAGCAACAGCTCATTCTTCCCAAGAAGTGCTTCTATAACAGGTAAATGAAACAAGCAGTTTTTCTTTGCTCTCACCCTAAATGGTGGCTTACGATTCTGTGGAAAAGTGATCAGTTCCCAAGGCAGGAGAGACACTAGAATAACATCACAGGTGAGGCCTGTCACCACAGTCACATCACGTTACAGCAGCCCTCTGTTTTCATCAAGGGACGAGGGCACACATGCTTTTAAAAAGCACATTTTTAACATGGGCAGATCCTGACTCTAACAGATCCCGATCAGGCACCGACATGGAGGGTGAAATCATCGGGTCTGCCTGCCCTGCAGACGCTGTAGTTCAGCGTACCCTGGTTCCTCTCTGTGACGGGGCTCCGTGCGGAAGAAGGCGGCTTCTGTTGTTCAGTACTTTACAACAGTGACTGAGGATTTTTCACTGACTTGTGCTTAGGACTGAACCATGCTCAGCTGAGAACAATGAAATTCCACGTTGACCTTTGCACCACAGGTTTCAAATGGTGTCCAGATAAAACTGCAGAGAGATTCTGGCATTAATTAACTATCTTTCTTCACAACACTCCCAGCCAAGCATGTTCTCCTCCTTTTGCAAATCCATTTTCTTTTGTTGCCAAGTGCTAGGTAACCCTCCGTTCATTCACTCCCCAAATGTTTACTGAGCATATACTAGGTATCGACACTGTTCTAGGCTCAGGAAAGAATATAAGGACCAATACAAACCATGGAACTTGCATTCTACCAGGGTGACATACAGAATAACCCATGAACGTAATAAATAAGTACATCATAGAGCATGTGAGAATCTAAAACATGCTCTAAAAAAATCTAGTAGGGTGAGAAAGATCCAGGATGCTAGACAAGGTCTGGAACTTTAAACAGGGTGGTCAGGGAGGCCTCTCTGAGAAGATGACATTTAAGCAAAGATTTGAAGGCAAGGAGGGAAGAAGACATGGGGTGACTTGAGAAAACGGCAGGTCAGGCAGAGGGAGCATCAGGTCAGGCTGAGGTTATGAGGGGGATGTGTTCAAGGAAGAGGAGAGGGAAAAGGAGGGGAGAGGAAGACGGAACAGCCAGGAAGGTGGCCAAGGTGGTTCCCGGACTCAGCAGGGCCACATAAGGACTTTGGCTTTTTCTCTGAGTGAAGCAGAGAGCCTCTGTAGGGCTCAAGGAGAAGAAGGACCTGATCTGGCTGACATGTCACATGGACCACTCAGCTGCTGCCTTAGAAACAGGCTGCAGGGATGGGAGAGTAGGCAGAGACTGAGCCATCATCCGGGCAGTGTGGTGTGGACCAGTGGTCGCAGTGGGGGTGGAAAGAAGGGCTCAGACTCCAAATACCTTCTGAAGGGAGAGTCAACACCAATCCCTGGGGACTGTGAGAGAAAGACAGGCTGACACCAGGGTATTGGCCTGAGCAGGTGAGGATGGGGGAGCAGGTACAGAGGTGACAGCAAGAGTTCAGGTTTGGCTATGTCAAGTAGAGACATCCTAGAGAGCCAAGTGAAGAGACTGAGGAAGCAACTGGATATCAGCTTATCCTTCAAGGGAAAGATCCAGGCTGTAGACATCAACTTGAGGTCTGGGTCATACTTAAATCCATGAGACTGGCTGAGATCACCCAGGGAGTGAGTGTAGATGGAGAAGATGAGAGGTCTAAAGTCCAAAGCCCTGGGCATCCCAGAGGCTGGGAGAAGAGGAGGTACCAGCCAAGGAGACTGAGAAAAATGAACCAGTGAGATAAAAGGAAAACAGTGCAGCATCCTGGAAGATGAGTGAAGGAAGTTGTTTCTAGAAGGAGAGTGATCAACTGTGTCAAATGTCACTAACAGATCATATGAAATGAATACCACAACTGACCATCAGCCATCACATCTTAAAGGTTTTGGTAACCTTGACATGAGAACTTTGGGGAGAGGGGTCAAAAACTTGACTGGAAAGGATTTAAGAGCAGGCAGAGAGAGGAACTGGAGACAGATGCATAGACAATTCTGGAAGCACTGTGCTGTGGAAAGCAGTAGAGATAGTAGAGCTCCATGGAGAGAGCCACTAGTGGATGTGGTGTCTAGAAAGGTTTTTTATATAATTAATAGAAGAGAAATATGAATATGTTTGCACGGTGACAACAATGATCCAATAGGGAAGAGGAAATTGATGACAGAGGAGAGAGTGTTTCCCAGCAGCATTAGGCGTCCACTCAGCGTCTACGTTCATGAATTTTAAATGAGAAGAGTCCACGTGGCTATTTTTCTCCAGCCACATTTGGCTGCCCGGGTTCAAGCACTAAGTAGGTGGAGAGCTTGATTTCCCCAGGGTGTGGCTTAACCAAGAAAGTTCAACAAAGTGAGAGTTGCGACGAGTGGGCAAGAGAGCGATTCTAGTGAGATACCATGGCATTGGAGCTGGGTCCGGAGGGCGGAGGGCATTGGGGAGCACACAGGATAAGATTACAGGTCCTGGTGGAAGTGAAGGATTGCTGGAGGTGGGATGTATAGGTTACATTTGTGTCCTCTCAGATTCTATATGGTGAAGTCCTAGTATCTCAGAATGTGACCTTATTTGGAAATAGCGTCACAGCCAATGTCATTAGTTACATTAAGGTGAGGTCGTATTGGAATAAGGTGAACCCCTAAGTCCAACATGACTGGTGTCTTCACAGAAATGAAGGTTTGGACACAGACACACACAGGGAGAACGCCATGTGAACATGAAGGCAGAGACTACAGCGATGTGTCTACAAGCCAAGGAAGACCAAGGATTGCCAGCAAAACACCAGAAGCCAAGGGAAGAGGCATGGAACAGATTCTCCCTCACAGCCCGCAGAAGGAATCCACCTGCTGACGCCTTGATCTTGGACTTCCAACCTCTCGAACTGTGTGAGAAGAAATGTCTATTGTTTAAGCCACCCTGTTTGTGGTGACTTGTTACACAGCCCTGGCAAATAGGGTGCTAGAGGGTGTGCCCTGGGAAGAGAGGAGGTGGGGTCAGAGAGTGGGGTGCATGTATGGCAATTATGGAGGGCATACGGGGATGGGCAAGGACAGGGTCTGGAGGGACCATGGGAGTGATGAAAGGTGAAGGGCCAGGGGAATGGCGAGATGATCTATGTGCATATTGAAACTGCCAAGAATCAAGACAGGAATAGGACTGTGGCCACCAGTCAGGAGCACAGAGGAAGGACCTTGAGATGGTGGATGTCAGCAAAATGAGAGGAACGGGTGACATTACCTGACGACCTGACATTCAAGGCACGACGTTTTTAGGGAGGAAAGAGAATGATCCAGAATTGGCAATGAGGAGTGAAAAGGAAATGCATCCCACCTCTAAGTCTCAAGGCACAAAACTGTGGTGGAGAAAACCAGGGTCACCACGTGACAAGAGTGCAGGAGAACAGGAAGACAATGTTTTCAGCGAAGAGCCAGGTCTCCATCAGAGCAAGACGGTGGCGGGAACCTCCAGGGATGAGGTTGAGGCTATCGGGTTTTGCTAAGAATGCACCGTGAGCTTCAGCAGGCCCAGAAGACGGCAGGGTTGAGGGAGGGTAGGAGATGTCCTCCTCTATGTTCATGACTAACGCTGATCCAGTTGGACTTATTACTTCCTTTGTCTGAAACCTGTATACTAGCCAGCATGTTAAATATAATAAAAAGCCAATATAATAAATATCCAGTTTCCAGCTGTAATTACTCAAACACTTTTTCTCAGAGAACCCTCATCACCTCCATGTTCTGGCTGTAGCTAATTCTGTTCCAGTACCTACTTCCTTTTTTTTGTAATTTTTGGCTGCGTTGGGTCTTTGTTGCTGCATTTGAGCTGCCTCTAGTTGGGACGAGCGGGGGCTACTTCATTGCAGTGTGCGGACTTCTCACTTCGGTGGCTTCTCTTGTTGCAGAGCATGGGTTCTAGGTGCACGGGCTTCAGTAGTTGTGGCACACGGGCTTAGTTGCTCCATGGTATGTGGGTTCTTCCTGGACCAGGGCTCGAACCCATGTCTCCTGCATTGGCAGGCGGATTCTTAACCACTGCGTCACCAGGGAAGCCCAGTACCTGTTTCTTACACAGCTAAAAGCAGTAGTGAAGCTTGGCTTTTTTTCTGGGACTCATAGAAATCACGGCTGCTGCAGCTGCCTGTTCCTTCCCTGAAAAGCATTCTTTCTCTTTGCTGCAATGGAGATGGGGTTCAGAGGAAGAAGAAACCAAATTCCCAGGTGAGTGTCTCCTAAGAGACTCCTACCATCCTCTAACATAGGCATCATCCTGGCATCCTCTACTCTGTAGTTACTTTGGGGATCTCTGCACTGACATGCCCTTTCCCACAATAGCTCAGAATTGATTGATTTCATGCCCACTTAGGATGGACCATGAAAGGGCAGTCTTTATACCTAATTTACAAAACCTCACAGAAACTTTAAAAAAGCTGAGGGTTGCGTCTTTATGGGTCATTCATTTGTTCATTCAACAAATATTTACTAGACAGTGGCAGGAAATCATTAAGCATGGTGTCAATAAACAAACTGATATGTAATATAAGATCCAGTAGTGACAAGTAAGATGAAGAAAGATAAAGCAGAATAAGAGGGTAGAAAATGCATGCAGGGAGTAATATGTTGGTACCAGTCAGTTTTCCTTTCTTCACGTCTACAAGGTAAACCCCTATTGCACTGCAACTGACTTCAAATGATTTCAGAGGATTTCATGCAGCTGGCTTGTTGCTCTGTCTGGGACATCAGAGGCTGTAAAAAGTCACCACCACAAGTGTAGCATCTTCAGCTTTGTTGATCTAGAAATCCAACTTTGCCCATTCACCCAAGGCGGATCAGACTCTGGGGAGCTGTTTCCAGCTAATCATACAAAAGGAGATACTTCTTTAAATCAGAACGTTAATTTCTTGATCTATAATAGGCACCATATCTGACCAGACGGCAGGCTCTGCTCTTTGCTCAGGTATGTCTTTCTAGCAGGGAAATCCTCTTAGAAAAACACATTATGCTATATTCAAATGTTTGATTACCATGACAACCCATAGGGACCCTCCTGCATGGACCTGGGCCTGGAGGTGTGTGATTAGAAGAGCAGACTGTGATTTTGTGTGATTAGGAAAAGGCACCCTTCCTTCTGGTGGATGCAGGCCCACATTAGGTTGACAAGGAGAAGGTGGGCTAGATTTCAGCCCCGACTCATTTTTTAGGGTAGGTGTTGTTGTGCAGTGTACAACCTGGACAACTGTATATAGCAGACCAAATGGAAGCAGTAAATTAAAACAAAAGTAGTTGGGTATCTTAAGGAATATTTCCATTAAAGTATGTGGTATGGGGTATCAAGAAGAATGAATGTCATGAAATGATGCCTTTTACACCTGCCAGCCTGTGTGAAACACATAAAAAATCAATGTTTCTTTCCCTAATCTACTTATAAAATAATTGATCCAACTGTGAACAGGCCTTTTTATTTTTTTTAAATGGTTGAAAATATTTTAAAGTCATTCTGGAAAGTGTTCACATTTCCACGCTCTATCTCACTGCAAGAAAAAGTTCAGGCAACTTCACTTCTGTGGGAGAGGCTAGAATCCCAGAGAGAAAGAGATTAGATAGCCTGGGTTTGCCCCTCCCCGCCAATAGAATTAGGCCTCACCGATCCCCCACCCCGTCAGAGGACCCGCAGCGGGCAGGCTCGGAAGGGCTGCATCAAGTTTCGTCCTGTCTCACAGGTCTGACCCGCTCCCTCACTGGGCCCTCAGGGTGGCCAAGCCCAAGGTCACATTTCCTTTCCTTTCTCCTCCATTTGTCCTCCTTCCCCGGTCCTTGGCTTGAAGGACAGTTTCTCGATCAGAAGAAATCGATTCTAAGGCGATAATCATTTGAAAACATTGATCAGGTCTGCCCTCAACGTTCATGGGACGTGAGGCAAGAATCCGATGAAGACCTACAAACGTAAAACTTCTACATATCTAGAAGTTATAATCCATGCTAACAAGCTGTTGAATGAAACATGTTCTATTATTCTTCCTGATAAATGCACCTTCAAAGGGAAGCTGGGTGCCAGGCATAGGAATGCAGCAGTACAGGGAGGGCCAGCTCCCAGCCCACACCGTCCCACAGCTAGCCCTCCATGCGGGCTTCCTCCAGCCACTAGTAGGTGTGGCAGCTCACACAGCCAAGCTCCATCCACAGCCCCACCAAGAGCTGCCCCCAGCCACCAGAAAGGCCGAAGGCTGCCTACAGCAGGGTGCGCCCTCTGGAGCTCAGACCAGGGAGGAAGCTTGTGTAGAGCCTGGGAGCCGGCTCAGTGCCATTTGGGCAGAAAATTCCAGGGGCCCAGTTCCCAGATCATGGTCTAGAAAGTTTGTCCTAGGCTCCAGCTGGTATATCCCCTTAAGCTCACTGATTCCCCATCACATGGCCAGAACAGGGTCCTCTAGACCAAGGACCCGAAAGCAGGAGCCCTTTGGCCTGGATCTCAAGGTGGTACTGTCACTGACTAATTTTCATCCTAGCCACTTCAACTGTGCATCTAATCTTCTCAAAATGTGGTCCGGAAGAAGCCTGTTAAAACGTTAAGTTCCTGAGCCTTAACCCAGACCTATGAATCAGATTATCTGGACGTTGTTTCCAGGAATCAACATTTTAAAACACTCTTCCTAAATGACTCTTAAAAGTTGAGAACCGCTATCAAACAGCTAGGGCCCTGCCTTTCACACGGAATCCATCAACTCTATCCCCCAAAAGCTGGGCCCCTGAAGGAGCTGATGAACTGCTCTCCATTCTAGAGACGTTACCATCTAGATAACCCTGTTGGTCTTCAGAAGCTAAGGCCAGACTCTTCGTTACAGTGTTACATAAACACTGCCCACACTGTGCTCTCCAGTTCCAAGAACACCATGACCTAATTCCTGGCAAGTTGCAGTGTGATTGAGTAGGCTGCAATTTCCTTCTAGCCAGCTTCCTGGGAACCATGATCTCTTGATGAGGATCCTGGAAACATGCATGGTTTCCCAGTGGTAGTGGGGCAATTTTTAAATTATCATTAAACTCTGTGCGTTTTAATTCCTGTCACCCTTTCCTTTCACCCACCATTCAGCAGTCATTGGGCACTTTCTGTGTACATCACCCTCAGGGTAGAATCATCCAGGCAGAACAAAAGCCATGGGTTATGAACTACCAGGAAGACTTTGGTTCATCTATAGCAGAGACTGCGGTCTGCAGGGCATGGCTTTCTATAGTAAGTGGCATGTGTTTGAGAGAGGAAAAGAGGCTTTCTCCTTTTTAAAATATTTTAAGTACAAGAGGCTTAACTTTAAATATCAAGATCCAAAGCCCATGGATTCAGAGAACCTTATACATAAACCACTGATGGGAGAAGAATGTAAATGCTGACTAAAAGTAAGTAGAAATGTAATGAATGGGGGGGGGAATCATAGCGGATATGACTGGGATTCAGACACTGGTAAGCCCCTGAGAAAGTCCCCAGCTCTCCATCCCCAACACCAAGTTCTGAAGAAGACATGGGGAACAACAGGTTAGATATCCACATAGAAACCCAGATGTGTCCACGGAGGGCTCTGAAGGAGAAGGACCAGAGCCTGGCTTCCTAGTGAGATGCATGCTTCCTGAGAGTCTGCAAGCTTCATAGAAAAACCCTATGTCCAACGTGGCACCTGAGTGAGAGATGAGCAATGGTCAAGACAAACAGCCAAGCAGATGGGCCTCAGAGAGCCCCGCACACCCCAGCAGGGCACAAGAGGTGGAACTAAGAGGTGCTACATGCCTGTAAAGGGCACTCAGCACAGAAGAGGTCCCTGATTGGTAGGGAACTCAGGATATATGAATGTGACAACTGAAGGCCACGATGGGGCCAGAGACAACACCGTTCATGCAGCAGGAAGAGATGAGATGCCCAAGACTGAGTGGGACAAGCCACACCTCAGCAGAGGCCAGCAGGGACAGAAACGACCTCATCCCACCCCACCCCCTTGGTATAGCTGGGAGAAAAGAAGAATGAGGATTGAGGGAATCTGAGTTTCAAACTTGAAGCAACTGAATCATATTATTAAGCTTCTATTACTGCCATTAGAACTAGAAGACGAAGTTAAATTTCATTACAGAGAAATAGACTACGTATTTGCACACCTGGCTTACACAGTCTGACACTGTAACATAGATAAAATATCCAACCTTCCACATAAGCAACAAATCCCTTGGACCTAGTCTGTTCTGTGTTTGGCTATTTCCAGACCAGTGTGTGTCCATTTTTTACCAGCTTCCTTTTGAGAAGAACTTTTTCTGGACCCTCAGATTCCTGAATCCAGATTCTGGGGTTATACCCCATTTGAAGCCCTATTTGAGGCTTGTCATACCTTCCACATCCTTACACATAGCCCTCAAACATCGTGCAAGTATGTGTCCTTGCCATGTCAGGGCTGAGATTTGATTTTACCCTGCCTACAAGCTAATAAGTTGACCTGTTACTATTTCATGGCTGCTGGCAGAAAACAAGAGGCTCCTGGGTCAAAGACAAAGGGCTTTGTTACTCACATCACAGTAAGAAGCATGAGTATCAGTATATTTGCCTCGGTTCCCATTGCCCTCAGGATCCACAGAGGCAATATGATGGTCCTTGATAGATAATACGCAGTAGGTTTGTGTCACAACTGAGTTTGAAGAATCCATATTTTTACAGCAAACAGTAAGCAAGACTTACTGCTTGGGGGCTTTTTACCTGATCTCTCAAAGTTACCAGCTGCATACACAACCCCGAGAAATGGTCCAGGTAAAAGAGTGGTCAGGGCCTTGCAGACTTGGTATACCCAGCATGATGTGTAGGAATAGAAGAGGCCCAAAGAGAACAGTCTTTCCCAACATACAGGAGAGGAAACCTAGTGACTCAGGACACAACATGGTAGTATGGGCAAAGTTCCAAACTAGGAGCCTGAAGGACCTGGGCTCTATCCGTTCTGCCATTTAGTGGCCATATGATGTGGTCAAAACCTAATCCTTCTAGGCCATAGCGTTCTCATCTCTAAGTCAAGAGTAATCACACATGTCTTGCCCACCACAAATGGTTGTTATTAAGACCAAATGAGCTACTTTGTGTGAAATCACCTTATAAACTATAAAATACTATATACACTAAGGAATTGTTACAATTATCACAAATCCATCACCACCTTCTTTAAAAATAATTCAAATGACATCTACTTCTAATTTTTGTGCAGAGAAACATGGGATATAGATGAAAAATACTTGGAGAAGATGATCACTGACTTTCGATTTAAGATTATATTAAGCTCTAGCTTTATTCTGTGCTGTAAACTCCTTGAGGGAATCTTGTTTGCATGTTCATCTTTGCATCTCAGCACAGTTCCAGGAACATAGTAATCATAGGAATGATAATGGAGTCTTGGTCTCCAACATAATTAAACCCATCCGAAGAGAGAACCAACTTCAACATAAATCTGCTTTGTAAAGTTCATAAATAACAGATGAGGCCATGTCTCAAGGCGCTGGCCAAAAATTGAGAATTTTGAGAACTGTGTACAATTTTGTTCCTTTTTGTTACTATTTCTCCTGCTCTACTTTTCGGTCACAAGAGCTCATATCAACAGCACACCTACGTCTGCCCTTCTCTATGCTCTAAATTTTCCTGTCCACTTTTTTCCCCATTAAGTCCATCATCAACAACTGTTAAAGCAGAAACTAACACACCATTGTAAAGCAATTATACCCCAAGAAAGATGTTTAAAAAAAATAAAATGCAAAAAAAAAAACTGTAAAGATTTGACACATTAAATTATTCGTCTTCAAACTTTTTTCTCTCATACTCCCTAGAAGAATTTTGAAAAGCTATGTATCCCCTACATTTTCAAGTAGACACCTAAAATATTTCATCATAAATTTGAACAGCTTCATAATGGAAAAGAATATTAAAAAGAATATGTATATATGTGTGAATAACTGAGTTGTTTTGCTGTACAGAAGAAATTAACACAACATTGTAAATCAACTATACTTCAAAAAAAATCTAAAACAATTTGAACAGCTTCAAAAAATGTACTTTCTAGCATATTGTAAATATTGACTTTTAAGTAAAACTTGCGTCATACCTTGGATCCAATAGACCCTAAAGGCCAAAGCAATTTGATAACCATCCTCACTCATTTAAAAATTCACAGACAAAAAAAAAAAAAAAAAAATTCACAGAGAAGCTGTTTTTTGACAACTGGAAATTCTGTATCATACCTTTTTCTCCTTGATCTCATATTTTCCCAAAAAAATCTTACTAATGTAATATATTTTTATATTTGAAAGATTTTATATGATCACTCTATTAACTTCTCTACAATAACAGAAATAATTGTCCATAGGTGGAAGTTTAAACATTGTAATTTTGTATTTGTAAAGTCTTCTGGATTGAGCTATCTTTACAATGATTTTTAGTATAAAATTGACCAAAGAAGTATGAATGTATAGCATATTTTGAGAATTATAAAGCATAGCAAGTAAGGCTTTATTGGACAATTGTTCTAAATGAATAGATGGATCTTTTTAACAAGTTCCCGTATCTTTGGCTGTTACTGATAGAATGACACAGGATTCAGTATCCATTCTACTCCTGTTTTTCATTTTTATAGACATATGTCCTGAAAAACTTGTTAAATTAAATAAGTAATGAGAATTTTAGGCATTTTCTTTCCTTTTTAAATTGATATATATATTTTTTAATGTATCCTTATATATAATCCCACTCTACCCTTGATTCATCACCACAGAGCAATCCCTTCCCTGCAGTTTCTTTGATAAACCTGTACTATACAAGACTCTAATTTAACTTTAATTTTACAGAAATCTCCTTTGAGTAACAATTACTTGTACAATTCCATATTTCTATAGTTTGTTAAAACTTTAGTCTCAACGAATCCAACCAAACACTGTTTGTTGGCAAAAGATCTGACTTGAATCTCATGCCCAGTAAATCCTCATATAAACCCCTGAAACCCCAGTCATTTCTCCCTACATCACACCTCCCAGTGACTCCTAAGTGCATGCAGGTCCCCTCATTCCCTTGCATCTCTCCTCCCACAAACACGGCCCATGACCTCCTTCCTATGGGGCTGAGAGTTTACTGGGGTGAGTGATGTGGTCAAACCTCCTGGCTGTACATTTCCCGGGACACACAGAGACCAACCCCACAGAGGAGGTGCCTCCCTGACACCATCAATCATGACCCAGAACGCAAAAGGACACACCTGTCCCCACACAATCCAGGACCCCCAGCCTCACACAGCCACACACGAGGCACCACCACATCCAGTCACAAACGAAGCCACAGAAGGTGCCCTTGTGCTGTGACAGGAACACACATACCAGTGCCTGCCACCTCCTGAGCCTCTCTTCACCCACAGGTGTGGGAGGATCAGTGTGGGCAGGTCAGTTTCCAGGTGATAAGACAAGCAGATGCAAAGCATTCGAAAAAGACAAAAGGAGTGACTCAGAAGCCCTATTTTCCAACAACATTTCTGATGACCCAGCACTGTTTTCACTGAAACAAAATTTAAGGAGTTGTTTCTCTCTCTGGTGCCTGAGCACTTCTTGCCCCACTAGCTTCCTCATACTTTCTGGGTTTTATATCTGCTGTGCCTACAAATGCACACAATACCGTGGAAGGAGTAGGAATTCATGTGATGCTGAGTCAGCAGAGGACTGTGTAACTCATCCCATCCCAGGTCAGCAGAGAAATCAGAGCTGGTTTATGGAGACCTCCTAAGAGAATGAGAACATCCTTCTAAGAGAGCTCATTGTGTGCCCAGGGCAATGGAAAAAGGAGTCAGGCACACGGCCCTGGATAGAAGGACACAGGGAGAGTTGGGGAGGGTGGGGACACGTTGCTTCCAGGAAAGAATCTCTAAACATTTTCTCAGACATTGCCTCTCTGTCTTAGCCGTGACGACCACCTGGAGTCCTTTTCAATACCGGCCTTAGACTGTCTGAGCTGCTAGAACAAAATATCACCCACTGGGTGGGTTATAAACAACAGAAATTTATTGCTCACAGTTCTGGAGGCTGGCAGTCCAAATCAAGGCACCAGCATTGTCCCCTTCTGGAGAGAGTTCCCTTCCCGATTTGTGGCTGGCGCCTTCTCACTGTGTCTTTACATGATGGAAAGGGCTATGGAGCTCTCTGAGGACTCTTTTATAAGGGCACTTATACAGTTCATGAGGTCTCCACCCTCATGATCTAATCACCTCCCAAAAGTCCACATCCTAATACTGTCATCTTTGGGGGTTACAAATCAATATACTAATCTGGGGGGAAAGAAACATTCAGACAATACCATGGCCCAAGGTACATTCCACTGTACTTCAAAATATAAAATGCAGTGTTGAATTACCACAGACAGCATTATCCTAATCCTATTTCCAGTTTTTAAAAAAGGTCATACACTGGTTATTTTCCAACATTCACACCATTTTGGCAGACTAGACAATTAACTGGATTTCATCTCACTACAAATTCTTTTCTCTTCCTCCTCTTGCTCCAGGTTAAAGTAGGACAATGAGGCATTTCCCCATTCAATTAGATAAAAATATGAGCAACACCTACACACACCACTTAAGAACACCCAGAATGGTGACAGAATATCTTGGCAGAAATTGTACACCCAACCCTAATATGTTAGGTCCTAAAAAATCAGTAGACCCTTTTTTACATGATTGAGAAGCTCAGTGACTCTGGCCATAAAAGGGTCATCACAGATTCCACAGTGACCCCATCCCTCTTTCCATCTTTGTCAGAGACTCCAGGGCACAGGGATTTGCAGTGAACCTCATGGGTCTGGTCCCACTCAGATACACAGCCCAGAACATTCCCACCTTCTACCTGTCCAGCCAGGGCATGAATGGGGCAGCTCAGGACAAGGTAGGGTGAGTACCTGTCCTGCCTAATGGTGCTAACACAGCTCTGAGTTCCTCTCCTGCTGGGGAGCCCTTCTCTCCTGTTTTCTGCCCTGAGGTTGAACAAAAGGAAGCATTCACCTGCCTGGACTTGGCTCCAGAGCTTTGTACAGGGAAGTGTCAATCAGGATGGGCCACAGTTATAGGGACAGGGTCCCTGGACCTCATCTCCCCACAGAGGTGCCATTATCACATCATCTGTAGTATAGGTGACACTGTCTGCATGGAGAGTCTGGGGCATCTCCAATGAGGAGCAAATCTTATCCCCAGTGCAAATCACCCTCATCCATGTCTGGATTAGTGACAACTCCTGGCAATTATTGAGAAGATCTACATGAGCAGCTGAGCAGAGGGCACAGAAAGTGTTTTATGTTCCCAGTTGGAGAATCCAAGTTTAGAACGAAAGTCATAACTGGGGGGAGGGGACACTCAAAGTGCACCAGGGGCTCCCTTCACTGTGTTTCCCGTTGGGCGTTTTCCTTCATGGTCTCACTTTTCCAAACTGTTCCAAAGCCTCTTCACCCTGATTATTAGCACACCATCCGAAGGCTGGACTTTCCCCTGAGATTAAGTTCCACAACCCTTGATATTTATGGCCTCAGGTCTGTTTAATCTGGAAGATACCTCCTTTGAAGCTAGTGTTTCCTTCCTCAAAATCCTCCTCTGTTGTGTCCACATGACTCTGTAAGGAGATCATAATTTGTTCTAAGACACACACGAATCTCTCTCCTTGAGTCTCTCATTGGACCATCAGCCTGTCCTTGTGTTCTGAGCAGTTATTGCCAGAAAGAACCATTCTTTGAGGACAGCAGAAGGCACAGTGTGGGCAGAGAAGCCATCTCCATTTCTCAAACTCACAGTCCAGAAGCCAAGATCTGGAGTCAGTTGAGTCTTCCCTTGTCAATGCACAGATTCTTTCCAAATGCCCACATCCCATTCTTGGCTGGACCCCACGTCCACCTCCCAGTAATGGCGGCCAGAGGTGAACAGAGGGAATCCCAGGACACAAGTCGTATGGTTGAATCTCTCAGGTCAGGACCTTTTCTTCTGCTTGAAAAACCCACAACAGACAGTTTTCAGGTCCTCAGAAATGATGAGGTACTTGTTGGCTGTGTCAACATCCAAGGTCACATCCACTTGGAACTTCCGCATCCTTGGGTTCATCTGGAGGACAGCTCTCAGCTGAGGCCCTAACTCCTTAACCTTTGAAACCAGAGCTCAGAGCTTGAGAGCACACCTGAGGTCATTCTTTTTGAGACCACAGAGCAGTTGGGGCACAATAAACCCTCCCCATCAGGCTCCTTCTGCAGTGAATCGAAGCACTGGAAGCAGCAGACATATTCACATTTCAGGTACATGCGGTTTTCAAGATAAGTCAGGCAAACCATACATTTACTTGCTTCTTTAAAGTGTTCAGCCATGGGTCCTCTCTGCTCAACTAGGTCCAGCTGCTTCCCCTGACAGCTCAGCTCTAGGCATTTTCCTATGGAAATGCCACTGTGCTATTTGAATGCCTTCTTAATTATAAGTCAAAAAGAGCAGTGATCTATTATCAAAATATACATATATTTTTTTTAAAGAAGATGTTGGGGGTAGGAGTTTATTAATTTATTTATCTATTTTTGCTGTGTTGGGTCTTTGTTTCTGTGTGAGGGCTTTCTCTAGTTGTGGCAAGCAGGGGCCACTCTTCATCGCGGTGCGCAGGCCTCTCACTGTCGCAGCCTCTCTTGTTGCGGAGCACAGGCTCCAGACGCGCAGGCTCAGTAGTTGTGGCTCACGGACCTAGTTGCTCCACGGCATGTGGGATCCTCCCAGACCAGAGCTCGAACCCATGTCCCCTGCATTAGCAGGCAGATTCTCAACCACTGTGCCACCAGGGAAGCTCCCCAAAATATTTTTAATTATCTACCTATTGAAAACTTGGTTAGGTCCTTCTTTTATTTTGTTGAAAGCAAAGAATTGAAAATGACCTAATTTACCAAAAAAAACTTTTTTTTACCCAGTCATTAGAGTTCTTCACTTTCTAGGAAATATGACCCCAAAAAGCTTATCACATGTTACTGATTTACACTGTTCAACTTTTTCTCAGAGGCCTTTTGCTTATGGAGCTAAAATAGATGAAACTGGGGTTAAAAGCAAAATTGAAATTGTGTATTTTAGAACTTTTCTTTTTTTTTTAAATTTATTTAATTTATTCATTTTTGGCTGGGTTGGGTCTTCGTTGCTGCGCGCAGGCTTTCTCTAGCTGTGGAGAGCAGGGGTTACTCTTCGTTGCGGTGTGCGGGCTTCTCATTGCTGTGGTTTCTCTTGTTGCGTAGCACAGGCCCTAGGCACGCAGGCTTCAGTAGTTGCAGCACGTGGTCTCAGTAGTTGTGGCTCACGGGCTCTAGAGCACAGGCTCAGTAGTTGTGGCGCATGGGCTTAGTTGCTCCGTGGCATGTGGGATCTTCCCAGACCAGGGCTCAAACCCGGGTCCCCTGCATTGGCAGGCGGATTCTTAACCACTACGCCACCAGGGAAGCCCAGAACTTTTCTTTTTGACTGTAAGCAAAGGCATATATTAATGTCATATTTCATTTTGTAAGGACATCTCAAAATGCGTACTAAAGATATGACAGAAATACAGACAGACGATGGAGGATATTTTTTTGTATATAAGTGATTTCTTCCCAAAATGGGTTGAAGTCAATTATGTTTAGGTAATTACACATTTCACAGAATTGGAATCAGTATATTAACATTTGAGAGGGAAATATTAATACTAATTAAATCAAGCTGGTTTTCTAAATGTGTAACATATTTTGCTTAGGTCATTTTATACTAGATTTGCACTTGGGGAAATTTTTTATTTGCTTTTGAAACTAAATAGATGTTCTACTTTTAGCAGTATAGTTTAAATATTTTACGCAAATTGCAAGAGAAAAGAACTCGGTTGCAAATAAGTACATGCTTACAAAATGTACATTAAGTATTATTGAGAATATTATTTAAAGTATAATCTGCAACATATTCCTGTTAAGTTGCTTAAACCTAATGCTTTGGACCGAATTGTGTCCCCCCAGCATTCCTAGGTTGAAGACCTAACCACTCCCCACCCTCTGCCCACAGTGTGTCTGTACTTGGAGAAAGGGCCTGTGAAGAAGTTAGAAAGGTTAAATAAGGTCATTAGAGTAGGTCCCTAATCCAACAGGGCTGATGCCCATATAACAATAGGAAGAAACACCAGATCTCTCTCTCCTATGTGAGGACACAGGGACAAGGTGGCCGCCTGCGAGCCAGGAAGAGGGTCCTCATTAGAACTGGACCATACTGCCACCCTGATCTCAGACTTCCATCTCGAGAACTATGAGAAAGTCTATTTCTGTCATTGAAGCCCCTCAGTCTATGGTATTTTGTTATGGCAGCCCAAGCTAAGATACCTAATATGTACATGGTAGGATGTAATAAATGAGCAGAAAAGTGGTTGATGAGTGACAGTGAGCAGGACATTTTAACTTACATAAAACATGAGTATGGATTTCATATTTTGCTAACTTTTACCAAAAGTTAATGAAAATGTTTCTCCTATGAATTTGAATAAATATTCAAGAGAACACAAAACACTAACTTACCTCTAATATATGTTTCTTATTAGAAAATAAAACGTTGACATGTTGGAAGAACATGTGGGTCTTTTCACCTTGATATCATGCAAATTATACCAGTGAGACTAGACTAAAATGCAGATAAATGAGCATATTCACTGACCTCATCCTCTTTACTGAGATGGTGAAACTGCAGAGAAAGGGTGCTTCATAGCAGACTGGTATTTCCCAGCATGCTGCTTTCAAATCTTGAACATTTCAAGACAGCTAGCTAGCTAAGTACAGAAACCCGTCATGAGTTTGTCACCTGGGCGAATAACGCGCTGCCATCTTCCATATTTCCAAGAAATGTTCTTTTTACTCTGTTCTCAACGATTTCTTTCCTCAGGAACAATACCTTCTTTGCCAGTAATGAAGACCAAAAACAAACAAACAAACAAAAAACCATCACCTCTCCCCTCCACTACATAATTCCATTACAGACTTGAAATCAAAAACATCCAAACATACATCAGCTTATCTGTTTAAGGTATTGTCTCAATCTGTCCAGGCTGCTATAACAAATTACCATCGACTGTGTGGCTTAAACAAGAAACTCTTATTTCTCACAGTTCTGGAGCCCAGGAAGTCCAAGATCAAGAGGCCAGAAGATCTGGTGTCTGATGAGGAACCTCTTCCCAGTTTGTAGATGGCTGTCTTCTGATTGTAACCCCATATGACAGAGAGAGAGTGGGCTCCAGTGTTTCTTCTTACAAAGGCATTAATTGTATTCATCAGGGCACTGCCCTCAGGACCTAATTACCTTACAAAAGCCCAGCCTCCAAATACCATCACATTGGCAGTGAAGATTTCAACATACGAATTTTGTGGGGACACGTTCATTCCATAAGAGTTATGCTTTGCCTTAACAGAGATAAGCATAAGACACAGAAAGACATGATACCCTATTACCTTTAGTTCATGGTGCCATTTTGCTTAAAGAGGGCTCTCAAATACCTGTAGTTTGAGTTGCCTCTGCTCAGTGTCCCAGAGGTTTCTATACCCAAGACAAAGTACCATAGCATGGTTTGGGTTGGATGAGACCTCTTCTGTAAGGCAGAAGAAGGGAAATTGTGGAAGGCAAGACAGAAAAGGAGAAGCAGCCTGATGCAGGTGCATTTGTAAGCAGATGAATACAGGAAAAAATATATAGAGAGAGAGAGCGAGAGAGAATTTGGAAATTGATTCCCTTGAAATTATCTGAATCTGTATACCTCTTGGAATTTCTTCATGCACCCCCAAAGCTATGCAAACCCCAATTCAAATGAAATATTCCTACTACTGCTAATAATTTTCATTGCAATGTACTAAGAGGCTACTTTAAAGTAAGTATTATATTAGGTTCTTCAAACAGATCAACTCATTTAAATTGTGTCCATCAGGTGAGAGCCATTATTAACCCCATTTTACAGATGAAGAAATTGGGACTCAGAGAAGATAAGTAATTTGCCCAGAATCTCACAGCTAGTAAGTGCCAAAGCCAAATTCAGTCCTAGGTCCATCTGACTCCAGAGCCTGTACTTTGTGATAATCTTATGCGGCCTTGTATATGTGTTCTTGATTGACAGCAGCTTAATAGGTATCCCTCCTAGATAACTGGTACTCCCCAAAGAATGATTCTCTAATGGTGGATTTTCAGAACTACGTAGCAGAGCGTTTTTTTTTTTAACATCTCTATTGGAGTGTAATTGCTTTACAATAGTGTGTTAATTTCTGCTTTATACAAAGTGAATCAGCTATACATATACATATATCTGCATATCCCCTCCCTCTTGCGTCTCCCTCCCACCCTCCCTATCCCACTCCTCTAGGTGGTCACAAAGCACCGAGCTGATCTCCCTGTGCTATGCGGCTGCTTCCCACTAGCTATCTATTTTACATTTGGTAGTGTATATGTGTCCATGCCACTCTCTCACTTCGTCCCAGCTTACCCTTCCCCCTCCCCATGTCCTCAAGTCCATTCTCTACATTTGCGTCTTTATTCCTGTCCTGCCCCTAGGTTCTTCAGAACCATTTTTTTTAGATTCCATATATATGTGTTAGCATACGGTATTTGTTTTTCTCTTTCTGACTTACTTCACTCTGTATGACAGACTCTAGGTCCATCCACCTCACTACAAATAACTCAATTTCATTTCTTTTTATGGCTGAGTAATATTCCATTGTATATATGTGCCACATCTTCTTTATCCAGTTGTCTGTCGATGGACACTTAGGTTGCTTCCATGTCCTGGCTATTGTAAATAGAGCTGCAATGAACATTGTAGTACATGACTCTTTTTGAATTATGGTTTTCTCAGGGTATATGCCCAGTAGTGGGATTTCTGGGTCGTATGGTAGTTCTATTTTTAGTTTTTTAAGGAACCTCCATACTGTTCTCCATGTGGCAGAACTTTGAGAAATATTTTCAACAAAACAGTCTTCCCAGTGCTTCCTCAAATCGTTAAATAAATAAACATGTTTCTCTTCTCTTGATACACATATTACCCTATTTTAATGAGGTTGCAGTGGGGAAATCAAATATGAATAACAAATAAGCATTCAAATTAAGAAAACTTTATATTATTCCAAGGCCTTTATTTTGCCCACTGTTAGCAATCCTCTCCTCATGTTTTCATAATTAAGGGACATTGTGGTCACTGGATTTTTTTTCCCCCAAAATACTCTCCCAAAGGATTAATTCTTTAATTCTCAGTTTGTGGTCTAAACCTGTGAATGAATCTAAAAATCCCTTTATTGGGGCTTCCCTGGTGGCGCAGTGGTTGAGAGTCCACCTGCCGATGCAGGGGACACGGGTTCGTGCCCCGGTCCGGGAGGATCCCACATGCCGCGGAGCGGCTGGGCCCGTGAGCCATGGCCGCTGAGCCTGTGCGTTCAGAGCCTGTGCTCCGCAACGGGAGAGGCCACAACAGTAAGAGGCCCACGTACCGCAAAAAAAAAAAAGAGAAAAAAATCCGTTTATTGATTAACCACATAGTTAAAAATTGAAGGTAATGATGACCATAATGGCAAACCCTAAAGAATACTGCCTTCTGCAAAGAAATAGACAAATTTATGGTACCTTAAAAAAAAATAGTCTCTTCTTCAACCTATTTCACACGTGTACACACACAATTTTCAGTGTAACTTTGAGTATTTCATAATGGAGCCTGAACCAATATTCAGCTACTCACTCTTTTTTTATTGGAGTCTAGTTGATTTACAATGTTGTATTAATTTCTGCTGTATAGCAGAGATTCAGTTATACATATATATACATTCTTTGTTTAATATTCTTTTCCATTATCATTTATCATAGGATATTGAATATAGTTCTCTGTGCTATACAGTAGGACCTTGTTTATCCATTCTATATATAAAAGCTTATATCTGCTAACCTCAGCTACTTATTGTTTAAGACAAATTAAAGCTTGTTTTCTTGGGTAGAGTTGGGATCCATGTTTTTTCAGGCATATAAACATGTGAGAAGTGGCAAGGCATAGAGTGAAAAAGGCAGGTCAGTTCCCTACATTAGAGATTTAGGAGAGGAGAGTCAGCTTAATGATCTAGACTACAAACATCATACAGCAGTCACTGAGACAAAACAGCATCTCAAGTAAAGCCAGTTACACTACACTGCTGAGACACTGCTAAATGAGGTAGAGTGGGGAGCCCCCAAATCTAAGGAATTTAGTAAGCAAAGAGAAGGAGAGAGAGATTGGGCTAGTTCTTAAGAGTATATTCCATGTAAAAAAAAAAAAAGGTGCAAATGAACTTATCTAGAAAACAGAAATAGAGTCACAGATGTAGAAAGCAAACTTATGGTTACCAGGGGGTGAGGGGAGGAAGGGATAAATTGGGAGATTGAGATTGACATATACACACTACTGTATATAAAATAGATAACTAATAAGGACCTACTATATAGTACAGGGAACTCTACTCAATACTCTATAATGACCTATATGGAGAAATAAGCTAAAAAAAGAGTTGATATATGTATACGTATAACTGATTCACTTTGCTGTACAGCAGAAACTAACACAACATTGTAAATCAATTATACTCCAATAAAAATTTTCTAAAAAGAGTATATTCCATAAAAATAATGAACAAAGATCTACTATGTAACAATGTCATATTTTCATGTTTTGCTTAAAGAAATTTTCATGCAAATGTATTCTTCATAGCAGCCCATGGAGTTTGTGGAGCAGATACCATTTTTATTATGTGGCAGAAAAGGAAACCCAGGCACTGAAGAGACTGGGTGAATTGCCCAGTGGCCCTCAGCTGCTGCCTGGCACAGTAATGACCAGACAGACCCCAGTCCAAGGGGGTCCCACTTCTTTCTAGTAATCTGAGACACTCTCTGCTTCCTCTGCCCCACCCTTCTAATGTCTAATATTTGTAATGGCTCCTTCCTGTCACTTCCGGTAACCCCTTCTCCATCTAGTCAATCCCCCTATGTCTACATCTCCCTCATTCCTCATTTTCATCAAAGGTAGAGACCATAATTAAAATCCGTGCCCCAGCATTCTGTTAGTGGTACCAAGGGCTGGGGACCCAGAAGTCCCCACTGCAAGAAGCTGAGAATTTACATGACCCCACATCAAACTACGACAATGAACTCTGTCAGTGCCCTTTTGTTCCTACTGATGGTTTATTACACTTGCACAGAAATAATGACTGGCTATTTTCTAGTATCTGATAATCTAAAACAATGACTTTGCTTTGTACAGTCTCAACAAGAATATGAAAAAATGCATTTGAGTATCTATACAGTCCTAAGTGGACTCTGGTTTCCATTGAATGGATTTAAATGCCTTGTCATTTTGATCCTGCATAAATCTTGCCATTTCTGGATGAAGATACATATTTATAAACATCTATTACTGGACAAAAATTGGGCAGACAGTTAAGTTAAAATTTTCAACTATGTTAAGTTCACTTCTCTACTTCTTTGCATATAATGGATTTTTTCACACAAACTCCCTATTTGGTCATGTCTCCCCTGTAACTGCCCAATGTTTAAACCAATGTCAAGTTGCAGTGATAATAATAGGTGACATTTCTTGGAGTACTAATCTAAGTGCTCTGTATTTTCTCATTAAGCTCACATAACAACCATATAAGGTAAGTACTCTACATTAATCCCATTTTGCAGATGCAGAAACTAAGACACAGGAGAGGTTATGGGACTTCCCCAAGGCCTTCCGGGCAGCTCAGGCATTTGAAACTAAGCAGTCTGGCTTCAGAGCCCACTTTCTCAATCCCCACACTAAACTGTCTCTGATATTGCATGCTTATAAATTCTATCTTACTTGTTTCATCACTGTATTCCAGCTGCTTGTGTCACCTACATGCCTACCATATCTTCAACCTCTTTGACTTTAAAAGTTAAACAAATTAACTTATAATGAATTATGAACTTAAGCATAAAATACAAAATGATAAAACTTTCAGAAAATAAAACCAGTAGAACATCTTTAGGATTAGATGAAGAGTTTTTAGACTTGACACCAAAAATCATGATCCCTTAAGGAAAACTTTGATAAATTGGACCTCACCAAAATGTAAAACTTTTGCTCTGTAAAGGACCCTGTTAAGGGGATATAAAGATAAATTACAGACCAGGAGAAAGTATTTGCAAATCTTACATTCAATAAAGGACTTGTATCTAGTATATACAATATAAAGAGCTCTCAAACCTCAACAGGAAGAAACAAATAATACAATTCACTCCAATTAGAAAATTCACAAAAGACATGAACAGACATTTCATTGAAGAGGATATACAGAGAGAAAATACAGATGTGAAAAGATGTTCAACATCTTAGCCATTACGGAAATGCAAATTAAAACCTCAATGAGGTATTACTATATACGTATCAGAATGACTAAAATTAAAAATAGTGAAAACATCAAATGCTGGCATGTATGCAGAGAAACTGAATCACTCATATTTCTGATGGGAACGTAAAATAGTAGAGCTACTTTGGGTAATAATTTGCCGAAGTGTTATGAAATTAAACATATAATTACCATGTAACCCAGCAAATGCACTCTTGGGTGTTTATCCTAAAGAAGTGAAAACTTGTGTTCAAAAACCTGTATAAAAATGCTCATAACAGCTTTATTCATAATAGCCCAAACTGAAAACAACCTAAATATCCTCCAGCAGGTAAATGGTTAAACAAACTGTGGTACTTCCATACAATTTCCATACTACTCAGAAATAAAAAAGCAACACAAGTTATATATACAGTAACCTGGATGGATCTCAAGAGAATCAGTAAGAGTGAAAAAAGCCAATCTCAAGAGATTACATGCTGTATGATTTTGTTTATATGACATTTTTGAAATAACAAAATTCCAGAGATGGAGAACAGATTAGTGGTTGTCAAGTGTTATCTTGATTATGGTGATGTTACATGAATTTACAAATGTAATAAAGTTGCACAGAGACAGACAGAGATACCCACAAAGATACACACACACACACACACACACAATTGTCCCAATACCAATTTTCTGGTTTTGATATCATACTATAGTTATGCAAGGTGTTGTCTTTGGGGGAAATGGACTAAAGCATACATACAAGCTCCCTACACATTCTTTGTTACAATTTCCTGTGAACATATAATCACTTCAAAGTAATTAATTTTTTTAAAGTTGGACAGTTAAGACCAAGACCTTAACCCTGAGGCACTCCACTAGATATCCCATTCTAGTTACAAAAATGCTGTAATCAACACTATTTGAATAAAGATATTTCTATCAGCTGTAACTCTAACAGTATGATCAGCAAGTCTTCATTTCATCATCTTAACCAGAAAAGATCAGGGGGAACTTTAATTGCTTTCCTGAAATTAAGATAGACTATGTTCACAGGCTTCCCCCAACCTACAAGTCTAGAAACTCTACCAGTGAGATTACTAGCAAAACCAGTCCTTGATGAGGCCACGATGGGTCTGGGTGATGATTCCTTTTGTATGTGCTCATAAACCACATTTAGTAATTCTTGAATTTGATCTGGGATTAATGAAAATCTGAAGTCACCTGCTCTGATTTCCCCAGTTCCCCTACTTATTGGTTGGTCTTACTTCCTGACAGTCTTCCATTTATTTATTCATTCATCACACACTTATTAGGTATTCATCTTATATGCACTGCTGCTGCAGGGGGCCATCTGCCTTTGTCTATCCCATGGCTCCAGCTTGCTCTTTGCCTTTCTGTGGAAACAGAGGAGGGAGCAACTAATTCAGCCTAGAGGGACCAGGCATCTTCATAATGGGGGCATTTAAGTTGATTTACCAGGATTTTTTTCTCCCTCGTCCAGAAGATTGAGTGGAAAAGCCCTCTTGAACGAATCAGCAATTCTCCTGCCAAACAAATTCTTCCCAGTCTTTGAAAGATCCACTCTGGTATGTTAGGCTATTATCCAGGAAATCTAATCTTCTCTAAACCAACAACAAAAGCCAATTCTGCCTTCCCTACATCCGTTACTTCCAAAATCAACTGGAACGAAAAAATAAATGAAATGAAATGAAACGAAACGAAATGAAATGGAAACTCTATCTATGCTCTAAAGTCCTCTATTTCCTTTTCAAAACTCTGACAGATAAAATTCTAACTTCTTAAAGTCATGGAATTTTGTATCAGAAATAGACGTTAGAGGCCAGCCTCCTCGTCAAAGAGAAGAAGAAGAAACAGACTTGGAGGGGTAAGTGCAGCAAGCCAAGAGTCAGTCAAAAGGGGAAAGCAGACTTTCCACTCCCAGCCGATGCACCCCCACCATTCTGCCACATTTACTAAATATTGTCTTAGCGATGTTTCTTGGTATCACATCTTATGATAGCCACTCAAGAAAGAGGGCTCATTCCCTGATGGGCTAGCTCAGGTCCTCCATGACTCTCTCGCATTCCAGAGCACTGGGATGGGCTCCTTGAAGAAAACATCTGAGCTTCCTCCTTTTTTTTTTTGTTTTAATGCCTGTCAGGGTCAGAGTCTCAAGAAGTCAACATTTACGAAGTTCCCGTGCCTGAATGAAGGAAGGAATCAAAGGGAATCCCACTGATTCCTCTTGCTCCAAGTAAGAGCAGGGAAGCCCTCCCCATGTTCCATCCACATCCCCTTTGGCAGAAATGAAGAGGGGGCCGTTCATGCTTCTACACTCCACACCACTATCTTCCTTCAGACCATCAGGACCAAACTCAGGATACTTTAACCCTGTTTATGTCACCACAAGAAGCCTAGGGCAGCCCTTGTCCCCCAAACAGCTCTAAAAGCAGCGAGGCAACCATCACCCCAAATACATGCACACTCATACACACACAATCCCTATCACCCGTCTTGCCTTATTTTTTAACTTAGCATTTATGATCGTCTAACAAACCATATGCTTTACTTGCTTTTCTGTCCTCCTCTTCTGGAATAAAAGCTCTGTGAGGATAGGGATTTTTGTATGTTTCATTCACCTCTCTACCAATGCTGCTGCTACTTTACAGGAGCTCAGAAAAAGTTTGTTAAATAAGTAAATCCCTGGGGCCATTTTTTAAAGGCTGAAAACAGACAATTCAAGGACCAAAGGATGTCTGAGAAGTTTGAGAGGGAAGCAGAGATGATTTGCGGCAACCGGAAAACTTGAAGAGAAGAAGGCTTCAGCCCTAAGGATCTCCAGAAGTGGCATCTATCACATGAAAGAACTGGTAACGGGGGATATTCAGACGGCATACAGGGCCAGACATAAGTAAACCGCATGGCTTTGAAACAGGGGATAGAAATAACTTGGTACCTACTATGTGTCAAACCCTGTGTCATTAATTTATCATAATCACCATACGGAATGATCTTACTGTCCCCCTGTACAGATGAAGAAACTGAGGCAAAGAGGAGCCTGAGATCCACAACAGATAAGTGATGGAGTCAGACTTCAAATTTCAAGCATGTGATACAGCATCATTAACTACAGTCTCCATGCTGTACGTTAGATCCTCAGAACTTACTCATCTTATAACTGAACGTTTGTACTCTTTAATCAATATCTCTCCATTTCCCCCACCCTAAGCTCCTGGCAACCACCATTCTACTTTCTGTTTCTATGAGTCTGACTTTCTTTTTTAGATCCCATAGATAAGTGATTCCATGCAACATTTGTCTCTCTGTCTGGCTTGCCCTCCAAGTTAATCCATGTTGTCATGGTAAATAGTAGGATTTCCTTCTTTTTAATGGCTGAATAATATTTGATTGTATATATCTACCACAAGAAAAAAAAGTATGGAACCCAGTAGAAAGTACTTTAAAAGATTAAATTATTTTTTAAAATTTATTTATTTTTGGCTGCGTTGGGTCTTCGTTGCTGCACGCGGGCTTTCTCTAGTTGCCGTGAGCGAGAGCTACTCTTCGTTGCGGTGCTTGGGCTTCTCATTGCAGTGGCTTCTTTTGCTGCGGAGCTCAGGCTCTAGGCGCAAGGGCTTCAGTAGTTGTGGCACACAGGCTTCAGCAGGCGTGGCTTGCGAGATCTAGAGCGCAGGCTCAGTAGTTGTGGCGCACAGGCTTAGTTGCTCCGCGGCATGTGGGATCTTCCCGGACCAGGGCTCGAACCCGTGTCCCCTACGTTGGCAGGCGGATTCTTAACCACTGCACCACCAGGAAAGCCCTGTAAGGTTTTTATGAGTAGGATTTGCTTAATCATTGCCAGACCTTAGGAGAACAAAGAAACTTTATATAAAAGCAGGAGAGAGGTGGTTTTATAACCAAGTCACATTAGGATAGTGAAGCACTTGAATGCATTTTCACTAGGGTTGTGAGCTCTGGAGAAACCTTCAAGGAAAGAATTTACGTCTTTCATCCTGGATGGTTCTTACTACTATCAGTGAGAGGTTTTGATCCAGATCAGATGGCCTCTCGCTGTTCCCACCAACAGGTGGATCTAGGATTAATAATAGCCCCATAATTTTCACAGGACCCACTTGACATGCCAGCTGTTCAGAGCCGCAGTGCTTGCAGAATTAAGGTCACAGTTAATGACTGTGATTCTTGTTCATCATTAAACATTAAGTATAGCTACAGAACGACATTGCTTAAAGGTACTATGGGCTTTTAGCATCTTAATTGGATAGAATCATCACACCTAAGAAATCTAAAATCTAATATAGACCATCAGATTTAGCAGGAGGAGAGGGAAATGAAAGCTTAAAACAAGAATAGTTGTAAGAAAGATGCTTATTAAAAATGAATGTAATGGGGAAGACATAATTCCTCTGCTTCTAGTCCTAACAAACGCCAGTGTTCTAGGTATCAGTTATTTTCCCACCTGCCCAGTAGGTGTCAGTATAAGACAGTGTTCCTAGAACTGACCAAGCTTTGAATCAGAAAAAAAAAAATGTGACTGTCAAGTTATAAAATAGAGAAGACATAATAAAGATGGGGCTACAGAAATTCCACAGGAGCCTTTAAATGACATTATTTAAAAACAGAGCTGACCTAAACAAAGTTTCCTCGTGGGTGAGATGACAGAGTTGGACGAGGGGAAGACCCTGTCTGGCTCTCATATTCCTTGTCAAGTCAGCAGGAATTCCTGGAGCATCCCCCAGTGCGTCCAGCAAGACTCAACACTTCCATAAGAGGTGGTCACTGTTAACTAGTATAGGAACCAATAAACATTCCCAGGGAACATAGACAGCAATGTTCAGGTAGATGGACCCTCTTTAAAAAATCGATACCTTCCCTGCTTTTACAATGTAAAAATAGAAATATTGTAATCCACAGAAATATATCATTATAAGGATTACAAAAATGAACCAAGGAAGGGAATTCCCTGACGGTCCAGTAGTTAAGAAAGGCTTCACCTTCCAATGCAGGGGGTTCGGGTTCCATCCTTGTCAGGGAGCTAAGATCCCACATGCCTCGTGGCCAAAAACCCAAAACATAAAAATGGAAGCACTATTGTAACAAATTCAATAAAGTCTTAAAAAACATGAACCAAGGAAAAAGAGAGGGGAATCAAAGGTCGTATGAGTGGTTTGCAGAATGTGTTGAGTCAGTCAGGGTGAGCTTCCTGGAGGAGGTGGCCTTTGACCTGTGATGGAAGAGAAGAGACCCACAAAACCAGGGCTCCGCCTTAGCCCCACCTTTCTGCTCTACATTGTTTTTCTCCTCCAAATACAAATGTACTACACTCTGATAATGGGTAAGCAATAAAGAGAAAGAAAATAGAGAGGAATTATTTTTCAAATTCACAATATAAAGGTACTACTGATACTTCAAAGAAAAAAATAGGGGGAAAGGGCATATCTCTTGAGTACCTAACACACACAGGATGTCACACAATCCTTACCAAAATCCTGAGATACACTGAATCACTATGCTGTACACCTGAAACTAACACAATATTGTAAATCAACTATACTTCAATTTAAAAAGAAATCCTGAGGTGTAAGTGGTATTGTCCTATTTTTAGATAAAGGATCCAAGGCTCACTAAAGTTATATAACTTGCCCAAGATTATGATATGTAATTTTATGAGTGATTACTCTGCACCAGGTATGTGAATGCACTCACAATAACAGTATGAAGAAGTTACTATGGTTCCCATTTTGCAGATAAGGAAATGATGCAGATAAGGAATGACCCCCAGGTCACAGACCTCCTAATTAGTCCAGCTGAAATTCAAACTCATGTGTTGCAAGTGGGGTTCTCTAGGAAGCAGACTCTGAAACAGAATTAAGGCTGTGGGTGTTTATTGGGGAAGGCCTTTAGGATTAGCACCTCTGAAAAGAAGAGACCAAAAGACTGGGAGGCCCATCTAAGTTGTCGGTCCCTGGGCCAGATAGCCAGGCCTTTATACACCTGCCTCAGTCAGTCACTGGATGTGGACATGGCCTTGGCAGGGGGTGGGGGGCAGCTCTCTGCAGCTGAGGCAGACCTGGAAGGGCTAACAGCTGACAACGGTCTGCTGTCCACACTCCTCCCCGGAGGGGCCATCTGGGCAGCACATCTCCACGTCCCGCGCACTGTGTCTGTATCTTACTGCAGCGAATCATGTATCTTCTGCTCCACCACGGTGGTGGGGTCCCGAAGGGAGGCAGTCGACTTTGATGGAGTTGTCATCGTCGGGGTGCAGAGTGGTGAGCTCAGGCCCCAGGCCCCCCAGGGAAATGGGCACCAGGCTCTCACCCCTTATATATGCCTCAAATAGCATCAGCTAGAAAGCGAGAAAGGGGTAGAGGCTGACAGTGCTGACTCCACAGTAGGGTCGGTCATCAAATGCTTGCTGTTGATGGACAACGTCCAGGTGGCCTAGGAAGGGATGTATCGACACACGTGCAGACCCAGCAGCTGATCCAGGCACTTCCGCTGCGTGGCGACATCTGAGCTCCTGCTGCTTCGCACTCACTCTCCGCAGACGCCACCTGAGATGGCAAAGCCCCCTGGTGTCCCCAGCGCCTGTCTGCCCCGCCCTGGCGAGGCAGGCGTTGAGAGGGCTGCTTTCCGTTTGGAAATACAGTCTGCTTGTGGTATCTCAAGCGGTGATAACGGCAAACTTCCAGCCCGAGGTGGCAAGAAATTCTCATACTTCTACTTGAATTCAGAGAAGAGCTGACTTGACAGAAGGCAGAAAGCAGATGAGCTTAGCTCACTCGGGCAGATGAGCACCAAGTCAAGCCAGCTTTCCGCAGTGAATCCTTCTGCTCCGTCACCCTAGTTGTGCGTGGAAGAGAGGCGGTGAGATTGCAGAACAGGAAACACGTTGCCTGGTGGGCCTGTGACTGCCAGAAACCTCAGCACCGTCATCTCCTCCCTGTGCTACAGTCACGTCATTGCCTTGGACGAGCCATTCCTCACCCTGGAACAGCACCTCCCTTTGGCCTCAGTCAGCAAAACCCAGCCAATGCCTCGGTTCAAATTCTTCTCCATCAGGACTTCCCTGGTGGCACAGTGGTTAAGAATCCGCCTGCCAATGCAGGGGACACAGGTTCGAGCCCTGGTCTGAGAAGATCCCACGTGCCGCGGAGCAACTAAGCCCATACGCCACAACTACTGGGCCTGCGCTCTAGAGCCCAAGAGCCACATCCACTGAGCCCACGTGCCACAACTACTGAAGCCCACGTGCCTAGAGCCTGTGCTCCACAAGAGAAGCCACCACAATGAGAAGCCCGCGCACCGCAACGAAGAGTAGCCCCTGCTCTTTGCAACTAGAGAAAGCCTGCGTGCAGCAACAAAGACCCAATGCAATCAAAAATAAATAAGTAAATTAAAAAAAAATTCTCCTCCATCAAACCATCCATTCCCATCCTCCTTCAAAAGTAATTTCTCTTTTAATTCATTTGGTAGCTACCACAAAGCAGTAGGAGTTCTAACATTTTAAACTGTGCATAAGAATCACCCCAAGTGCCTGATTAAGAGCCAGATCCCTTGGCTCGGGCTCCAGACATGCTGATTCATCAGGGATGGAGAGGCCTGAGAGTCTGCATTTTCATAATCAGCCCTGATATCCCTGATGAGCTTGGTCTGCAAAGGGTACTTTGAGAAGAACTGGCATCATTATTTTAAAAGATTTCTTCCCTCTGAAAGAAGAGGATGATGCACGTGCTGTGCATCCTCTTTTCCTCCTCTAAAGTGCATGTTTAGATGCAACAGGAGATAGAAACCCTGCCGTATCCATTGGAATCTCTCCTACAGTATCTAGGGTAGCAGTTTGCATACAGTGGGTGCTCAAACATTGTAGGTTGGCCATCTAAGAGTCTTTTTGGTGTCCTGGTTCTCTTTTTTTACTCTTCCAAATGATTTGAGGTTTGTAGGAAAGCCTACCTCTCACTCCTGCTGTGCCCCTATTTCCCTTCTGGGTTCCCTCATGTTCCAAGACCTACCTAAGCCACTGAGCTCCGCCCTTCATCCCATGAGATCCGCTCCTCTTTTAGTAATCTTTTAGCTGTTTAATGAGAGATTTTGGCAGGATTTTAAAAAATTCTTTATTTTATAAAAGATGATATTTTATTCTAACTTTTAAAATATACATGTTCATTGGGCATATTTTAGAAGATAAAAGTATTAAGAAGCAAACTTCTCTGTAATCCCCATTTCCTCGTCAATGCACTTTTTCACATGCCTGAAAAGATCCCACTTTCTGGGGGCTATGTCAACAGCCTTCCTTTTCCTTTGGACCTCCCCCTCTTTCCTGAGAAGGCTGGTGTATTATCACAGATTGAGAAGGGGGACTTGAGGGGAGCAGGGAATCTAAAGGCTGTTTTAAATGAACAAAACTTGTTCTGCAATTTAGCCCCACCTATCAAAAATTAAACAAATACAAAACTAATGGGACAACTTTGACCAAGCACACTGAGGACAGGATAGATGTTTGGACAACAGCATTTTAGGGGTCTCAGTGTCTTCTTGCTGGCTTTCAGAATCCACTTAGCACAACAGGTGGATGAGTAAGAGAAGGTAGGATAACATACTTAATACTGACAATAAAATAGCAAACATGTATTACTACCTATGTGCTGGGGACTGGCATAAACATGCATTACATGCATTCACTTTAACTTCACAACAGCCCTACGAGATAGGAATTGCTATTGCCATCACTTCACAAATGAGGAAAATGAGTCACAGAGAGGTTAAGTAACTTGCCCAAGATCACACAGCTACTAAGTGGCAGAATTGGAATTTGAACCTAATCAGGCTCCAGAGTCCATGTTCTTAACCACTAACTGCAAGTTAACTTGTGTGCCAACAATTATAACATTTTAGTCATTTAAAGACCTTAAGTAACACTGCACTTGAACTTCTGTCCAAGGTCCCAAACATTCTAGACTGTTTTCTTAGGAGATAAGCCTGCAGTTAAGCCTCAGTCAGACAGTGGTTCCACTCCCAATCATCATGGCCCAGTCCCGTCTGACAGAGCTAGCATGCAGCCTGCTTGAAGAGACAGGCCTTACTTGAAGAAAATGCTTCATTTATCCCTGGACTTGGCTGTTCTCCTGAATTCCTTTAGTCAACAAATTTATTGAGCAACTACTACGTACCAGGCATTATTCTAGGTTCTTGGCCCAAAAGATGGGTGAGCTGTGTTGTTTACCCATCATGGGAGGACTCAGCCTCTATGGATCCATGGCCATGGATGGAAAGGAAAAGTGGGGACGGGTTGTATGTTCATACATGAGAAGCTGCTATATAATAAGCAAGTTTGGTTCTAAAACCAGCATCCTATGTGACCAAAAATGGGATATCTGAAGTATAAGAAACCCAAGACCTATGTGGGTGGTAAAGCAAGCATTCTTTGTTTTGCTCCCAACAAGAAGAGCCATAAATAAAACCACTGGCACAGCCGATTACCCATCCAGCACCCCATCTCCTGGCACTCTGAGTTGTGCGAGGATGGGCCCTGGTCCCACGGTGCTGATTTGCATAGCCATCTCCTCCTTCTAGCTTCACTGCCTTCTACAGTGAATATTTTCTCTAATTTGCCTAAGTATTCAATGCTTTCATGTGCTATCACTGAAATAGTCAACTAGTACAATCAGTGAATGCCACAGACAAAGATCTGCCCTCGTGAAATTTATATTCAAATGGGGAAGGCCAGCAAGAAACTAGAATACAGTGTAAAAAGTAAATAATGTAGTATGTTAAAAGGTGGTAAGTGCTATGGGGAAACAGAGCAGGGAGTCAAAGATGCCAAGGTGGCAGAGGAAAGGGGTACAACTGTTGGTAGGGGGGTCAGGGCAGGCCACACTGAGAGGGTGGTATTTGAGCAAAAGGAGGCAAGGAAGTTAGGTGTGAAGATATCTGGGGAAGAGCATTCTTGACAGAGGGAAGAGCTCGTAGAGAAACCCTAAGGTGGGAAGTTGCCTGTGGAGCTGAGGAACAGAGAGGAGGCCAGTGGGATTGGAACCAAGGGAGCATGTGGGGATAAGGAGGGAGGTAAGGCCTGCCAATCCTGCTGGGTGGCTTAGACCTCATGGACTAGCTCTTACCCTAAGTGGAACGAAGAGCCATTGCAGTGCTTTGAACAGAGAAGTGAATCAGGTTTTAACAGGAACTCCCTGGCTGCTTTATTGAGAATTGTCCACAGGAGGCTGAGGAAAGAAGCAGGGAGACCAGTTAAGAGGCCATTGTAGTAACGATGGCTTGAACCAGCGTAGTAGTAGAAGTGATCAGTCAGGATGCTTGTGGAAATGAAACAGGAGGGAATGGAGCAGGGCACAACCTTTAAAAGAATGACATAGCCATAGGACATGATGAAAGCCGGTTAGAACCAGCTAGGTCCAAGATGGCGGAAGATTTGACTTCCAGTGGACATTGAGCCTCATTATACACTCACTGTAATACATTAGCATGCCAAATGACACGCCCACCAGTGCCACGACAGTTCTGAGGCTAAGCATAAAAGGTCAAAAAGTGGGCAGCGGCCCAATTCCTGAAAATCCCCGCCCCTTGCCCAAAATAATTGGAATAATCCTCCCACTTATTAGCCTATGAAATTACACAGCCCATAAAAACTAACCAGGCCATATTTTGGGGCCTCTCACCTTCTGAGCTGGCCCATGCTCTGTCTGTGGAGCGTGTTTCTCCCAAGGCCTCTCGCCTACTGAGATGGCCCGCAATCTGTGGAACGTGTTGCTCTCTAAATAAATCCACATCTTACCTATCACTTTGTCTCTCACTGAATTCCTTCTGCGACAAGACATCAAGAACCTCAGATTCACCAGAAACAGAAGGGAGAGCATATTGCTCAGAAGGAGTAGTTATGCTGCATTAACAAGACACCCCCAAATCAGCAGCTTACAACGCTTCACTCCCAGTGTGGGTCGGCTGTGGCTCTACTCCCTGTGACTTGGCTCTGGGTCCAGTCTGGCAGAGCTGCCTCTGTCTGGACCATTGTGGGCCATCACCTGCTGGGTCTTAGAGCACCCTCTGGAAATGATATCCGTCGATTCTACCCACACTTATTGGGTTAAAGCAAGTCATACGGCCACTCCTAAACTCATCAAAGTGGGGATATTTAATCCTGCGAGGAGGGGCACAGCCAAAAGGGAAACTGGATTATTGGGTGAAAAGTAATGCTATTGGCCATAGAGAGCCAACAGAATTTCCTGCTGGATTGGATGTGGGGTGCGAGTGAAAAGTGTCAAGAATGACTTGAAGATATTGGTCTGAGCAACCACAATGATGGACAGCCATCAACCCAAATGGCAAAGCTACAAGTAAAGTGGTTTATAGTAGAAGGTCAGGAGTTCAGTTTGGGGCAAGCTCTCCATCAGGCATCCAAGTAGAGGCGTCAAGTGGGAGGTTGGATAACACAGGTGTGGATTTCAGGTCAGACATCTGGACCGGAGGCAAAAATTTGGAAAATGTCGTCATATGGTGGAACTTAAAGCCACAAGTCCAACGCAATCACTAAGAGTACATCGACAGGGCTGAGCCGGAGGCATGCCAACATCAAGAGTTAAGGAAGAAGACAAGGAACCAGCAGACCAAACTGAGCCTGAGAACAACTGAGCAGTGAGGAAACCCAAAGAAGTGTTGCAAGACCAGATGAAGACATTTTATCAAAGGAGAAAAGATGGGCCAATCTTGTCAACTCCTATCAAAGACTGAGAATTTTACTGTTGGATTTTACAGTGTGGAGGGCCTTCGGTGACCTTGAGAAGAGCAGTTTCCATGGGGTGGCAGGAGTGAAGTTTGAATAGAAAGTATTTGTGAGAGAACAGGGAAGAATTAAAGCCAGAGTATAAAGTACACTTTGATTTTTGCTAATATGAGCAAAGAAACAGGGGATAGTAGGAGTGATGGGGTCAAAGGGGGTTCTTTTATTTCCCTGTTAGGATGGGACATATGATAGCACAGAAATAAATGCTGGTGGGAATGGATCCAGGGGTATGTCAGATAAGAGAAAGAGGAAAGAATTGCTGCAGTGCTATTCTTGACTACCTGAGACAGGATGGGAGGGCTTCGCTTTCGACAGGAACAGAGATGGTCCATCCAGGCAGAGAGAGGAAGGATGCAGATGCAATGCTGGTGGATGGGAAGAAGTGGAGGCGGGCATATTAAAATTTTCTTTTTGTTGCTTTCATTTTCTCTATGAAGTAGGAAACAAGATCATCAGCTGAGAGTAAAAATGGGGAAGAAGAGTTGGATATTTGAGGAGAAAGGAAAAGTGTGAAATAGTTACTCAGAACTGTGGTTGCCTCTGGGGGTGGTGGTACAGGAATGGACTGGGAAGGGACTTAAGGGAAACTTCTGGGGGTGATGGTAGTATTCTATATCTTGATGGGTATGTGGGTTACACACTGCATGCGTTTGTCAAAATCATCAAACTTAAAATCTGTGCATTTCACTGAGCTTAAATTATCCCTCAGTTGAACAAGAAGGAGAAGAAAGAGGAGGAAGACAAGGATGGGAGGGGTGGTGGGACAGGGAGAGGAGAAAACTCACCCAGGAGAGGGGAAGAATAGATGGAGAAGTGTGGCATTAAAGGCCCACTTGAGGTTAATGGTCATTAACTCAATTAACATCCAGGTGATGGTGCGTTATTCAACTCCCACATTTAGCTGCACAGGTGCAGGGCAGAGTTGGGATGGATTCAGGACTGTGGTTTTGCCAAGCAGGTAGCATGAAGTGGAAGACGTATGCAAGTGAGTGTTTGTAATGATTGACTGCAGCGACTGTGGCTTTCAAAATAAGGCTGTATAGTGTGTGGACTGAATATCAAATCCATTAGCAGACTGAAATAGATACCATGGCTGTCAAGGTAGAAACATCCATGTATTTTAGAGAAAATACTTTCTTGTTGTTGATCTGTCGAGTAATCCGCATCACCGATGCTTCTAATCATCTCTGATTGCAGCTTATCCTGTTAAATGTATTCATGTGCTCTTTGGAGATCTACTCCAAGGCAAAGGCCCTCCTTTGGGAGCACAGGCAGAAATACACTATCCACCACGTGCACCTTCTCTGGCTATCCACCATGTGGGCCAATGATGCAGCCATCTTTGTCTTTCTGGGTTTCAGGTAGTAAATTCTGCCATTGCCCTCCGCCAACACTGGCCTCATTATAGATGCAGTGAATAATGGCCCAGGGGATATGACTCCAATAGTGCAATCAAGTTTCTTACCCCTGTATACAATCTTTTTTGCCTAACATCTTGGCTAATGTCTGAATGTCACCAGAATTATAGTCTTCCAGCTTAAGGTATTAATCATAAATTAAAATTCAAGTAATCTTGGGACTTCCCTGGTGATTCAGTAGTTAAGACTCCAGGCTGCCAATGCAGGGGGCGGGGGTTCAATCCCTGGTCAGGAAACTAAGATTCCACATGCCACACGGTACAGCCAAAAAAAAAAAAAAATCAAGTAATCTTGTTATCAATAAATTATACTTTACACTTGAAATTTTCCCATCCTACCTTCCGAGCTCCCGCAACATTTTGACAGAAGGGCGAAGAGTTGGGAAGCTCCTGAGACAAAGAGTTTCCTCTTTGGGCTGACGATCTTGGTGCCCCTCTCTCCACTGAAGACCCCACTCATGGTCCCACAGACACAGCACAGACCCTCCCTTTTGCTGCCTTGACCGTGAAATCCAGCTGCCCCAGTGCACCTACACCAGCCTTTTGGGACAACTTCTTTACTGAAGGGTCAAGGTAGTTTTAAAGGGAGTGTAGGCGGGGAAAGTTTAAGCTCAGGGCTAGATTTGATTTTCTTCAGAGTCCAAAGGCAATGGGAACCTAAGATGTTAACTCTTCACAACAGGGTTCTGCTTGGGCTCAGGCGCAATCTGATCACGTCTTGAATCCAATGCCCTCATGTCTAAGCATCTCCCTCAAAGAGACTCTTGCCTCTAGTTTTCAGAAGGAAAATCACCCCTTCTGGAAAATTGTGCCCCTCACTTAGAGGGATTCATTTTCACCCCAGAATCCAACCCCCTCCCCCTACTAGAGCACATCCGACATCCGGGCCTTTCAGCAGTGTCTTCAGTAAGACCATCTACAATTAGACACTGACGTCTCCACGTTCCTCTAGACGACCAGGGATTGGAAGGGGAGGGGTGTCCGGGGTGAGCACAGTCTTCCCACCCACTCTCCTTTTGAGGGCTCCCCACAAAGGTGAGCCGAGGGCACTCACCTGTTTACTAACACCTACTAGTTCAAAGATGGACCCATCACACCACGTCCATCCATACATCCTCCAGGGACAAGCATGATTTCTCATGAACAGCCTAAACCCACAATGAGGAAGAAAATATTTACTAATCATTTTTCCTTCCACAGAGTCAGGAAGTCACATTACTACACAGAAGATAAACTAGTTTCTTTCTCACTCCACATTCTTGACGGACACTTCCCTAGTTAAAAAGAAGAGCTTTGAGATACACGCAATGTTCATAGCAGCACCATTTACAACAGCCAAGACGCGAAAGCAACCTAAATGTCCATCAACAGATGAATGGATAAAGAAGATGTGGTACATATATACAATAGAACTCCACTCAGTCATAAAAAAGAATGAAATAATGCCATTTGCAGCAACATGGATGGACCTAGAGATTATTACACTAAGTGAAGTAAGTCAGAAGAGAAAGACAAATACCATATGATATCACTTATATGTGGAATCTAAAATATGACCCAAATGAGCCTATCTACAAAACAAAAGAAATAGGGCTTCCCTGGTGGCACAGTGGTTGAGAGTCTGCCTGCCAATGCAGGGGACATGGGTTCGTGCCCCGGTCCGGGAAGATCCCACATGCCATGGAGCGGCTGGGCCTGTGAGCCATGGTCGCTGAGCCTGCGCGTCCGGAGCCTGTGCTCCACGACGGGAGAGGCCACACAGTGAGAGGCCCGCGTACTGCAAAAACAAACAAACAAACAACAACAACAACAACAAAAAAAACCAGAAGAAACAGACTCACAGATATAGACAATAGATTTGCAGTTGTCAAGGGGCAAGGGGAGGGAAGGATTGGAAGTTTGGGATGAGCAGATGCAAACTATTATATATAGAATGGATAAACAACAAAGTCCTACTGTATAGCACAGGGAACTATATTCAATATCCTGTAATAAGCCATAATGGAAAAGATTATGAAAAAGAATATATATATGTATAACTGAATCACTTTGCTCTACAGCAGAAATTAACACAACATTGTAAGTCAACTATACTTCAATAAAATTAAAAAAAAGAGAAGCTTTGAGACAAGCCTTTGTTGTGGGATTGCTCTCATTCTGCTCAGCTCTTACCTCGTGCAAAGCGAGGCAGTGGCCTCTTCGGCTAGTTCCTACATTGATGATGCTAAGTGCTGGACAAAACTCTTCCCCAGGTACCCTTTTCCCTCCTCCCACTGGTCTCCCCACACGCTTAAAGGATCAGAGTGGGGCAGAGAAGGGTTCACAGCATGGCGACACCAACCAGAGGAGTGTGGCGACACACACCTGGGGTAAAATATGGGGAGACAAACTGTAACGACAGAGCAGGTCGTGAACGGACTTACAGGCCACGGTGCTCCCAAGTCCTTTGGCAGCATGGGGAAGGAATTCTGAGGCCCAGTTTCGTGAGATTGCTGGCTCATCAGATGCCCAGGAGGCTTTCACAGAAATAAAACTTTGGGGAGGGGGAAGGGTAAGCTGGGACAAAGTGACAGAGTGGCATGGACATATATACACTACCAAACGTAAAATAGATAGCTAGTGGGAAGCAGCTGCATAGCACAGGGAGATCAGCTCGGTGCTTTGTGACCACCCAGAGGGGTGGAATAGGGAGGGTGGGAGGGAGGGAGACACAAGAGGGAGGAGATATGGGAACATATGTATATGTATAGCTGATTCACTTTGTATAAAGCAGAAACTAACACACCATTGTAAAGCAATTATACTCCAATAAAGATGTTAAAAAAAGAGAAAAAGAAATAAAGCTTTGAGGGAATTCCCTGGCAGTCCAGTGGTTAAGACTCCATGCTCTCACTGCCAAGGGCAAGGATTCAATCCCTGGTCAGGCAACTAAGATCCCGTAAGCCACGAAGCCAAAAATAAAATAAAATAAAAACTCTGAGGTCTGTGAGTCTCACAATATTGTTCTGCTTCTGAGTCACAAACAAAAAGTAATTCAACAACTATTTGTTAAACATATATAAAGTTTATTCACACCTATTTTTCTAAATCCCAGTTATTAACAATATTACCTAATATTTGCCCAGGAAATGCTTTCACGCACACACACTACTTCACAAGAAGCCTACAAGCAGAGTATTATTATCTTCATTTCTATTCATGAGAAAAGGGCTGGAGGAATTCAGTGGCTTGTCCAAAATCACACAGCAAAAATGAGACAGACACCCACATCAAGGGGACCACGCCTGTTCCTGCCACAGACCTTTGACCTAGCTATTCCCTCTGCTTGGGATGCCCTTCCCCCAAGCTTCACCTGGCTGGTTCCTCATTATCCTACTGTCATCCCAAATGCTTCTCCTTAGAGGAGTCTTCCCTAACCTCCCTGGTCTAAAGTCACCATCCCCCACTCCAAGGGCTGCTCTGCCCCAGGAGTCATTAAACTACATCCCTCAGGCCAAATCTGGCCCACCACCTGTTCACCTGTTGCTGTTTTTGTAAATAAAGTTTTATTGGCGGGCTTCCCTGGTGGCGCAGTGGTTGAGAGTCTGCCTGCCAATGCAGGGGACACGGGTTTGTGCCCCGGTCCAGGAAGATCCCACATGCCGCAGAGCGGCTGGGCCCGTGAGCCATGGCCGCTGAGCCTGCACGTCCGGAGCCTGTGCTCCGCAAACGGGAGAGGCCACAACAGTAAGAGGCCCGCGTACCGCAAAAATAAAAAAAGTTTTATTGGAACACAGCCATGCCCATTCATCCACATATTATGTGTGGCTGCTTTCCCACCGCAGTTGCAGAGTTGAGTAGTTGAGACAGAGATTGTATAACCTACAAGCCTAAAATATTTATTATCTGGCCTTTTACAGAAGTTTGCCAACCCTTACTCTATCCCATTGCTCCATTTATTTTCTCGACAACACTTGTCATAATGTGTGTATGCGTGTGTGTGTGTATCCTGCCTTTGGAATGTAAGCTTCACAAGGGCAGGATTCATCTGTGGTCTTCACCGTTGTATCTCCAGCACCTAGATCAGTAGGTGATCAATAAATACTGTCGAGTGATAAATGGCTCTTGGTATATTCCAATGTCACAGTCCCCAGGCGATTTTCTTTATAATTAGGATAACCAAAGGAGGGAAGTATCTCATCCTCTTTGATGTAATATACATTATTGTCCATTAATAGTACTTTTTTGCTTTTAAAATAGGTGCCTGAAGGGTGTTGTCATACAACTCGTTTCAGTATTGTTACATTAAATTATTTAAATTGATTGCTATTTAATTTTTAAATTATAATAAAGTTTGGCATTTTAATAATAATATTAATAGTCATTGATGAAGCTTTAAAATCCACATTTGTTTAATTTCTTAACATCATATATGATTTTCCTAAAAAAACAAAGCTGGGAAGATTTACCTACTAAAAATTACACCGTATGGCCATTATAATTTATGTCCTATCTTTTCTATTTCCTACTAGAAGAGCCCTGAAATATTTATCATGGAGAATAAGTAAGAAAGAAAACTATTCTGTTTCTTCTAGCAAATTCCTATTTGGCCCCTTCCATCATCACCTCTTGCCTATCCCTTTGGCCCAAAAGACCAAAGAAAAATTAGGGGGGTGGTGAGACAGTAAAATGAGGTTACCAGAAGTTGCCTCAGATGAAACAATCAGGGGAAAGAATTTCTAAAATGGCACTCCCCAGTGAGATCTCCCACAAACATAACCCCAGACATTAACAGCTTGGCAGTCACTTGTGAGTTTTTTGTTTTTGTTTTTTTTTTTCTGGTACGCGGACCTCTCACTGCTGTGGCCTCTCTCGTTGCGGAGCACAGGCTCCGGACGCGCAGGCTCAGCGGCCATGGCTCACGGGCCCAGCCGCTCCGCGGCATGTGGGATCCTCCCGGACCGGGGCACGAACCCGTGTCCCCTGCATCGGCAGGCGGACTCGCAACCACTGCGCCACCAGGGAAGCCCCAACTTGTGAGTTTTAATTTGAGTCAGTGACCAAGAGTCCAGTCACCTCTGAAACAGAAGATCCAGTATTTGACTTTGATTGTCAACTCTGCAACACTGTGACCTCATCACATATCTTTCTTTCAAAAGTCTACTGTGTCATTTAGATTGTCCAGGGTCTTCCATTTTAAACATCAGGTCATTTTATGTTCTAAGCCAAATGACTGTGTTTTCCTCCTTTTTCACTCATTCTCCCCCAAACAACTTAGATTTTTTTTTTAAGTTCTTAATCAGAATTGAGATGCTTACCAATGTACATTATCAGAATTCTTAACATGCAAAGGAAAAAGTAAACTGGCTTTGTTTTCCCAAATATTTGACTTCAGAATTTAGAAATAAATGTAAAGGAGAAAAAATTTAAAGTTCTTTTTTGTTTACTGTTCCCATGTCAAGAATACCTATTGTGATAGTTTTATTCAAATAGGAGGCTCACTTCCCTTCTCTCAGCTCCGTGTGAAAGAAGTTCCCAGGGCTAGCTAGAAACAATACACAATGCCAGTACTTCCCGAAGGACAGCCCCATGGAAACTCAAGTACATTTTGTATATAATGTGTTTATTTAATTTACCCTGACTACCATATCTAATCTAGCACCCCAATCATTGTCTACTCCCTTGCCCTGCTTTATATTCTTCATAACATGAATCATGTGGTTACTATTATATTATCCACATTATTACCTACTTATCATATTATCTGTCTCCCCAGCTGGCACAGAAGCCCCATGGTCTTATACTCCACTGAATCCTCAGAGCTTTGAACAGTATTAGCACAAAGCAGGTGCTCAATAAATATGAATTGAGTGCAGTGAGCACTGTTGCTGCTCCTTGCTGATCATATCCTTTTTACTCCTGTATTGTTTCTGGGCATCCCTTTATGTGCTTTTGATTCCAGTAGCCCCACGCCTCCAACTAATACTCAGCGCACTGCTCTGGGGCTACCAGAGCTGCCACCTCATGCAGAGGACCTGAGTGCCTGGGCATTTACATCTCCCCTGGGCAGCCCACAGCCAATGACTGACTGATACGGGAGGATGGGAGCCCAGCTCACTTGCCCACGAGTCGTCAACTCAGTACCTGTTTCTAAGGAGCCAAACCCAAGACTCTGAGTGATTGAGCACACGTGCTATAAGATCTAACACAAACTAAATCATTCCTTAAAATGCTTGAAATAACAAAAAAGTCGACCACATTTCACTTGGTTCTACTCAAAACAGTAATGGATGGATATTTACCACCTGAATCTATGGTACAATGAATTACATGGGGCATTTTAGCAAGGGCTCAGCTTCAAAAGTAATTTCACAAACAATAACTATAAGCACTGGAAATGAGAAATGGCTGAGTCAGTCCCCATTAACCAGGCAGAATTACACTTGTTTGGATTAATTATTATGATTTGAAAAGCACTGCTCTTTTAAAAACAACAGAACTATAACAAAGAAAAATCAAAAATTCATTTGCTTTTAATGCTGCCTGCTTCTCGTAACTTCCTGCTAATGTCTTCACTTCTCAGTCGAGATATGGGTAAAATAAGTTTACTCTGCATTCTTCAGAATATCATTAGCAAAAATGATAGCATATCTGCATGACTAATTTTGATTAAACTGTGTTTCATCTAAATATCTAAATGCCAGGTTTGCTTCTTCAAAAGTCCTTTACTTAGACTGCATGTCTCCCACAATCCATTTTCCTGGACTCACGTGGTAAAAAAGGACACCAGGTCAAGGTCAAACCCCAACCATAACTGGCAGATTTAGAAATAGATAATGGCCACATTTTGGAGTAGAGGTTAATACAATTTTCTGAAATCAATTCTAATAAAAAGGACAACCACTTATGTTTCTATTTTCCTGCCCTACGGATCCTGCAGCTATGCAGGCAGTGGGCATTTTCCAGAAACGCTTTTAGGATCATGACTAACACTTAAGGAAATAAAAGATGACAGTTTTTGTAAGCAGTAGCTGGCATTAGGAAGAAAATCAGAATGCCTCCATTTTTACACTTTCTGTTTTCATATGTGTAGTCTCCACAGCTCCAGTCATCTCCCTGTTACTTTAGCAAAACCTTTGCGTCACTCCTGACACTAAAAGTATATTAATCAAGATCATCAAAAAATCCACAGTGTCTCATTTTACTGGGTATGCACTTCTCAAATCGTGCATAGTCCTGGCTGTAACGATACTACTGCATCTTCACAGGATTGCTCTCCCTGGTGTTAGTTCTGATTAACTGTTCTTAGGGTTTACAACTCAAGAGTTGTAAACTCTTCATGATCTTTCCTTCCGTGGGCTTAGCGTGGACCCATGCTCACCATGGCCACTTTTGGCACCCAAGACAATAGGGGTGATTCTTACTCTTCTACAGAAGCCCTGGGCCCACCCATTGGCTTCACCCCAGCTCTTCCTCCACATTTGAGGGGCCCCAGTTGGACTTCCAGGGCATTACGTGTTTGGTCCACAGCTGAGCATCCATTCTCAACCATCTCATCAAAATTTCTGTGGCAAAATACTTATGAAGATAAATAAATGCTAGGAGGGCTTCCCTGGTGATGCATTGGTTGGGAATCCACCAGCCAATGCAGGGGACACGGGTTTGAGCCTTGGTCCGCAAGATCCCACATGCCGCGGAGCAGCTAAGCCCGTGTGCCACAACTACTGAGCCTGTGCTCTAGAGCCTGCGAGCCACAGCTACTGAGCCCACATGCACAACTACTGAAGCCTGCGTGCTTAGAGCCCATGCTCCACAACAAGAGAAGCCACCGCAATGAGAAGCCAGTGCACCGCAACAAAGAGTAGCCCCTGCTCATCACAAGTAGAGAAAGCCCGCGTGGAGCAACGAAGACCCAATGCAGCCAAAAATAATAAATTAATTAATTTTTTAAAAAATTAAAAAAATAATAATAAATGGTAGGAACTTAACATAGTCACAGAGAGTGCAACCTGTAATTTATTTTATGCAGACAACCACGTGACCCATGCAAAAAACTTTGGTAACTGTGTACACGTGTGACCTGAGTTTAGTGTTATCAAAACTGTGCAGAAAAGCTAACCCGGGACCTTGCTGGATGTGTCTATTTAATATTTGGCTGCATAGTAATTATGCACAAATGGTAAGCTGTTTTTATAAGTTGCTGATTCGTTTGACCAAACCAAGCTTTACAGTTTTCGTTTTTTCTTTGTTTGTTTTACTGTGTATGTATGTGCAATTAAACACTGTTCGTAAATGTCAATATCGATAAATTTCACTAACATCCTATAAATCCAAACAATGAAGATATCAGTCCAAAGACTGATCACCGATTGCTGGGGCTTCCTGGGAGCAGTCCTCACCCACGCCCTCTGATGTCCTAATTCAGCTATAACATGACTACCAAAAACTCTAGTCGTCCATCCAGCCCCCATCCTCCAACAAGGATAGGTTGATCATAATAAATTCCTAGGAGGGGTGGCGGAATGATATGCTGGGAAGAGCAAGCAGGGCTGGATGAGAAGAGGGCAGGCAACCCCAGATCGGAGAGCTGGGAGGAGGAGGGTAGATTTCTGCCAACAAACCTGTAAATTTCTACAATCACTGACAGAGTCCTGGAAGTGCTAGCTGGGCACAGGACACAGAATGCTCCCCATAGATGTGTAAGCTATCATGAACCACTACCACCAAGATGATCCTGGCAGACCCCGGAACTCCTGGCCAGCTAGCTCCCTGGACTCACCGCAGGTGTTTCACTACTCATGAAAAACCTTAACTCCACAGTTGAAGTTACTGAATTTTTTAATTTTTATTTTTTAACATTTTTCTTGGAGTATAATTGCTTTACAATGTTGTGCTACTTTCTGCTGTATAACAAAGTCAATCAGCTATACGTATACATATATCCCCATATCCCCTCCCTCTTGCACTTCCCTCCCACCCTCACTATCCCACCCCTCTAGGTGGTCACAAACCACCGAGCTGATTCCCCATGCGATGCAGCTGCTTCCCACTAGCTATCTATTTTACATTTGGTAGTGTATATATGTCCATGCCACTCTCTCACTTCATCCCAGCTTACCCTTCCCCCCAGCCCCCCGTGTCCTCAAGTCCATTCTCTACATCTGTGCCTTTATTCCTGTTCTACCCCTAGGTTCATCAGAACCATTTTTTTTCTTTTAGATTCAATATATATGTGTTAGCATATGGTATTTGTTTTTCTCTTTCTGACTTGCTTCACTCTGTATGACAGACTCTAGGTCCATCCACCTCACTACAAGTAAGTCAATTTCGTTTATTTTTATGGCTGAGTAATATTCCATTGTATGTATGCGCCACATCCTCTTTATCCATTCATCTGCTGATGGACACTTGGGTTGCTTCCATGTCCTGGCTATTTTAAATAGTGCTGCAATGAACATTGTAGTACATGAGTCTTTTTGAATTATGGTTTTCTCAGGATATATGCCCAGTAGTGGGATTGCTGGGTCGTATTTTTAGTCTTTTAAGGAACCTCCATACTGTTCTCCATAGTGGCTGTATCAATTTACATTCCCACCAACAGTGCAAGAAAGTTCCCTTTCCTCCACACCCTCTGTAGCATTTATTGTTTGTAGATTTTTTAATGATGGCCATTCTGACTGGTGTGAGGTGATACCTCTTTGTAGTTTTGATTTGCATTTCTCTAATGATTAGTGATGTTGAGCATTCTTTCATGTGTTTGTTGGCAATCTGTATATCTTCTTAGAGAAATGTCTATTTAGATCTTCCGCCCATTTTTGGATTGGTTTGTTTGTTTGTTTGACATTGAGCTGCATGAGCTGCTTGTATACTTTGGAGATTAATCCTTTGTCAGTTGCTTCGTCTGCAACTATTTTCTCCCATTCTGAGGGTTGTGTTTCCATCTTGTTTATGGTTTCCTTTGCTGTGCAAAAGCTTTTAAGTTTCATTAGGTCCCATTTGTTTGTTTTTATTTCCATTTCTCTAGGAGGTGGATCAAAAAGGATCTTGCTGTGATTTATGTCATAGAGTGTTCTGCCTATGTTTTCCTCTAAGAGTTTTATAGTGTCTGGCCTTACATTTAGGTCTTTAATCCATTTTGAGTTTATTTTTGTGTATAGTGTTAGGGAGTGTTCTAATTTCACTGTTTTACATGTACCTTTCCAGTTTTCCAAGCACCACCTACTGAAGAGGCTGTCATTTCTCCATTGTATATTCCTGCCTCCTTTATGAAAGATAAGGTGACCGTATTTGCATGGGATTCTCTCTGGGCTTTCTATACTGTTCCATTGATCTATATTTCTATTTTTGTGCAAGTACCATACTGTCTTGATTATTGTAGTTTTGTAGTATAGTCTGAAGTCAGGGAGCCCTGATTCCTCCAGCTCCGTTTTTCTTTCTTAGGATTGCTTTGGCTATTCGGTGTCTTTTGTGTTTCCATACAAATTGTGAAATTTTTTGATCTAGTTCTATGAAAAATGCCATTGGTAGCTTGATAGGGATTGCACTGAATCTGTAGATTGCTTTGGGTGGTATGGTCATTTTCACAATGTTGATTCTTCCAATCCAAGAAGACGGTGTATCTCTCCAACTGTTTGTATCATCTTTAATTTCTTTCATCAGTGTCTTACAGTTTTCTGCATACAGAGCGTTTGTCTCCTTACATAGGTTTATTCCTAGGTATTTTATTCTTTTTGTTGCAATGGTAAATGGGAGTGTTTACTTAAATTCCCTTTCAGATTTTCCATCGTTGGTGTATAGGAATGCAAGAGATTTCTGTGAATTCGTTTTGTATCCTGCTACTTTACCAAATTCATTGATTAGCTCCAGTAGTTTTCTGGTAGCATCTTTAGGATTCTCTATGTATAGTATCATGTCATCTGCAAACAGTGACAGTTTTACTTCTTTTCCAATATGGATTCCTTTTATTTCTCTTTCTTCTCTGATTATCGTGGCTAAAACTTCAAAAACTATGTTGAATAATAGCAGTGAGAGTGGGCAACCTTGTCTTGTTCCTGATCTTAGAGGAAATGGTTTCAGTTTTTCACCACTGAGCTGTGGGTTTGTCATATATGGCCTTTATTATGTTAATGTAGGTTCCCTCCAAGCCCACTTGCTGGAGAGTTTTTATCATTAATGGGTGTTGAATTTTGTCAAAAGCTTTTTCTGCATCTATTGAGATTATCACATGGTTCTTATCCATCAGTTTGTTAATATGGTTTATCACATTGATTGATTTGCATATATTGAAGAATCCTTGCATTCCTGGGATAAAGCCCACATGATCATGGTGTATGATCCTTTTAATGTGCTGTTAGATTCTATTTGCTACTATTTTGCTGAGGATTTTTGCATCTATGTTCATCAGTGATATTGGCCTATAGTTTTCTTTCTTTGTGACATCTTTGTCTGGTTTTGGTATCAGGGTGATGGTGGCCTCTTAAAATGAGTTTGGGAGTGTTCATCCCTCTGCTAAATTTTGGAAGAGTTTAAGAAGGACAGGTGTTAGCTCTTCTCTAAATGTTTGATAGAATTTGCCTGTGAAGCCATCTGGTCCTGGGCTTTTGTTTGTTCTCCGCCAGTGAAGGTGCTTCCTAGTGTATGGAAACTTTTCCTCCTTCACAGCTGCCTCCCAGAGGTGCAGGTCCCATCCCCATTCTTTTGTCTCTGTTTTTTCTTTTTTCTTTTGCCCTACCCAGGTACATGGGGAGTTTCTTGCCTTTTGGGAATTCTGAGGTCTTCTGCCAGCATTCAGTAGGTGTTCTGTAGGAGTTGTTCCACATGTAGATGTATTTTTCTTTTTTTTTTTTGGCTGTGCTGGGTCTTCATTGCTGCACACGGGCTTTCTCTAGTTGAGGCGAGCGGGGGCTACTCTTCGTTGCGGTGCGTGGGCTTCTCAATGCAGTGGCTTCTCTTGATGTGGAGCACGGGCTCTAGCCATGCAGGCTTCAGTAGTTGTGGCTTGTGGGCTCTAGAGCACAGGCTCAGTAGCTGTGGCGCATGGGCTTAGTTGCTCTGTGGCATGTGGGATCTTCCCAGACCAGGGATTGAACTCAAGTCCCCTGCACCTTCAGGCAGGTTCTTGAGCACTGTGCCACTAGGGAATTCCATAGATGTATTTTTGATGTATTTGTGGGGAGGAAGGTGATCTCCACGTCTTACTCCTCTGCCATCTTGAAGGTCTCCCTCTATTGAATTTTTTAGATCCTGGTTTTCCCAATTCTTTTTTTTTAAAAATATCTTTATTGAAGTATAATTGCTTTACAATGCTGTGTCATTTTCTGCTTTATAACAAAAGTGAATCAGCTATGCTTGTACATATATCCCCATATCTCCTCCTTCTTGTGTCTCCCTCCCACCTACTTTTCCCAATTCTTTATGGTAGATACTTAGTGTAGATATTACTGTACATACTTAAATTGGGAAAAGGGAAAAGGAAAAATACAGGAATAAAATAAATATATGTTTTTAACCCAAATGATATCCTACTGCAAGAGGATGCAGGAAATTAGGTAGTATTAGGTCACCCAGACATGACATAGTGGCACCCTGGATTGGGGTGTGGCTGTGCGGCAGAATGAAGTAGACGTATTCTGAAAGTTATTTTGGCATTCGAATCAACAGAACCTGAGGTTGGTTGGGTGCAGCTTGTGAGAAGCAGGAAGGGTCAAAGAGCAGCCCCAGGTTTCTGGCTTATGCATCTGCGAAGATGGCAGGGTCGTTTACTGACATAGGGAACACAGGAAGAAGAGGAGGTTTGCACATGAGGAATGATGTGTTCAGCTCTGGACCCTTGGTTTTGAGATGCCCGTGGGACATCTCAGCAGACTTCGAGGACACAGCTGCAAATCAGAGGAAGAAGCGGCCAGCTGTGCCAGGAGTGACAAACTCTGCAGCCCTCTGTTCTCTGCAGCTGGGGAGGCCTCTTAAAGACATACTGACTATCCCACTCCTGGGCACATATCCGGAGAAAACCATGGTTCGAAAGGATACATGCAACCCAATGTTCATCACAGCACTATTTACAATAGCCAAGACATGGAAGCAGCTTAAGTGTCCACTGACAGATGAATGGATAAAGAAGATTGGTACATATATACAATGGAGTATTACTCAGCCATTAAAAAAATGAAATAATGCCATTTGCAGTGACATGGATAGACCTGGAGATTATCATACTAAATGAAGTAAGTCATACAGAGAAAGACAAATAACATACGATATTGCCTATATGCGGAATCTAAAAAAATGATACAAATGAAATTATTTACAAAACAGAAACAGATTCACAGGCTTAGAAAACAAACTTACAGTTACCAAAGGAGAAAGGTGGGGAGGAGGGATAAACTGGGAATTTGGGATGGACATATACACACTACTATATTTAAAATACATAGCCAACAAGAACCTACTGTATAGCACAGGGAACTCTGCTCAATATTCTGTAATAACCTAATGGGAGAAGAATTTGAAAAACAATAGATATATGTATATGTATAACTGAATCACTTTGCTGTACACCTGAAACTAGCACAACATTGTTAATCAACTATACTCCAACATAAAATATAAAATAAAATAAAGATACATGCTTCCCTATGTTCATAGCAGCACTATTCACAATAGCCAAGGTATGGAAACAACCTAAATGTCTATCAGCAGATGAATGGATAAAGAAGATGTGATACACAGACACACACACACACACACAATGGAATACTACTCAGCCATAAAAAAAGAATGAAATAATGCCATCTGCAGCAACATGGATGAACCTAGAGATTATCATACTAAGTGAAGTAAGCCAGACAGAGAAAGACAAATACCATATGATATCACTTATATGTGGAATCTAAAATATGACACAAACGAACTTATCTACGAAACGGAAACAGACTCACAGACAGAGAGAACAGACTTGTGGTTGCCAAGGGGCAGGGGGAGGGAAGGATTGGGAGTTTGGGATTAGCAGATGCAAACTATTATACAGAGAATGGATAAATAACAAGGTCCTACCATTATAGCACAGGGGACTATATTCAATATCCTGTGAGAAACCATAATGGAAAAGAATACGAAAAAGAATGTATATATGTGTATAACTGAATCACTTTGCTGTACAGCAGAAATTAACACATTGTAAATCAACTATACTTCAATACATTTTTAAAAACATATGGGTGGACTGATTGGTAATTATGTCCACTAGAGTGGAGGCATGCATCTCCTTGAGTGGCGGTTGCCCGTTAACACAATCTGCAGCCCTCGGCTCTCAAACAAAGAGCACATCTGGAAAGATCAATGCCAATTTCCTATCCCTCTGAAAATCAAAACTTTGGTAACATGTAGAGTGAAACAAAATGGCACTCAAAGGTGCGTAAGTGATTCTTCCATGCTAAGTGACGCTATTCATACACCTCCGTCATTGCTCATTAACCACAATTCTCAACCCTGGGCTAGGCAGCGCTGTGTCACCTTCCAGGGGTAAACTCATTGCAGTATATCGTCTATCACATCATCAACAGCATTTGTCCCCATTTGATACACTGCCTGACAAAAAGAACCTCCTTTTCTCCTGAAATTTGAAACGAATATAAGCCGGAAAATATTTTGATCGCATTTCTAGGGCAGGGATATCAATATTTCAGTGTTGCAAACCAACCTAAGTTAATTTGATCAATCAACAACTGTCAGATTAGAAGGAAATAAGGTTCTCACCTCTGCAAACTCACTACCAGCTGGACGTTATAATAGAAAGCTCAGACCAAATAATGCCCAGTGGAGCAAAACCTGATAACTCTAAGAGAAGTCCCTGTTCTCTGGACAAATTAGATGTGGGAGGTGGGCAGAGGAAAGCACCAGGGATCACTCCAAGTTTTCTAGCTCAGGTGGCTGGGTAGATGCTGCAGCCATTAACCAAGGGGAGAAGACCAGGTTTGGAGGGGAATGAGGCATTGGGTGAAGAGAAGCAAGTTTGATTTTGGACGTATTGAGTTCAAGCTTCCTGGGAAGCCCCTCCGAGGAGCTGTTCAATAGGCAGCTGGGAATATATTGAATGAAAATGAAGTTTAGGGGAAAGGAACAGGGCAGGTAGATTTGAGATCACCTGAGCACAGGAGACAGGGGATGCCATGAGAGGATACAAGATCTTGCACAAAAAGGCGTCAAGAAAGAAGAGAGCTGGTGACTGTATCCAGGAGGAGGAAGCGCCCTTTAAAGGGCTGCCAGAGAAAAAGGAATCAAGGAGACTTAGGGGACAGTCAGAGAAGAAGGGAACCAGAGAAGAGCTTGTGTCAGATGAACCAAGGGAGGATATTTTCAAGAGAGATAATGGCCAACAAATGCAGATACAGCAGAAGGCTTGTGATAGGAGGACGAGTGAGGGGATGCCCCAAGGAGTTTCTAAAATGTTCCCATTGTGACATGTTTAGCAGTGTTTACAATTCAGAGAATTCGCTGTAATTTCTATGACTTGAGTTCTTGTTTTCTGCCAGCCTTAGAGTAATTAGATCCACAGATCTAGAGACCAAAGTTCTATTTCTATAGTTGACAGCCTCTGTGGTCTCTATGAACAGATAAATCCATGGTAAAGGGGATATTAATCCAAGCCATTTTAATAATACCACAACTACAGACTACCTCGGCTGATTATTAGGCTGTACGCTCACTGGCTAATAAAATCCTGTCTTGGGTAATTAACCAAAAAAATGGAGTCTTTGTTTTGAGTATGAATTACAGACACTAATAGATTGACCTCAATCTATTAGTGTCTGTAATTGACACTAACAGATTTGTTGATTGAAGTAAATGAGGCATTTCAAGGGAGCCAGCAGTGAACTCTTGGTTAAAGATGCTCAAAATTTTCTCGGAATTTCAGCCAATGTTTTTATTCCCTCTCCTTCATCCTCTCCTAACCACTGTCACCTCGATGTGACATCTATCACCCCCTGAAACTGTTCTCTCCACATCAGGACCAAACACTTCTGACCAAATTCAAAGATCCCTTCGAAGTTTTCATTGTCTGCTTCTCACCTGCTTGGCCACCGTCTACCTTTACCCTCTCCTAGAATGCTCTCCTCCTTTGGTTTCTCTGATACCAGGTTCTTCTGTTTCTCTATATATTTCTTCTCTATTTCTGTGAATGGCTGGATTTTCCTTCTTCATCTGCCCCTAACTGTAGTTGTTTCCTAAAATCCCGTCTTCGATCTTCAATTCTTTTCCTAAACTCATCCTTGTCTCCTCTGCTTCTCTCTTCTACAGTTTTCGCCCTGGTCTTATAGTTTATATATTCTTTGAAAGATGTAGTTATACAGAACATTAGCACATATAGTTATTCAATATATTATACACAATGTATTGGTAAGGATGTTGCCTGCTGAAGTCAATGGTCAGTTTAGAGAATCCCTTTATATTGGAATTAAAGAGGATATTCTGACCTAGGATATAGATAAACAAAGCATCTTGAGAGAGGCTATCTGAGGATTATCTAAAGACGAGATTTGGCAGAGTTTAATTCAGACTGAGGACTAGACTAGCCCAATTAAGAAAACACTTATATTCTATTATAATTATATTATACTAAAATTAAATTTTATTAGGATTAAATCGCTAATTTGGGGGCACTATGGTAGGTGGTAATGGACATATATAAAAAAGACAGTCACAGTGAAGCTAATTAAAGCATTTCTACAATAGAATTCATCACAGAGGTTAAAGGTACATTATTTATTACACACATTTTCTTTAATAAGAAATTAATTTGTTTAATACTGCATAGGCTTATTTTGCTATGTATTTAAAGTTTATCATTTGCCTGCAAGCATTAAGATTCTTAAGTCTTTCAATAAATCTTTTAGAATCTAAAGTATAAGTATACATTATACATTGATAATATTACCAAATTTTCCATCCTTCCTATCAAATACTAAGTTGATCCCGGCACATGCTGTCAACCAATCCTTAGAGACAAAGTGAAACATTTATTTGTTTCAAGGAATGGATGAAGTCAGCTGAGCCCAGTTAAAAATAAACTTGAAGCCCAAATACAGTAAGTGATGTGAAAGAAGTTGGCCCTTCAATTGAATCCTTTTCCAACTTTTCAATTTCTGCGAAAAGTATCATTATTTGACTGGTTCTCAGGCTTGACACCCTGGAGATTCCTTTGCCTCTGCTCACGCCTTTGTTGCTTATCTCCGGCTTGTCTCCAATTACCACTCCTGCTCTTTCTTTATTTTCCAAGCCACTACCTGATCTAGACTGTGTACTTCAACGTGGAGAGTGAAACGGCTTCTTCATAGCCCTCCTGCTCCCAGTCTCCCACTGCTTCAGTTATTTCTTGCCTGGTGAATCTTTCATATGATCACATAACTCCCCATGTTTAAGAGTCATCAAAGGCTTTCCTACAGTATGACCCAGCAATCCCACTTCTGGGCATATATCCGGAGAAAACTCTAATTCAATAGGATACATGCACCCCAATGTTCATAGCAGCACTATTTACAATAGCCAGGACATGGAAGCAACCCAAGTGCCCATCAACAGACTAATTCATAAAGAAGATGTGGTATACATACACAATGGAATACTACTTAGCCGTAAAACATACACAATGGAATACTACTTAGCCAAGTATATTAGGAATATACTTAGGAATGAAATAATGCCAGTAGCAGCAACATGGATGGGCTTAGAGATTATCATTCTACATGAAAGAAGTCGGGAGGAGAAAGACAAATACCATATGATATCACTTATATGTGGAATCTAAAATATGACACAAGTGAACTTATTTACAAAACAGAAACAGATTCACAGACATAGATAACAAATTTATGGTTACCAAAGGGGATGTGGGGATAACTCAGGAGTTTGAGATTAAGAGATACAAACTACTATATATAAAATAGATAAGCAACAAGATCCTGCTGTACAGCATAGGGAACTACATTCAATATCTTGTAACTTATAATAGAAAAGAAACTGAAAAATTATATATATATAAATAACTGAATCATTTTGCTGTACACCTGAAACTAACACAACATTGTAAATCAACTATACTTCAATTTTTAAAAAAAGAGCAATCAGAGGCTTTCTATTGCCTGTCATATGAAACCCACACTGAGAATCCAGGCTATGGTTTCTTCAATTGTAAAATGGCCATGTTGGTCTTGAGGAGTGGTTTTCAAACTTTTGAGCAGCCCAAAACATAAACCAGATTAAAAGTGGGATGAATTTAGGAGATTAGGATTGACATATATACACCACCATGTGTAAAACAGATAGCTAGTGGGAACCTGTGGTATAACACAGGGAGCTCAGCTCGGTGCTCTGTGATGACCTAGACGGCTGGGGGGTTGGGGAGGCAGGTGCAAGAGGGAGGGCATATAGGTATACATATAGCTGATTCATTTCATTGTACAGCAGAAACTAACACAACATTGTAAAGCAACTATACCCCAATTTAAAAAAAAAGAAAGAAAGAAAGGAGAGCTGCTTAGACCAAAACACACAAAGGAACAAAATCCTACCACTGCCACCACTGCTTTTTCCCCCTGCCCAGCAGCCTCCACAGAAAAATCACTGATCGGGAAGATCTCTAAGTTCCTTTCTTGCTGTTGTAATGCTCTAGGATTCTCTCCTGAACTTAGATTCAATGTCCTCTATCACAAGGTCTTGTCTTCCCTTACCAAACTCAGGTTCTTCCATCCCCCTCAGGGTTCAGGACACAAGCCCAAACTGCCCGTGGACAGGGTGGAGATTCAGACAACTCAGAAGTCCAACCTCATCCAAAGAACTTCTTTCCATTTTTCCAAAGAAGCTAGAAATCTGGCTCTTCCTTTTAAAATCTAGAGGGTTTTTTTGATGTTGGTAGCTGTGATGGTTAATTTATGTGTCAGCTTGGCTAGGCTATGGTACCACATTGTTTAGTCAAACACTAGTCTAGGTGTTGTTATGACGGTATTTTGTGGATGTGATTAACATTTACAGTCTGTTGACTTTAAGCAAAGAGATTACTCTCAATAATGTGAGAGGGCTTCATGCAATCAGTGGAAGGTATTGAGAGCAAAAATCTTCAGTTTCCTGGAGAAGAAAGAATGAGAAATTCTGCCTCAAAAACGTAACATGGAAATCCCATCTGAATTTCCAGTCAGCTGGCCTGCCCTACAGATTTCAGATACCATCCCCACAATCACATGAGCCAATTCTTAAAAATCAGTCAGTCTCTTTATATACACACACGTATACACACACACAAACACACACACATATTGTTAAATAAACAAAATAAGAAATGAAAAAGGAGAAATGTCAACCGATACCGCAGAAATAGAAAAAAAAATAAGAGAATACTATGAACGATTATATGCCAACAAATTTGACACTCTGGAAGACATGGGCAACTTTCTAGAAACATACAGGCTACCAAAACTGAATCAAGAAGAAACCGATAATTTGAGCAGACCAATCACTAGAGCGAAATAGAATCTGTAGTATATACATATTCTTGGTTCAGTTTCTCTGAAGAACCTTGTCAGATAAAGTAACTGACTCAAATTTTTGTCAAACTCTATAGGCCAAAGAAAACATACGCATGAACCCTACTTGCAAGCCACCGCCATGAAACTCAGTTTCCTATGACACAGCCCATCCCCTCGGGAGCCACTGCTTCACACACACCCGGTCGTTGTTACCGTTGTGCCCTTTTCCCACCAGGCCTTTCTTCCCATTTTATCTTCCCAACCAAATGCAATGCTTTTTAAAGGCACTAGGCTCAAGGCTCTTCTCTTTCAGGAAGCTTCTATGGTAATTTGATGCCATGGTGATCTCCACACATTACTTTTAATTCCGTCTACATTTAACGTTCATAAATAGGACATACTATGTTATGTTAGATTTATGATTTTTTTAATCGCTCTCAAAACGTTACCCACCTTGTCTTTCAAATAATAATAAAGATCTCACCTTTAGAGGCTGTCTGCCATCATTCTGCAGCTTGTACTGAAAAAAATCACTGTGGAAATTAGGAGACATGAGTTCCAGTCTCATCTCTTTGGGAAGGTCACCGAGCATCTCTAGGCTGGATTTCCTTCATCTGTAAAACAGGAAAGAGCTAGTTAATGGCTAAAATTTACTTACTGCTTACCATGTGCCTGGCACTGTTCTATGAGCTTTACATATATTCATTCACTTAATCCTGAAAGTTTTATGAGGTAGGTACAATTATATAGAATAAACTAAGACTCAAAAGTAGGAGGTAACTTGCCCAAGGCAGACTTGCAAGCACTGGAACTGGGATTTAGACGCAAGCAGTCTGGTTCCTAAGTCCATGCTCCTAACATGAAACAGACTCATAATACATATTGCATAATTCCCAGCAGCTCTAAAACACTATGATTCTAAAATCACCTTCAGTGTGCTCTTTATTATAAGCTACAATAAGGACTCATTAAATGTTTATTAAAATGAATCAACTACTTTTCAGTTCATTTGCGTTTCATTACCATGATGGCCTGTCACGTTGTACAAGCGTGGGGGACTAGATTTGACTGAGACCATTTTACTGGTCACTAGTGATACATTCTAATCACAAGGACTCACTTGGCCATCAAATGTCCTCTCTGCTTCATCCTATATGTAGACTTTAAATCACTCATAGCTCAGATTTTTTTGAACACGACTGTTTCCTGCAACGCAAGATGAACAGATGTCTTTAGAATTAATCTGTGAGCAAGCCTTTCAAAATGCATCACTACTGATCATACAGTCGGGATCAAAATAGGCAGTTCCAGCTGGTAACATAACCCCAGAACAAGAGGTAACTTTTTGCCAATAAGAGCAGAAACAATGACCTTAAAAGATGGGAGTTAACTTGGATATAGCAGACACTGTCAATGACCCACTCGTATGCCCTTGGCCCACCCCCGAGGTCTTCACGAAATAGATCCCCAACACCAACAGCTTCCAGCCGCAGGTACTTGTCTCTCTCTGCCCAAAGGCATGCTCACCCCAAGCATGGCATAGGCCAGAAATGCCAAAGAATTTATGTGGCCAGAAGCAACCCTCAACCAATGAGGGATAAATAAACAACTTCCTCCCCCGTCAGTAGGATGGCGAGGGGACATGTTCTACAAATTTTCTTGGAGCAACCCAGAGGGTTTGAGCCCCCATGCCCATGGTGGTCATCAATATAGTGCTTACTGATTCCCCCCCTACTCTTCCTGCCCATCTCGTTCTTTCACCATGTTTCCTGGGATCATCTTCCAAATAAACTATTTGCACCCAAATCTTTGTCTCAGTTTTGGAGGCTGCTGTTTTGGAGGAACATAAATTAAGACATTGAACCTTCCATTCCAAGTTTCTTCACTCCTTTATCTCAGTTTCTAAGGCTGCAATCTTCAAATCAACATGGCATCATACTCCCCATAGCAGCCGTCTAACAGTCAATCCTTTGAGTCTTCCATTTGGGGAAGCCACCCATTCTGCAAGACAATGATTTGTGGTTTTTTGTTTTGTTTTGTTTTTTAACATCTTCATTAGATATAATTGCTTTACAATGGTGTGTTAGTTTCTGCTTTATAACAAAGTGAATCAGTTATACATATACATATGTTCCCATATCTCTTCCCTCTTGCATCTCCCTCCCTCCCACCCTCCCTATCCCACTCCTCTAGGTGGTCACAAACCACCGAGCTGATCTCCCTGTGCTATGCGGCTGCTTCCCACTAGCTATCTATTTTACGTTTGGTAGTGTATGTATGTCCATGCCTCTCTCTCACTTTGTCACAGCTTACCCTTCCCCCGCCCCATATCCTCAAGTCCATTCTCTAGTAGGTCTGTATCTTTATCCCCGTCTTGCCCCTATGTTCTTCATGCCCATTTTTTTGTTTTTAGATTCCATATACATGTGTTAGCATACGGTATTTGTTTTTCCTTCTCACTTACTTCACTCTGTATGACAGACTCTAGGTCCATCCACCTCACTACAAATAACTCAAATGCGTTTCTTTTTATGGCTGAGTAATATTCCATTGTATATATGTGCCACATCTTCTTTAGCCATTCACCCGATGATGGACACTTAGGTGGCTTCCATGTCCTGGCTACTATAAATAGAGCTGCAATGAACATTGTGGTACACAACTCTTTTTGAATTATGGTTTTCTCAGGGTATATGCCCAGTAGTGGGATTGCTGGGTCGTATGGTAGTTCTATTTGTAGTTTTTTGAGGAAACTCCATACTGTTCTCCATATTAGCTGTATCAATTTACATTCCCACGAACAGAGCAAGAGGGTTCCCTTTTCTCCACACCCTCTCCAGCATTTCCTGTTTCGAGATTTTTTGATGATGGCCATTCTGACTGGTGTGAGATGATATCTCATTGTAGTTTTGATTTGCATTTCTCTAATGATTAATGATGTTGAGCATTCTTTCATGTGTCAGTAATCTGTATATCTTCTATGGACAAATGTCTATTTAGATCTTCCGCCCATTTTTGGATTGGGTTGTTTGTTTTTTTGTTATTGAGCTGCATGAGCTGCTTGTAAATTTTGGAGATTAATCCTTTGTCAGTTGCTTCATTTGCAAATATTTTCTCCCATTCTGAGTGTTGTCTTTTTGTCTTGTTTATGGTTTCCTTTGCTGTGCAAAAGCTTTTAGGTTTCATTAGGTCCCATTTGTTTATTTTTGGTTTTATTTCCATTTCTCTAGAAGGTGGGTCAAAAAGGATCTTGCTGTGATTTATATCACAGAGTGTTCTGCTTATGTTTTCCTCTAAGACTTTGACAGTGCCTGGCCTTACATTTAGGTCTTTAATCCATTTTGAGCTTATTTTTATGTACGGTGTTAGGGAGTGTTCTAATTTCATTCTTTTACATGTAGCCGTCCAGTTTTCCTAGCACCACTTATTGAGGAGACTGTCTTTTCTCCACTGTATATTCTTGCCTCCTTTATCAAAGATAAGGTGACCATATGTGCGTGGGATTCTCCCTGGGCTTTCTATACTGTTCCATTGATCTATATTTCCGTTTTTGTGCCAGTACCATACTGTCTTGATTACTGTACCTTTGTTGTATAGTCTGAAGCCAGGAAGCCTGATTCCTCCAGCTCCGTTCTTCTTTCTCAAGATTGCTTTGGCTATTTGGGGTCTTCTGTGCTTTGATACAAATTGTGAAATTTTTTGTTCTAGTTCTGTGAAAAATGCCATTGGTAGTTTGATAGGGATTGCATTGAATCTGTAGATTGCTTTGGGTAGTAGAGTCATTTTCATAATATTGATTCTTCCAATCCAAAAACATGGTATATCTTTCCATCTGTTTGTATCATCTTTAATTTCTTTCATCAGTGTCTTATAATTTTCTACATACAGGTCATTGCCTCCTTAGGTAGATTTATTCCTAGATATTTTATTCTTTTTGTTGCAATGATAAAGGGGAGTGTTTTCTTAATTTCTCTTTCATATTTTTCATCATTAGTATATAGGAATGCAAGAGATTTCTGTGCATTAATTTTGTATCCTGCTACTTTACCAAATTCATTGATTACTCCTACTACTTTTCTGGTAGCATCTTTAGGATTCTCTATGTATAGTGTCATGTCATCTGCAAACAGTGACAGCTTTACTTCTTCTTTTCCAATTTGGATTCCTTTCATTTCTTTTTCTTCTCTGATTGCTGTGGCTAAAACTTCCACAGCTATGTTGAATATTAGTGGTGAGAGTGGGCAACCTTGTCTTCTTCCTGATCTTAGTGGAAATGGTTTCAGTTTTTCACCATTGAGGACAATGTTAGCTGTGGGTTTGTCATATATGACATATATGCCTTTATTATGTTGAGGTAAGTTGCCTCTATGCCTACTTTCTGGAGGGTTTCTATCATAAATGGGAGGTGAATTTTGTTGAATGCTTTCTCTGCATCTATTGAGATGATCACACGGTTTTTCTCCTTCAATTTGTTAATACAGTGTATCACATTGATTGATTTGCATATATTGAAGAATCCTTGCATTCCTGGGATAAACCCCACTTGATCATGGTGTATGATACTTTTAACGTGCTGTTGGATTCTGTTTGCTAGTATTTTGTTGAGGATTTTTGCATCTATGTTCATCAGTGATAGTGGCCTGTAGTTTTCTTTCTTTGTGACATCTTCATCTGGTTTTGGTATCAGGGTGATGGTTTCCTCTTAGAATAAGTTTGGGAGTGTTCCTCCCTCTGCTAAATTTTGGAAGAGTTTGAGAAGGATAGGTGTTAGCGCTTCTCTAAATGTTTGATAGAATTCACCTGTGAAGCCATCTGGTCCTTGGCTTTTGTTTGTTGGAAGATTTTTAACCACAGTTTCAATTTCACCTGCTTGTGATTGATCTGTTCATGTTTTCTATTTCTTCCTGGCTCAGTCTCGGAAGGTTGTGCTTTTCTAAGAATTTGTCCATTTCTTCCAGGTTGTCCATTTTATTGGCATATAGTTGCTTGTAGTAATCTCTCACGATGCTTTGTATTTCTGCAATGTTAGTTGTTACTTCTTTTTCATTTCTAATTCTATTGATTTGAGTCTTCTCCCTTTTTTTCTTGATGAGTCTGGCTAGTGGTTTATCTATTTTGTTTATCTTCTCAAAGAACCAGCTTTTAGCTTTATTGATCTTTGCTATCGTTTCCTTCATTTCTTTTTCATTTATTTCTGATTTGATCTTTATGATTTCTTTCCTTCAGCTAACTGTGGGTTTCTATTGTTCTTCTTTCTCTAATTGTTTTAGGTGTAAGGTTAGGTTGTTTATTTGAGATGTTTCTTGTTTCTTAAGGTAGGACTGTATTGCTATAAACTTCCCTCTTAGAACTGCTTTTGCTGCATCCCATAGTTTTGGGACGTCGTCTTTTCACTGTCATTTGTTTCTATGTATATTTTGATTTCCTCTTTGATTTCTTCAGTGATTTCTTGGTTATTAAGTAGTGTATTGTTTAGCCTCCATGTGTTTGTATTTTTTACAGATTTTTTCCTGTAATTGATATCTAGTCTCATAGCGTTGTGGTCGGAAAAGGTACTTGATACAATTTCAATTTTCTTAAATTTACCAAGGCTTCATTTGTGACCCAAGATATGATCTATCCTGGAGAATGTTCCATGAGCACTTGAGAAGAAAGTGTATTCTGTTGTTTGTGGATGGAATGTCCTATAAATATCAATTAAGTCCATCTTGTTTAATGTATCACTTAAAGCTTGGGTTTCCTTATTTATTTTCATTTTGGATGATCTGTCCATGGGTGAAAGTGGGGTGTTAAAGTCCCCTACTAAGATTGTGTTACTGTCGATTTTCCCTTTTATGGCTGTTAGTACTTGACTTATGTATTGAGATGCTCCTATGTTGGGTGCATAAATATTTATAATTGCTATATCTTCTTCTTGGATTGATCCCTTGATCATTATGTAGTGTCCTCCTTTGTCTCTTGTAATAGTCTCTATTTTAAAGTCTATTTTGTCTGATATGAGAATTGCTACTCCAGCTTTCTTTTGATTTCCATTTGCATGGGATATCTTTTTCCATTCCCTCACTTTCAGTCTGTATGTGTCCCTAGGTCTGAAGTGGGTCTCTTGTAACAGCTTATATACAGGTCTTGTTTTTGTAGCCATTCAACCAGTCTATGTATTTTGGTTGGAGCATTTAATCCATTTAAATTTGAGGTAATTATCGATATGTATGTTCCTATTACCATTTTCTTAATTGTATTGGGTTTGTTATTGTAGGTCTTTTCCTTCTCTTGTGTTTCCTGCCTAGAGAAGTTCCTTTAGCACTTGTTGTAAAGCTGATTTGGTGGTGCTGACTTCTCCTAGCTTTTGCTTGTCTGTAAAGGTTTTAATTTCTCTGTCAAATCTGAATGAGATCCTTGCTGGGTAATCTTGGTTGTAGATTTTTCCCCTTCATCACTTTAAATATATCCTGCCACTCCCTTCTGGCTTGCAGAGTTTCTGCTGAAAGATCAGCTGTTAACCTTATGGGGATTCCCTTGTATGTTATTTGTTGTTTTTCCCTGCTGCTTTTAATATTCTTTCCTTGTATTTAATTTTTGATAGTGTGATTAGTATGTGTCTTGGCGTGTTTCTCCTTGGATTTTTCCTGTATGGGACTCTCTGTCCTTCCTGGACTTGATTAACTATTTCCTTTCCCATATTAGGGAAGTTTTCAACTGTAATCTCTTCAAATATTTTCTCAGTCCCTTTCTTTTTCTCTTCTTCTTCTGGGATCCCTATAATTTGAATGTTGGTGCATTAAATGTTGTCCCAGAGGTCTCTGAGGCTGTCTTAAATTCTTTTCATTCTTTTTTCTTTATTCTGCTCTGCAGTAGTTATTTCCACTATTTTATCTTCCAGGTCACTTATCCGCTCTTCTGCCTCAGTTATTCTGCTATTGATCACTTCTAGAGAATTTTTAATTTCATTTATTGTGTTGTTCGTCACTGTTTTTTCACTCTTTAGTTCTTCAAGGTCCTTGTTAAACGTTTCTTGTATTTTATCCATTCTATTTCCAAGATTTGGATCATCTTTACTATCATTACTCTGAATTCTTTTTCAGGTAGACTGCCTATTTCCTCTTCATTTGTTTGGTCTGGTGGGTTTTTACCTTGCTCCTTCATCTGCTGTATGTTTCTCTGTCTTCTCATTTTGCTTAACTTACTGTGTTTGGGGTTTCTTTTTTGCAGGCTGCATGTTCATAGTTCCTGTTGTTTTTGGTGGAGGGGACTGGTGCCTGTGTTCTGGTTGATGAGGCTGGATCTTGTCTTTCTGGTGGCCAGGTCCATGCCTGGTGGTGTGTTTTGGGCTGTCTGTGGCCTTCTTATGATTTTAGGCAGCCTCTCTGCTAATGGGTCGGGTTGTGTTCCTGTCTTGCTAGTTTTTTGGCATAGGTTGTCCAGCACTGTAGCTTGCTGGTTGTTGAGTGAAGCTGGGTGCTGGTGTTGAGATGGAGATCTCTGGGAGATTTTCACCGTTTGATATTATGTGGAGCCAGGAGGTCTCTGGTGGACCAGTGTCCTGAACTCGGCTCTCCCACCTCAGAGGCACAGCCCTGATGCCTGGCTGGAGCACCAAGAGCCTGTTATCTACACGGCTCAGAATAAAAGGGCAAAAAAAAAAAAGAAAGAAAGAAAGAAGAAGATAAAATTAACTTAAAAAGTTATTAAAATAAAAAATAATTATTAAAAAAATTTTTTTAAATAATAAAAAAGAAAGAGCAACCAAACCAAAAAACGAATCCACCAATGATAACAAGTGCTAAAAACTATACTAAAGAAAAAAAAAAAAACGGACAGACATCCCTAGGACAAATGGTAAAAGCAGAGCTATACAGACGAAATCACACACAGAAACATACACAACCACACTCACAAAAAGGGAAAAAAATATGTATATCGTTGCTCCCAAAGTCCACCTCCTCAATTTGGGATGATTCGTTGTCTGTTCAGGTATTCCACTGATGCAGGATACATCAAGTTGATTGTGGAGATTTAGTCCGCTGCTCCTGAGGCTGCTGGGAGAGATTTCCCTTTCTCTTCTTTGTTCTCACAGCTCCAGGGGCTCAGCTTTGGATTTGGCCGCTCCTCTGCGTGTAGGTCCCCTGAGGGCCTCTGTTCTTCGCTCAGGCAGGATGGGGTTAAAGGAGCCGCTGATTCGGGGGCTCTGGTCACTCAGGCCGGGGGAGGGAGGGGCACGGAGTGCGGGGCGAGCCTGCGGCGGCAGAGGCCGGCGTGACGTTGCACCAGCCTGAGGCGCGCTGTGCGTTCTCCCGGGGAAGTTGTCCCTGGATCCCGGGACACTGGCAGTGGCGGGCTGCACAGGCTCCCCGGAAGGGGGGTGTGGATAGTGTCCTGTGCTCGCACGCAGGCTTCTTGGTGGCGACAGCAGCAGCCTTAGCGTCTCGTGCCCGTCTCTGGGGTCCGCGCTTTTAGCCGCGGCTCGCGCCCGTCTGTGGAGTTCCTTTAAGCAGCGCTCTTAATCCGCTCTCCTCGCGCACCAGAAAACAAAGAGGCAAGAAAATGTCTCTTGCCTCTTCGGCAGCTCCAGACTTCTCCCCGGACTCCCTCCTGGCTAGCCGTGGTACACTAACCCCCTTCAGGCTGTGTTCACGCCGCCAACCCCAGTCCTCTCCCTGCGCTCCAGCCGACGGAAGCCCGAGCCTCAGCTCCCAGCCCCAACCGCCCTGGCGGGTGAGCAGACAAGCCTCTCGGGCTGGTGAGTGCCGGTCAGCCCTGATCCTCTGTGCGGAATCTCTGCGCTTTGGCTTCCACACCCCTGTGGCTGTGCTCGCCTATGCGGCTCTGAAGCTTCCCTCCACCCACCCCCCCGTCTCCGCCCGCAAAGGGGCTTCTAGTGTGTGGAAACCTTTCCTCCTTCACGGCTCCCTCCCACTGGTGCAGGTCCCGTCCCTATTCTTTGGCTCTGTTTATTCTTTTTTCTTTTGCCCCACCCAGCTACGTGGGGAGTTTCTTGCCTTTTGGGAGGTCTGAGGTCTTCTGCCAGCGTTCAGTAGGTGTTCTGTAGGAGTTGTTCCACATGTAGATATATTTCTGATGTATCTGTGGGGAGGAAGGTGATCTCCGTGTCTTACTCTTCTGCCATCTTGAAGCTCCTCGCCAATGTTTCGTAAGATTATAAAACTACACATGGTGCACACACACAGAGGTTGAAACCAAGCAGGACCCACGGGGCCTTCCCTGGGACAAACCCCTGTGTCCCCTGCCTCTTGTCTGTTGAAAAGCTTTAGCCTCCTAAAGCTTTTCTTCCCTGATTTCTAAAAGTATGTTATCAGAGAAGTAAGAAAATGCGGAAACAAAGGAAAATAAGCAGGACAAAATAATAATAGTTTAGCCATAAAAAAAAAGTCAAGGGCTTCCCTGGTGGTGCAGTGGTTGAGGGTCCGCCTGCCGATGCAGGGGACACAGGTTCGTGCCCCGGTCCGGGAGGATCCCACATGCCGCGGAGCGGCTGGGCCCGTGAGCCATGGCCGCTGAGCCTGCGCGTCCAGAGCCTGTGCTCCACAACGGGAGAGGCCACAACAGTGAGAGGCCCGCGTATCGCAAAAAAAAAAAAAAAAAAAAAAAAGTCAAGGACCTTTAGTTCCTCCTCAAGGACTATAGATAATATTCTGAGCCATGTTCTTTGAGCTGTTTGGCAGATACTGAAGCCCCCACCAGCTGGAAGAAGTTAACTGTATAGTGCCCACAAGCATGTAGACCCCCAGACTGGTTTGAGCCAGAAAACTGATAATTGAGATTTGCTAAACATCACCCTGTTACCTCATACCAATCAATCAGAGGAATGTCCACAAGCTGATCAGGTGCCCTGTGACCCTCTCCCTCACACTGTGTTGAAAACTCTTCCCTGAAAGCCATCAGAGAGTTCTGCTCCTTTGAGCATAAGCTGCCCGTTCTCCTTTTGGCCCCAGTTTGGACGCCTTGCAATAAATGCTGTACTTTCCTTCATCCCAACCTGGTATCAGTAGATTGGCTTTATTGTGCATGGGCAAGTGGACCCAAGTTTGACTCGACAACAGGAAGATGCAAAATAATGTGGGGCAACATTTCCCAAAATGCACTGCAGAGAACAGTAGCTCCTGCAGAATTTTAATAAATTTTACTTGAAAAAACATTTTAATGTCAAATATATTTTGGAAATTCTGGGTTGTTTACAAGGTACGGGAATATATTTATAGGCCATGATTCTGTTGTGCAAAGAAAAAAAGGTATCTCGTTCCTATAACTGAATTATTTTGCCTTTGAGCGTCTACTTCCACCAACAGGGAAAAACTAACTTGCCAATTAAAGTCCCTCAGTCTTATCAATGGTAAAAAGTCTCCTTTGGGTAAATATTTAGTTAACTCGAAGCTCAGACTCCCTATCAGAGAGTCTCTCCTCTTGAAGAGGCTCACCATCTCTCACATCCCAAATGGTTTATGGGCACATGGAAGTGCCCTTATCCTTACCACAGAGGAAGGGCAGGGAGGGCATGCTGCCCTGTGCTGGCCTCTGGGGTCCTCTCTGGCCTTTGCTGAGATGGACCCAGCTGTCCACCAGAATCAACTGGAGAGATTGTTAGAAATGCACATTCCCAGGTCCTTTCTCTGGAAGTTTTGGTTCACGGAGACTGGAGTGAAACTAAGAACCCACATTTTGAGCAAGTCTCCCAGAGGGTTCTGATGTTTTCTGACCCTTGGAAAACACTAGCATAGCCCTGTTTCCTGCCAAGTTTTGAACTTCCTGCCGTCCTGTAAAATAGGAAGGTCTCATAACCTACTGCCTCACACTAAGGTGGATGCAAATGGTTTAGTATTGTCATCATCTCTGCTATCGTGAGGCATTTTGGAGCAGAGGATATAAGGCATCCATGGTGAATCTTGGCACTGGTGGCTAATAGACTGATATTGCAATTTAAATATGGTAATCATAGAATTTTTAAAATAGAATTGAGGAAACAAAAGGAGAAAAAGAGCCTCTGGTATGAATTCCAGTTATTTCAATATCATTAAGAAGGAGGAGGTTCTAAGAAAAGCCACACAAAATCTCTGAGGAGAAAGAAGAACAGTAGCTTAAAAAAAGACAGAATTATATGAAATCTACTTTTACTAAAACCTACATTGAAACCTCTGATGATTATATCTTATTTTAAAACAGCTAGAAATAGAAATCAGCTATTTTTTGTCTATAACTGTGTAGCTTAAACATTAGATAAAATGTTTGCTCTTTCTCTGATATTTTATATAATAAAGAAGTTTAGGGGGACCTCCCTGGTGGCGCAGTGGTTAAGAATCCTTCCGCCAATGCAGGGGACACGGGTTCGAGCCCTGGTCCGGGAAGATCCCACATGCTGCGGAGCAACTAAGCCAGTGTCCCACAACTACTGAGCCCACGCTCTAGAGCCTGTGACCCACAACTACTGAGTCCACATGCCACAACTACTGAAGCCTGCACACCTAGAGCCCATGCTCTGCAACAAGAAAAGCCACCTCACTGAGAAGCCTGTGCACTGCAACAAAGAGTAGCCCTCGCTCGCTGCAACTAGAGAAAGCCCATGCGCAGCAACAAGGACCCAGCGCAGCCAAAAATAAATAAATTAGTTAATTAAAAAAAAAAAAAGTTTCGGGACTTCCCTGGTGGTCCAGTGGTAAAGAATCGCCTTCCAATGTAGGGCACGTGGGTTCGATCCCTGGTCGGGGAACTAAGATCCCACATGCCGCGGGGCAACTAAGCCCCTGCTCCACAACTATCCAGCTCGTGTGCCTCAACGAGACAGCCTACACGTGCCGCAAAATACAGAGCCCACGCGCTCTGAAGCCCGTGTGCCATAACAAAAGATTCTGCATGCCTCAAAGAAGATCCCGTGTGCCTCAACTAAGACCCAACACAGCCAAAAAAATAAGGAAAATAAATAAATAAAAACTAAACAATGAAGTTTATAGCATCACTTTTGAAGCATTTTAAAATTAAATATTGTATTTTAATGAATAAATAGGACTGGTTCATACCACTTAATGTTGATATCAACAAAGTCTTCCACCCAAAGCAAGTTTAGATTTCAAACCCCATAGAGTGATGTTTAACCTTTTAAAATCTGATGCAAAATCTTATGTCAGCCTATTTTTTCAAGAAGAGCCTTTACCTGATGTAACAGTCAGAACATACTAGATGGACTACAGTTACAAACCACTCCGAGATTTCAGCAGCTTGACTCACCACGAGTGAACTGGAGAGTTCTGCTGATCCCAGTCTTTCAGGGGCCGGGTTGACAAGGTTCCATCTCAACATGTGCTTCCAAGTTCTCCACAGCACAGGGAAGGAAACATGGCAACTTGTGACACAATTCTGCCCACATTCCATTGGTCAAAGCAAATCAGTGATCATCCTAACTTCAAAGGGGGTGGGGAATATCATCTTACCGCCCGCCTCCTAGGAGACTGGAGCGTTTGTCACCAGCCCGACTGACTATCACATCTGCTTTTGCCTTTTGCCTCCTTTGGACCTTTGTGCCACATAACAACCCACCCTATCTATCCCCCTGTTTGGGACCCATATTATCAATCCAACAAATTTATATTGTCAATCCAATGACAGCAAAGCATTTCATTCTTTTAGAACCACTGTATTCAAGCAAGGTCTCTGTCGTTTCTTGAAACCACCATCCTTAGTACAGCTCATTTTGTCAGGGCAAGGGTGCTGTGTGTAAGTTTAAAGAAAGAGAAGCTGGTAGCCCCACTGTGGCAGAGGTGACTTGTTCACCAAATACTGATGACCCTCCCTCCACCACATAGGATAGAGTTGCTGAGTTGCAACAGGGCCTGTATTTCTCAGACCCTTGCAATAGGTGGGGTTACATGACTGAGTTCTGACCAATGAAATGGAGATGGAAATGCCATTTACCACTTTCAGGTCCAACCCATAAACATGCACCATCCACTGCTCTCATCTTCTGGCTGGATGTTGATGCTTGAGGCAACCTAGAAAGCCCCATGTTGGAGATGGCAGAGCCTTCAGTCTGGTCTTCAAATGACTACACGACCCAGACCTTCCACCAATCACCCACCCTGTTGATGATACATATAAACTTTTTATTAAAAATAGTTTTCTTTTTCAAGTTTATGAAAATGAACTTTTACTATGAGAAGTAAACTCTAATAGTGATGGGGTAGTAGGATAAATGGACAAAACACTACTCCAAAAATGTGAATTTTTTGGTTGGCCTTGACAATGACAAAGTCAGCTAATATAATTCCTTAGTTTTCTACTAATCTCTCCCCAGTCACCTTTGTGTATCCTCTGGATTACTGCCCTGTCTGATTAGAAGAGAATTTCCCAGCGAGTGAAGAAGGAACTGAATTATTATAGAGGAATTTGGAGACAGCAAGAGAGAGAACTTCCAGTTTCTGGTTCCGTAAAAGCCTTTAGTTATCACTAACCACTCAACATAGAAACAAGATATAATCACAACATCAATGACTGCCTAAGGCTGATGGGTCATATCCTAAGTGTCTCATGATAGAAATAATTCATAATGCATGAAATTAGATATACGATAGCACTTAAATTTTATCATGCTCATCAAAGCCCTGTCATCTCTAATATATTGTGGCAAACACAGTGCTATGGCTTGGCCAAACCTACTTTCTTTCCCCCCGGGCACACGGATAGGCTGTATGTCCCAGCCACCCTTCGTGTTAGGTGGGTCACATGACAGAGTGCTGGCCCATGGAACGTGGGCACAAGAGATGCGGGCCATTCTCAGACCCAGTGGAGGACTCAAGACCCAAGGCGAGAGCACAGCCATGAGCTGGAAGGAGCTGGGTCCTGAACGAATGCTTAGAATAGCACCTGCCCCACCCAGCCAGCTTGGGGCTATGATGTGAGAAAGAAAGAAACCACTGAGATTTTGTTATAGCAACTAGCACAGTTATCATACCCACATGGATACATCAGGACCGCTGCATTTGCATCAGAGAACCATGGGAAAGGTTAAAACTGAACGTGATGCTGTGTAATCAAGTAATCCTCAATAAAGCTGTTAATCGAAAGAAGAAAGACCAGGGGCCCCTAAAGATGTACTCTAACCCTGCCCCTCCCCCGACCCTGTTAAATATGACTCTTCCCAATTGTTTTAACACCTCCTCCAGAATGTTTCTTGCCAGGGCCAGGGCAAGAATACCATGACTTGGCCACAGCTCACCCTCTCTTGGCCTCTTCTCCCATTCTGGACTACTTGAGGAAATTTCATTCTTCTGAGCTTTGACCGCCATATATTATTCCTTCTGCTGGACTGCTCTCACCCCCGACCTCTGCCTGTCAGCTCTACCCGTTCTGCCTACCACCCCGAATGAGGCCTTCCCTTTGGAAGACTTGGTTGGAAAAGACAGGCTCCTGCTGCCAACTGCTATTACCCTTTTCCTGTGCAGCTCTGAGGGTCCAGCTCATGTTCCCCGCTGCATGATGATGACAGGTGGACATCCTGTCTGCCTGCTAGGTTGCAAGCTCCTTGCAGACAGAAATCCATGTGCCAGCAATTGGTTGACATTCGATAATAAATGTTGAATGAACGCATGAACAAATGGCAATGAAAGCACAAGTCAATGAATAATTAAGTGGAATTCCACACAGCAGCTTGGATCAGAGACCCCTTTCCCTCCAAATGAGTCCACATGGGACCATGTTTCCTTTATGACATTCTGCCCCGCCCGAGGGCCCTCCACTATATAAAAAGATGGAGTGTTTGGGCAGAGGTCACTGCTTTGAGAGGCAGACACGATGGTCCAGCACCGGCCTCCAGCTGAAATATCAAGATTCAGATAGAGAGGAGTCTGCAAGAATGTGGAGAAAAAAGAAGGAAATAAACCCCCAGTAATTAAGAAAATAGGGGAAGTCACTTAAACTTTATACATTTTTAAGTAAAAATAATTTTAGGTAAGTACTAATTTTTGAACTTTTACTGATGTAAAACACACATACAGAGAAGTGACCAGCTTGGGGACAGTTCACAAATTGGTCACACCATGCATCCAGCACCTCATCAAGAAACAGACCATTATCAGCAGCGCAGAAGCCCCTCCCCCTCGAGTCAGTAAATACTATTTTAAAAGAAAAGGAAGGAAGGAAGGAGAGAGGGGAGGGGTGGCCAGGCATCCACTTTAAAAGAAAAGGAGAAATGCTGTGGCAGGCGGGCGGGGAGCCTAGGGGACGCTCCGGGGGAAACTCACTGAGATACACCTATCAGGGATTCTCCCGATCTGCTGAAAACTGTCGTGGCATTAAACAGACCCACAACATGGGTAACTGCAGCAAAAGCTGGCTGAGCTTTGGAAGGAAGAGGATTCCTCCCAGGTACAGAGCAAGGGAACGCGTGCCACTATGTCCCCAGCCAGGAAGAAGCTGGCTCGGGATCCACGCCCCCAAACCCTTCCCACCACCAGTCCGTGCCCCTGCACCCTTTCTCTAAACCTGGAGAGGCAGGGCACCGTCTGTGCTTCCTTCCAGCGGGATGTGACTCCTGCCAGACTCTATGCCAGGATCCAGGGCTTTGGAAGGAACAACATCCTGTATAATGGCCAGAGAAGCAGCTTCTATTGATAGTTTGTCACCTCTCGCGCCTCAGGACCAGGGCTTTGAGAGCAGGCTCCATCCAAGCCAGTCTACTAAGTCTTCCCCTCTCCTAGGACTCTCTGCTCTGCCCTTGAACAGGAAAAGTCCCAGGAATGAAGGAACCGTCCCTGGCTTAGAAACTTCACTCCCTGTTTATTGCAAACAGCTTTGTCTCTGTCAGGATCATGGGACGTGTCTAAGAGGTAGATAGAGAAGAGGTAGGTGATTGGACAGGTGTGTAGGCAGACAGATTAAAATTATAGACAGTCTGCTGGTAATTCAGAAGGCAGGGTCCCAGGGATGGGTCTGGGTATCCATTATATGGGAGGATTTCTTGCTCACAAGGATGTGGTACAGGCAGTTTTCAGTCTTATATTTCTGTCACAATTAATAAGGGAACAACAAAGAGAACTAATAAATTGGATCAGGCAAAGGGGCTATAAAGGGAATATTTCTCAAGCATTGTATTGAACGGTTCCTTATAATTAACATTAGTCAAACTGGGGTCCTTCCCAAGTTCCATACTCTACACACCATTATCCTTGCAAGTTTTCCGTGCTGAGGTTTTAAGAGCAGGTAGATTACAGGGCTTTGGGTTAGGAGTTTCCATGGGAGGGTGGGGATGCCTGGGTTTCCAATGATCTGGGAGGCTTCAGGGGTATCATCCAATATCCCTGTTGCTTCCTGTAAATTCAAGGGAATCCACTGACTTTCCAAGAAGAGATATTCCGTGCAGATCATCTAATCCACAAATAGTTACTGAGGCCGTCACTTTGTATGTGCCAAGCACTGTGTTAGGCCTGGGGAATTCCGTGGTGAACAGAGCGCTCACAGCCCCCAAGAACTCACAGTCTCGTGGAGGAGGCAGCCTGGTAAAGAGCTGTCACCCGGAGAAGCGCTATGACAATGACCTCTTAGCAGCTGTGGGACCTGGGCCAAGCCACTGAACTCCCCTGTGCCTTACTTTCAACATCTGCCCGTGCGCGTCATAGTAACGCCCTTTTCCTTGGAACGTTGTGAGAATTAAATGAACTAATATTAAAGTGCTTAGAATAATGTAAGACACGTGGAAAGAGCTACGGAAGAGTTTGCTCTTGGTAGTGTTGATGTTACTGTTACTTCTGTGGTGATCACAAATGGAGGAAAGCTTTCCTAACCCTAATCTAGAAAGCCCTCCCAGGGGAGGTTATGCAAACTGCATACAGTGGTCTGTGGGTATCCTCAGGGCACTGGTTCCAGGACCCCAGCAGGTACCACACTCCAGGGATGCTCAAGTCCCTTAGAGAAAATGGCGTGGAACAGTCGATAGACTCTAAGGGATAGATCATAACGGGTCTGATGTATCATGCCAAGGAATTTGGACTTCTAAAAATCAATTTACAGAAAAATCTTTTCTGGAAATTTGTCAAGGGCTTACTAAACTTTATCAGCCAAGTTGAGCTGAACAAGGAAACCGAGAAAAGTGTCCTCGTTGGTCAATTTCTGATAATAAGAATGGAATGTCCCCACAGGCACCGGGATCTGACTGTAGATCCTTCGGGTTGCACTGACTGTGACTGATTTCCTGTGGCTTCTTTTCTCTAAACTTTTACTATGATTTTTAATCACAGTCTCAATTTCAGTGCTTGTGATTGGTCTGTTCATATTTTCTCTTTCTTCCTGGCTCAGTCTCAGGAGGTTGTGCTTTTCTAAGAATTTGTCCATTTCTTCCAGGTTGTCCATTTTATTGGCATACAGTTGCTTGTAGTAATCTCTCAGGATCCTTTGTATTTCTGCAGTGTCAGTTGTTACTCCTCCTTTTTCATTTCTAATTCTGTTGATTTGTCTTCTCCCTTTTTTTCTTGATGAGTCTGGCTAATGGTTTATCAGTTTTGTTTATCTTCTCAAAGAATCATCTTTTAGTTTTATTGATCTTTGCTATCATTTCCTTCATTTCAAACATCTGAGGCTGAACTAAAAAATATGAAAAGATGGATTCCAATGCTTTGTCAAGCTGCGAGATACCCACATGTCTGAGTCAGATAGCTACTCTACCCAGGAACGATAACCAATAACAGCTTCCCAACCAGTGTGCCTCAAAGGCACCCCAGGCCCTTGGAGATACAGGCACTGTCTCATGCTTTGAGGAACCTCTTCACTTTATCCCAGTGTCACAGTCAGTTCTGGCTGCTATAACAAAGTCCCATAGACTGAGTGGCTATAAACAACAAATTTATTTCTCACAGTTCTGAAGGCTAAGAATCTGAGATGAGGGCACCAACATGGCTGGGTTCTAGTGAGGGTCCTCTACTGGGTTGCAGACTGCTATATTCTCCTTGTGTCCTCACAGGGCAGAAACACAGCAAGAGAGCTCTTTGGGGACCCTTTTATAAGGGCACAACCCTCATGACCTAATCACCTCCCAAAGGCCCCCCCTCCTAATAGCACCACATTGGGGGGTTAGGATTTCAGCATACAAATTGGGAGTTGGGGGGACACAAACATTTAATCCATTGCACCCAGTGTACGACACAACTGTTGTTACTACTTACATGTGCCAAGACATGAAATAACTTTGAGAACACAGGCCTGTCTTCCTATGTCTTTCCCATATCTCCCAATGCTGTCTTTCACAAACACTCCAGTTCAGGGAACTGATCAGTTCACTGTCCCTCAAATACTTTTTGGCTTGAAGACATTCCCCACTGACTCCTCTTGCCTTAAATCCTGGACCTCCCCTTGCATATTTAAAATGCTTGAAATCCCACCCCAAGTGACCTCCTCCAGTAAACTGTTGTATTATGTAAGGACTGTTACATAATACACTTTTAAAACCACTAGGCCTATACATACTATCACATTGTACATTATTGTTTTCACCTGCATATCTTGTCTCTCTAACTAGACCACAAATACTTTCTCTGAAGGCTGTCACAAAGCAGCCTTCCTCACAGCAAATAACTCATCCTTCATCTGTTTCTAGACTGTTGTCACCTCTTACTCTGTTCTTATTTTCTGATCTGTTTGATCTCGTTGTTCCCATGATGGTTGGATGTGATAAAGATGGTCAGGCTGTTTGATTGCATTATTTTCAGTCAAAATGTTGTGTATGTCTACTACATGGAAAACATGCTGCTGGATGTATGGAGATTCCCAGAAGAGAAAAAAAGAAGAAAAGAGAAAAACATAGTAATAAAACAAGATAGTGATAAGGCTGAGGGGTTTTCTAACCTGAAAAATCTGGGGATACAAGAGGCCCCAACTAGTAAAGAATTCTTCTGCGTGGAAGAAACATCCACATACAGGAATGAGAATCTGGCCATTATTTCTCCCCTGAAACATTTACTACATATAGTCAAATTTTAGTGGCTATATTAGGATTTGGGGACGAGCAGGGTACTTAATCTCAAACCACCAAAAAAGCATGAAGTATCTGCAAGCTTAGTCACAGAACGGACAATCTTTGCATAATTGGACTAAGCTAAGTAGTTCCTACAGATGCAAGGAGACCCAAGAGCTGGAGTCTAGCATTTCTGAAATAATTAGTGTGTGTGTGTATGTGGTGTCTGGTTGGGACTTGGCCTCCTGGGTGTGACAGAGCCAGGGCAGGGAAGGAATCTGTTGAATGATCTGTGGAACAGAGCTGGCCAAGCTCATGGTCCTGTGGTCAGCCCTACCAGCCCCAAACTCCCACCCAGCCCACCTATCCCTCCCATTCTGGGTGAAGTACAGCTTGGCAAACTTCTAAGGTGTGGCTCCCTAGTCCCTCCCTTGAATCAACCAAGAATGCCAACTTTGAGGCTTCTAAAGCCGCCAGTTTCCCAAGGGTGTATTCCTATATACTTTGGGAAACTGGTAAGATCCCTCTAAATATTGGGGAGGGAGGCAGCCTTTGAGTTAAATAGTTTGCCTGCTGATGTCAACTATTACAGCACTGTTTGTAGAAGGCTAAAATCCAAGAGGACTACTGTGAAAGGAAATAGATCAGATGAGACAATCATTTATCTTGATGTCAGAATAACTGAGAGGAACTCTTAATTATCCATCTCCAAGAAACCAGTGAGGCCAAGGCCATTCTCCCTGTTGTCCCTGGGCCTCAGCTGGAGTTCATAAGAGCCTAGGTTGGAGGATGAACTCTAGTATAGGAAATCCTGGGATGGAGAAGAGGGGGTACTGGTTCAGGATCCAGAAGGAACAGAGGTCACCTGGGAGATACAGAGCTGCTGTAAAAGTGATGGAGGATGGCTTTTCTATGGATTCTCTACTCGCCTGGGAATCAGGATCCCATCTCCCAGTGACCCCTCTGGCTGACAGTGGGGCAGTGCTCAGCCCCCAATCACCGGGACACCAAGAAACCTCCTTCTATTTTGTCTGCAGTCAATCATTGCTCTCAGTAAGTCTCCACCCCTGGCAGACACACAAACACATGCACACTGCACTTTTAGTCTGAGCCAGTGATATTTTGGAGACCAAATGCTTTGAAAAAATAGAGAACTGTCTCACCAGCCTAAGGAAGTGAACTTCCAGACTTTGTATTTGAAAACGTTCAGCTTCATAACTCAATCCCCCGGATCACTAGGTTTCTCTTCCCTTATCCCTCCGTTACAGGGATGAATAAGGAGTCACGTGCACTCCCATGAGGGAAAATTAATTGATGGGCTTTGCAGGACTAATGGGTTTAATTTGGCTCTTTAAAAATCTTCCCACACCCTCCCCATAAGGATAACAGCTGATCTTTCAGCAAAAACTCTGCAAGCCAGAAGGGAGTGGCATGACATATTTAAACTGATGAAAGGAAAAAACCTACAACCAAGATTACCGTACCCAGCAAGGATCTCATTCAGATTCAACGGAGAAATTAAAATCTTTACAGACAAGCAAAAGTGAAGAGAATTCAGCACCACCAAACCAGTTTTACAACAAATGCTAAAGGAACTTCTCTAGGCAGGAAACACAAGAGAAGGAAAAGACCTACAAAAACAAACCTCAAACAATTAAGAGAATGGTAATAGGAACGATATATCAATAACTACCTTAAATGTAAATGGATTAAATGCTCCAACCAAAAGACATAGACTGGCTCAATGGATACAAACCAAGACCCATATATATTCTGTCTACAAGAGACCCACTTCAGACGTAGGGACACAGACTGAAAGTGAGGGGATGGAAAAAGATAGTCCATGAAAATGGAAATCACAAGAAAGCTGGAGTAGCAATTCTCATATCAGACAAAATAGACTTTAAAACAAAGACTGTTACAAGAGACAAAGAAGGACACTACATAATGATCAAGGGATCAATCCAAGAAGAAGATATAACAATGGTAAATATTTATGCACCCAACATACGAGCACCTCAATATATAAGGCAAATGCTAACAGCCATAAAAGGGCAAATCGACAGTAACACAATAATAGTAGGGGACTTTAACACCCCACTTTCACCAATGGACAGATCATACAAAATGAAAATAAATAAGGAAACACAAGCTTTAAATGACAAATTAAACAAGATGGACTTAACTGATATTTATAGGACATTCCATCCAAAAACAACAGAATACACTTTCTTCTCAAGTGCTCAAGGAACATTCTCCAGGACAGATCATATCTTGGGTCACAAATCAAGCCTCAGTAAATTTAAGAAAACTGAAGTCGTATCAAGTATCTTTTCCAACCACAACTCTATGAGACTAGATACCAATTACAGGAAAAAAAAAAACTGTAAAAAATACAAACACATGGAGGCTAAACAACACACTACTTAATAACCAAGAGATCACTGAAGAAATCAAAGAGGAAATTAAAAAATACCTAGAAACAAATGACAAAGAAAACACAATGACCCAAAACCTATGGGATGCAGCAAAAACAGTTCTAAGAGGGAAGTTTACAGCAATACAATCCTACCTCAAGAAACAAGAAAACTCTCAAACAACCTAACCTTACCCCTAAAGCAATTAGAGAAAGAACCAAAAAAAAAAAAACCCCAATGTTAGCAGAAGGAAAGAAATCATAAAGATGAGATCAGAAATAAATGAAAACAAAATGAAGGAAACAAGAGCAAAGATCAATAAAAATAAAAGCTGGTTCTCTGAGAAGATAAACAAAATTGATTTTCTTGACTCATCAAGAAAAAAAGGGAGAAGACTCAAATCACCAGAATTAGAAATGAAAAAGGAGAAGTAACAACTGACACTGCAGAAATACAAGACATCATGAGAGATTACTACAAGCAACTATATGCCAATAAAATGGACAACCTGGAAGAAACGGACAAATTCTTAGAAAAGCACAACCTTCCAAGACTGAACCGGGAAGAAAGAGAAAATAGGAACAGACCAATCACAAGCACTGACGTTGAGACTGTGATTAAAAATCTTCCAACAAACAAAAGCCAAGGACCAGATGGCTTCACAGGTGAACTCTATCAAACATTTAGAGAAGAGCTAACGCCTATCCTTCTCAAACTCTTCCAAAATACAGCAGAAGGAGGAACACTCCCAAACTTATTCTAAGAGGTCACCATCACCCTGATACCAACACCAGACAAAGATGTCACAAAGAAAGAGAACTACAGGCCAATATCACTGATGAACATAGATGCAAAAATCCTCAACAAAACAGTAGCAAACAGAATCTAAGAGCACATTAAAAGGATCATACACCATGATCAAGTGGGGTTTATCCCAGGAATGCAAGGATTCTTCAATATACGCAAATCAATCAATGTGATAAACCATATTAACAAGCTGAAGGAGCAAAAGCATATGATCATCTCAATAGATGCAGAAAAAGCTTTTGACAAAATTCAACACCCATTTATGATAAAATCCCTCCAGAAAGTAGGCAGAGAGGGAACTTTACTCAACATAATAAAGGCCATATATGACAAACCTACAGCCAACATCGTTCTCAATGGTGAAAAACTGAAACCATTTCCTCTAAGATCAGGAACAAGACAAGGTTCTCCACTCTCAGAACTATTATTCAACATAGTTTTGGAAGTTTTAGCCACCGCAATCAGAGAAGAAAAGGAAATAAAAGGAATCCAAATCGGAAAAGAAGAAGTAAAACTGTCACTGTTTGCAGATGACATGACACTATACACAGAGAAGCCTAAAGAGGCTACCAGAAAACTACTAGAGCTAATCAATGAATTTGGTAAAGTAGCAGGATACAAAACTAATTCACAGAAATCTCTTGCATTCCTAAACACTAACGATGAAAAATCTGAAAGAGAAATTAAGGAAACACTCCCATTTACCACTGCAACTAAACGAATAAAACACCTAGGAATAAACCTACCTAAGGAGACAAACGATCTGTATGCAGAAAACTATAAGAACTGATGAAAGAAATTAAAGATGATACAAACAGATGGAGAGATATACCATGTTCTTGGATTGGAAGAATCAACATTATGAAAATGACTATACTCCCCAAAGCAATCTACAGATTCAATGCAATCCCTATCAAACTACCAATTGCATTTTTCACAGAACTAGAACAAAAAATTTCACAATTTTTATAGAAACACAAAAGACCCCAAATAGCCAAAGCAATCTTGAGAAAGAAAAACGGAGCTGGAGGAATCAGGCTCCCTGACTTCAGACTATACTACAAAGCTACAGTAATCAAGACAGTATGGTACTGGCACAAAAACAGAAATACAGTCAATGGAACAAGATAGAAAGCCAAGAGATAAACCCACGCACATGCGGTCACCTTTTTTTTTTTTTTTTTTTTTTTTTTTTAACAAAACAAAACATTTTTATCTGGTCCATTGGAGCCTGGGTCTGGAAACACCCATGGAGAATCATCCTACAGGGATGGTACTGACAATTGATAAAATAGCCTCTGTGTCAGAAGAGCTCCCGTATGTACAGGGTTAAAAATACCCACAGCTCAGAGTAGAAGGAGGAACATAAAGGAGGCCCAAAGTGGAGTCTAGTGCTCTTGGGTGCTTCTCCAGGTGTAAACCCACCCCTCTGCAAGCCCCATGGGAAGCAAGAGGCCATAGACTTGGCCACCTGCTGCCTAGGGGCTGCAGGGCAGTGAGGCCAGGTGGCCCAGGAAGCCGGCCTCAGTCATCCTGGGGCAGACACAGAACTCAGGGCTGAGCAGCCACAGTGAGGACGCTGGGCTTCTGAGGTGGGGCGGGGCTGGGAGGGGCTACACCCTGCATGTGCCTGGACAGGGCTGGCCAAGGAGTTCTCCTGGACTCTGTTCCTCCCAGCAGAGGTCAGGTGATGCTGAGGACAAGCCCCCTCACCAAGCACAGGGCTGGGCCTGGGCTCAGGTCCACCTGACCCACTGCCACAACCCCAGCATGGGGCATGGCTTCGATCCTGGCTGGCACTCCAGGAATAGCATAGTGTCCCTCCCCACCCCTGCTTGAGCCCATGGTCACCAGGCACCTGCCTCCTGGGACACTGCTGGGCCTCCAGGAACCCCTGCTTGCCTCATGAGGGCTTGGGGGGAGATGGGACCTAGGGGCAAACTGGGGAGAAAAGGCTCCTGACCTCGTGCCCCACAAAGGGGGTGGTCCCTGTTCTCACCTGGAGTTCTGGCCTCTGACCTTCCCAAGAGGGTTGTCCTTGCTCTCATCCTGGGGTCCTGGCCTCTGACCCCCCAAAAAAGGGATTTTTTTCTCACCTGGGGTCCTGGCCTGACCCCACAAGGTGCAGGGGTGGTCCCTGCTCACCCCAGGGTCCTGGCCTCTGACCCCCCAGATTTGGTTTTGTGAATGGAGCTCTTGGCTGCCTCACCCAGGCAGGAGGCCCCAGGCCATGGGAAGGGGCAGCCTTACCTTGGCCCTGACACTCTGAGCCAGACCTCAAGGTGGGCTGGTCAGAGGAGCTGGCACACAGCTCCCTCGAGCTAGAGGCCGCTTCGAGGTATTCTGCTTGGTGGCTATGAGGCCCTGGGTAGGAGGGAGGGGCAGGAAGGAAGGCCCAGGAGAAGTTGCGCCATGCCGCTGGCACTCCCGGGGTGGGGATCCTGAGATTCTGGTTCAAGCATCCTGTGTTGGGGTCTCCTTCGTAAAGTACGTATGGGGGCAGGCAGGGTGGTCACAGCGGCCAGGGCCCATGCAGGCCAGCGACCTCGGGCGTGAATGGGGGGCTGTGGCTGCCCTTGGAGGCCGTCCAGTCACTGAGGGAGGCCTGGGCCGCCTTGCAGTGCACCAGGCGGTGGGTGATGGAGAAGCCGGCACACTGTCCTGGGTGCACAGGCTGCCACGCGTGGACACCACGTTGAAGCTGTCTGAGCAGTAGCATTGCACGTGCAGGTAAGACTTGGGGTGCTGGTTCTCCACCACCATGATGAGCCCCACCCAGCCATGCATCAGGTCACCTTATCTTTGATAAAGGAGGCAAGAATATACAATGGAGAAAAGACAGCCTTTTCAATAAGTGGTGTTGGGAAAACTGGACAGCTACACGTACAAGAATGAAATTAGAACACTCCCTACCACCGTACACAAAAATAAACTCAAAATGGATTAAAGACCTAAATGTAAGGCCAGACACTATAAAACTCTTAGAGGAAAACATAGGCAGAACACTCTATGACATAAATCACAGCAAGATCCTTTTTGACCCACCTCCTAGAGAAATGGAAATAAAAACAAACAAATGGGACCTAATGAAATGTAAAAGCTTTTGCACAGCAAAGGAAACCATAAAGAAGACGTAAAGACAACCCTCAAAATGGGAGAAAATAGTTGCAGACGAAGCAACTGACAAAGGATTCATCTCCAAAATATACAAGCAGCTCGTGCAGCTCAACATCAAACAAACAAACAAACAAACCAACCAATACAAATTTGGGCAGAAGACCTAAATAGACATTTCTCCAATAAGATATACAGGCTGCCAACAAACAAATGAAAGGATGCTCAACATCACTAATCGTTAGAGAAATGCAAATCAAAACTACAAAGAGGTATCACCTCACACCAGTCAGAATGGCCATCATTAAAAAATCTAGAAACAATAAATGCTGGAGAGGGTGTGGGGAAAAGGGAACCCTCTTGCACTGTTGGTGGGAAGGTAAATTGACACAGCCACTACGGAGAACAGTATGGAGGGTCCTTAAAAGACTAAAAATAAGACCCAGCAATCCCACTACTGGGCATATATCCTGAGAAAACCATAATTCAAAAAGAGCCATGTACCACGATGTTCATTGCAGCACTATTTACAATCGCCAGGACATGGAAGCAACCTAAGTGTCCATCGACAGATGAATGGATAAAGAAGATGTGGCACATATATACAATGGAATATTACTCAGCCATAAAAAGAAACGAAATTGAGTTATTTGTGGTGAGGTGGATGGACCTAGAGTCTGTCATACAGAGTGAAGTAAGTCAGAAAGAGAAAAAGAAATACCGTACCCTAACACATATATGGAATGTGAAAAAAAAAAAAAAAGGTTTTGATGAACCTGGGGCAGGACAGGAATAAAGACGCAGACGTAGAGAATGGACTTGAGGTCATGGGGTGGGGAAGGGTAAGCTGGGATGAAGTGAGAGAGTGTCATGGACATATACACACTACCAAATGTAAAATAGATAGCTAGTGGGAAGCAGCTGCATCACACGGGGAATCAGCTCGGTGCTTTGTGAGCACCTAGAGGTGTGGGTTAGGGAGGGTGGGGAAGGAGATGCAAGAGGGAGGGGACATGGGGATATACGTATGCATATAGCTGATTGACTTTGTTATACAGCAGAAACTAACACAACATTGTAAAGCAATTATACTCCAATAAAGATGCTTTAAAAAAATAAAAATATAAGTAAAAATCTTCCCACCGGGCTGTTTCTCTAATATTGTGGCTATGAGGCCTTTCCTTCTACTGTGAACCAGCCAGAAAGACATTTTGTGTGTTTGTGTCTCATGAATGTATTTTTGATTTAGCTCTACCTCATTTTAATTCATTTCCACTCTCACACTTTTTACAAAATTAGTTCGAAGAGTAAAAAATATATAGTCAACTTAGCTCACGTTCGTGCTGGGCTGTGTGTGCTTTAACAGGAAATGCATTTCTGACACTTTTTAAATGAGCAATCACACGTATAATCAACTTGGTTAAAACTTCCTTCCTGGTAACTGCAACACTTCCTCTGCATCTGGATATGAAGGGAGACCCAGAAAAGCGGAAGAGTTTAGAAGCACACTGGGTAGGTTTGAATTTGTTTTGTTTTCAGAAATTAAACAAATGATCCTTCAACATCATCACCTCCGCTGCTTTATCAGGTATTGCTTCCTTCTATTTTTTGCCCTTTGTTGGGTCTGACTCGGCATAGTGACACTTCCTTCTCAGCCAGAAGATTTGTATCTGGAACTGTTGTCGTTCATCTGATGATACTGCCGCTGAATGTCTGTTTCATTGTCTAGTCCAACCCTTGTGTGTGGATATCCACAAGGTTCCGGCAATAGCTTTGCAGGTGCATCGGTCCTTTTTTGTTTTTGTTTGGGAGGAAGAGGGAGGGCACGGGGGGCTGTGTCAGCAGCCTTCATGTTCTTACAAGTGCACTCTTCGCGATTAGTGTACTGAACAGTGTTTCTAACATCTTCTCGTAAAAGGAGAAAGCTTCACAGCCTCAACCATGAAGGAAAGCAGTGAGTATTGAGTCAGCCAGTTTTCTTCTGCACCTCGTATCTTGTAAGTCTATTTGATGTCATGGAGGCAGAAGTGATTGCTGTGTATTTGCATGTTGCCTAAATTTGGACCTATTTTATTTCAAGTTAGTGCCAATATTCACATAACTTACAGTTCTCTTCTTTGTTATTCTGTAAAGTAGCAAAAGAGCAAATAGTGAAGGTCTTAAGCTGTAAGAGCCAGTCCTTTGGGACAGTTGATTTCATGTATTTACTAAGTGTAACTTCATAATATTTTAAGAGAGGGACTACTGACTTTAAAAGTAAGTTTAAGCCGAGTACAGAAGTTTGGATCTAATGAAACCTGCCTTTCTTACCCTTTAATCAAACTCTCCTTTCTGGTATGTGTCAAATGCTCCACTATTTCTTAAGGAAATAAGTACTTAAGAGTGTCACTAACTTTAGTCCTTTAAGAAGTAAATAATATTTTCTGAAACATTAATTTTTGTTTCACTAGTTGATTCTTATTTAGAACATCTTACAAAATATTAAAGGATACTAAATAGTGAAGTCAAAATACCTTATCCATATCTCAATTTTAAGATGTTTAGCATTTCAATCATTATTTGAAGAGTTTCTTACTGCAATAAGTCACATTTATACTTAAATGCTTTGTGAAGGTACAGTGGATAAATGGTTGAGAATAAATTGGTGAATTCTCGTTATAGAGATGAAAATGTTAGAGCAAAAAGAAGTTAAATAATCGATTGGGGCCCAAAAGCAGGTCCTTCCTTCCATCCTGTGGCTTCTCCAGAGGCAGATGGGATGAACTGGTACAAAGTTAAAATTACCTGAATGTTCATATTTGGAGAGTACAGCCCTGGGGACTCCCCTAAGATACTGCCCTAACGGAGCAGTGACAGCCACGATGCTTACACATTTCATGATTCACAGTTTTAAATACCTGCAAATGTTCTTGAGTGCAGCTTCACCAATTCTGATCTTTCTGAGTTTTATCAATGAAATGACTACCTCTCCTAACAAGAAAGAAAAAAATGAAAAGAAAACAAAAACAGGAAGTTGACTAGGGAGCAGATACCTGATCAGAAAGTTTGAAAAGGGACTGTGAGGCCAGTTGGGTAAGGTGTCTGGGTCCCCTAGGAGACAAATGAGACTAAACGAAGAGGAAATAAGTCAAAGGCCTCTTTTCAGAGGGGGGTTTTCAGCACCTCACATTGCACCTTATAAACCAGGACATGATCCTTCAACTGGATAATCTGACTCATCCATGCAATTCAGTATGCTTAACAACAATTACCACTTAGAGCTATTACAGTAGGTCAGACACAGTGCTAGATCAGTGCTTTACCTCTCTCTTTTAAAATTCAATTTTCAAACGAAATGAAAGCAGAGAGAATGATTAATGAATCCCCATCTACCCATGGCCCATACTCAACAAGTATATTACCTTATTTAACTGTCACCTTACTTACCCCTCTGAGGTACTGCTAACCCCATTTGACAGATAGGAAACAGGCTCAGAGATTATTTAAAGGGCTCATCCCCCAGATTCTAAGCGTTGGGGGCCAGGATTCCTGGGCCCCGACTGCAAAGCCCCGGTATCCTCGTGCGCACATCCTTGTCATTCGTCTACACCTTCTCCTTCTGCCAGCTCGCGGGAAACCATAAAGGGCAAGTGCCTGCCCTGTGACCGAGCCCTCTGTTTCTCTGCTCCCAGGTCGCAGAGGGCATGGAGCTGGAGAACCATGAACAGCACGTGGTGCTGAGAGAGGACAACCGCCGCAGGCGCCGGAGGATGAAGCCGCGCAGCGCGGCAGCCAGCCTGTCCTCCATGGAGCTCATCCCCATTGAGTTTGTGCTGCCCACCAGCCAGCGCAACACCAAGACCCCCGAAACGGCGCTGCTGCACGTGGCTGGCCACGGCAACGTGGAGCAGATGAAGGCCCAGGTGTGGCTGCGCGCGCTGGAGACCAGCGTGGCCGCCGACTTCTACCACCGGCTCAGCCCCGACCACTTCCTCCTGCTCTACCAGAAGAAGGGGCAGTGGTACGAGATCTACGACAAGTACCAGGTGGTGCAGACCCTGGACTGCCTGCGCTACTGGAAGGTGCTGCACCGGAGCCCCGGGCAGATCCACGTGGTGCAGAGGCTCGCGCCCTCGGAGGAGACGCTGGCCTTCCAGCGCCAGCTCACGGCCCTCATTGGCTACGACGTCACCGACGTCAGCAACGTGCATGACGACGAGCTGGAGTTCACGCGCCGCCGCCTGGTGACCCCGCGCATGGCCGAGGTGGCCGGCCGCGACACCAAGCTCTACGCCATGCACCCCTGGGTGACGTCCAAGCCCCTCCCCGAGTACCTGCTGAAGAAGATCACCAACAACTACATCTTCATTGTCATTCATCGCAGCACCACCAGCCAGACCATCAAGGTCTCAGCCGATGACACCCCGGGCACCATCCTCCAGAGCTTCTTTACCAAGATGGCCAAGAAGAAGTCCCTGATGGATATCCCTGAAAGCCAGAACGAACAGGACTTTGTGCTGCGCGTCTGTGGCCGGGATGAGTACCTGGTGGGTGAGACGCCCATCAGAAACTTCCAGTGGGTGAGGCAGTGCCTCAAGAACGGGGAAGAGATTCACCTGGTGCTTGACACTCCGCCGGACCCAGCCTTGGACGAGGTGAGGAAGGAAGAGTGGCCGCTGGTGGACGACTGCACGGGAGTCACCGGCTACCACGAGCAGCTGACCATCCATGGGAAGGACCACGAGAGCGTGTTCACCGTGTCCCTGTGGGACTGTGACCGCAAGTTCAGGGTAAAAATCAGAGGCATCGATATCCCTGTCCTGCCCCGGAACGCGGACCTCACGGTTTTTGTGGAGGCAAACATCCAGTATGGGCAGCAAGTCCTCTGCCAAAGGAGAACCAGCCCCAAACCCTTCACGGAGGAGGTGCTGTGGAATGTGTGGCTTGAGTTCAGTATCAAGATCAAAGACTTACCCAAAGGGGCTCTGCTGAACCTCCAGATCTACTGCGGCAAAGCTCCAGCTCTGTCTGGTAAGGCCTCTGCGGAGACTCCCAGTCCCGAGTCCAGGGGCAAAGCTCAGCTTCTGTATTACGTGAACCTGCTGCTCATAGACCACCGGTTCCTCCTGCGCCACGGGGAGTACGTGCTCCACATGTGGCAGTTATCCGGGAAGGCGGAAGACCATGGCAGCATCAATGCTGACAAGCTCACGTCTGCCACCAACCCGGACAAGGAGAACTCAATGTCCATCTCCATTCTTCTGGACAATTACTGTCACCCCATAGCCTTGCCTAAGCATCGGCCCACCCCTGACCCGGAAGGGGACCGGGTTCGAGCAGAAATGCCCAATCAGCTTCGGAAGCAACTAGAGGCGATCATAGCCACCGATCCACTTAACCCTCTCACAGCCGAAGACAAAGAGTTGCTCTGGCATTTCAGATATGAAAGTCTGAAGGATCCCAAAGCGTATCCTAAGCTCTTTAGCTCAGTGAAATGGGGACAGCAAGAAATTGTGGCCAAAACATATCAACTGTTAGCCAGAAGGGAGGTCTGGGATCAAAGTGCTTTGGATGTTGGATTAACAATGCAACTCCTGGACTGCAGCTTTTCGGATGAAAACGTAAGAGCCATTGCCGTTCAGAAACTGGAGAGCTTGGAAGACGATGACGTGCTACATTACCTGCTGCAGCTGGTCCAGGTAGGGGGGATGCACTCATCTCAAGGGATTTATCTGCATATGCACAGGTGCCCCATTCAGCTGTCTTCCAATGCCCCTTGTCCAGAGAGTCACGATCAGTCAAAGGAGATCTAATGAAACTACCTCAAAAAGTAGTAAGCTGTTCCACTTACTTTTTTACTGTCTTTGAGGGCTTGTTGACAAGCATTTTGATGACATTCATATTTCTGCTTTTTAGGAGAACCGTTCCTGTGGGAATACTTTGTTCTCATTTACTGTATCAATGATAGACTTGACTTATCGAATGCTCCCTTGTGCCAAGGCTGCAGGTGATCTACATGCTTTTCGTGTATTATCACATTTAACACTCCCAACAACGACGATAGAGGTCAAGTTAATATTTGCATTTTATATATCAGGAAACTGAGGCAAAGAGAGGCTAAGTAATGTGCCCAAGGTCACATACTTTGAAAGTCAAATTCAAACCCAGGAGGTCTGACTCCTGGCCCTGCCCTTTTCACTGCGCCCCAATATCTGGCATCAACCCAGCAGTGTCAGGATAGTGTGTCCTAGAGGAAAAACGTCATACTCTCTGATTGTATTTGTCACAATTCATAGAGTAACATCTCATATCCGCATGGGACCTTGAAAGCCCCTCTCTTTAGATAGGTCTGGTACTGTGTGTCCACTGCTCTCCACATGCCTTTCCCTGGGGTCCAGAGAGGCTAAATCATTTGCTAAACCCTCGACTAAATCAAGGGTTTCCTTAGGACGTTAAAGAAAGGAGGAAGAGTTCTCTTGCTCACGATAGCCATTCTCAAATTATATTGTGCTGCTTGACAAGGAAGAGGAAGGAAAGGACTTGGAAGGGAATTCAATTTGAGAGAGCAGAAGTGTTCATTCATTAATTCAACAGCACAGACTGAATGCTTCCTCAGTTCTGGTTGCTGGATATAGAGCAGTGATCAAAGCAGGGCTGGACTCTGCCCTAGTGTAGCCTGTGGTGCATGAAGACTGGCACCAAATGAGTACCCATACAGGCAGATATTAAGCAACATGTTGTGACAGACACTTTGGGGAAAAGCTGCAGAGTGTTATGAGAAAAGAGTCAGGGGTTCTGGGGACACTTGCTTGAGACTGAGGAAGCCAGGGACAGTTCTGAGTAGGTGATGTTTGATCTGAGATGGTTTGGATTAGCCAGGCTGACTGGTGGACACCAAACTGTCTAATCATTATCTATATTTATAGGAAGTTTCTGAAGTTTTCTGATGCGAATTTTGGATACTCTCAACTTTGAATCTTCACCTTCCCATTAGGCAGATACTTGAAACATTATATTTGGCCTTTGCTTTCATCTATCAAATATAATCGATATTTTTATCTTCCATGAGTTCAGAGGCTGGCATAAACGCTACTGAAAATTTTAGAAAAATCAAAGTCTCCTCAGTTTTCTAGCTCTCCATGACAAAAAGAACATAAAACAAATTTGCATGAGATCTGTTCCAAGTCCCAAGGCGATCGTGAATTATTTTCCATTGTCATTTTCACAAGTAAACTTTGCAGAGTTGGAAAATGAATAGTGTTCTTCTTGGAAATGTTTAAATGAAAGAGGTCGATAAGTAATATTAACATTGAATCTGTGGTCCTAAATTTGAAGAAGTAGTCATTTGTAAAACTATTTGAGACACTGCAGATATGGCCAAATGACTCATTCAGTCCTAATTAAAATGGTCTCCTGGTTGAGATCTTCATCATCTTTACAGAAGTGAAACACAAAGAATGTCAGAAAGACTCACGTTTGGGTTAGAAACTTAACATTTCTGAAGTGACTGCTGGTGGCTAAATAGCCACAGTCTCAGAATTAAGATCTTAGCTGCAGCTACCGTGGCACCAATGAGAGCACACCTCACCTTTGAAAGCGTGGGGATAACTGAAATATTATCCAGTTAGTATTGCTCTGCTCATTTCCAAACTGAAAAACCAGAGTAAGGATTGGAGATCATACCCAAAAGCCCCCAGGCCCTAAAACAAAGTGGAATGGGAATATCTCTTATTTCTTAGGAAAAAAGGACAGACCGTATCTATTTATAAAGGAGATACTCTGAGATATTTAATTTTAAACCTCTCTTTATGCTTATACATGACATCTACCCTATAATTTTATATGTGCATGTCTAATAATCAATTTTTGTTAGTCTTACTGCTTTTAAAATGATGAACTATTGCAGACTTGCAGAAAAGTAGAGAACGGGGTAACAGATATCCATGCACCCCACCAGAATTTAATTATTTTTTATGTTTTATTTTTAATTGGCTAGGCTGCAGCGGGCAGGGGCAGGGGGTGGGGGGCGAGCTTGGGGCAGCCACCCACCTGGGCCCTGTTTTCGGTCCAGCCCCTATTTTTCACTTGTCATTGGTTCTTTTTCCTCAGTCACAGAGCTGCCACCTATGTGAATATCTCTGTTATTAGCCAAGTGATGTGAAAACTACTAAACACTGCTGAACCTGAGGAACCAGATAAAACAAGAGATTTTCAGACAAATAGCCCTGTATGCACTGCATCATGGCAGGGAGTAATGACCAGTTGCAGTAAGAACCTGGGAGGCAGCACAGTGACTTGCCAGTGAGAGGCCAACCACACAACTTGAGCAGAAGAGAAGCTATAGGAGTTTTAGGATCTCCACATCTAACAAACATTTCTCTCCCTGCACGTACAATATCCCCACTGTCTATTTTCTTTCCAACAACCTTTCTTCCCTTCCACCTTTATAGATGTGTTATAGCCATCTCCATCTTTCCCTTCTATCTTTCCAACAAATCAGGTAAGCCTTCATGGGAACAAAAGCCCTCACCTCTTCATCTCTGAAGTCATCAAAAGCACGTGATTGTGAGTCAGGAGTTCTGGCTTCTAACCCTGGTCCTTCCGCAAGTGGTTCACCCTGGCCCAAACTGTCCTTGAAAAGAAAGGATTGAACTTAAGTGACTGCTCAGATTCTCATCGCCCTATCCATACACACCCACTAAGGCAGAGCACCAGTTTTTCTCCCTTTCCTGTTTCCCGATTAATCAATGGAGGATGCAATCCCACAAATGCCAATGTGTTCTTCCTTTAGGCTGTGAAATTTGAACCATACCATGACAGTGCCCTTGCCAGATTTCTGCTGAAGCGTGGTTTAAGAGTAAGTACTTCCATTTTGATAAGAGCGTGACATTTAAAAAGTTACAGAGAATTGGCTGATAGATCTAGAGCGTTAGTCATAATAATGGCAACCTTCTTGTTTTCACCCTCAGAACAAAAGAATTGGTCACTTCTTATTTTGGTTCTTGAGAAGTGAGATCGCCCAGTCCAGACACTATCAGCAGAGGTTTGCAGTGATCCTGGAAGCCTACCTGAGGGGCTGTGGCACGGCCATGCTACACGACTTCACCCAGCAAGTCCAAGTAATTGACATGTTACAAAAGGTGACCATGGATATTAAATCGCTCTCTGCAGAAAAGTATGATGTCAGTTCCCAAGGTACGGTGGCTCTGTTCTCTTGATTCTCTTTCCAAATGCCTTTGTCTCCAAATGCCATCGTTCCTGTGATCCTTCTTCCTGCTGGAACGCAAGTCGCACCTTCCTCAAGGTAGCCAAGAATACATTTTTTAATCTTCTGTCTTCACGGAGTAAGCAAATTTAAAGTTCCCCCTTTACAAGTTAATATTTTTTAAAACTACATATATATTTTAATGATGAATGTATGATAATAGATGTTAAACTCTTTGAAAACTTAAAACAGCATTATGCAGATGTAAGATGTAGTTTTTAAGAGCAACTATGCACACACACAAAAAAGATTAGTTATTTCCAAATATCCTTTCTTCCCCATCTTTCAATACATGCATCTAATTTTCAAGTCCTCAGTCTTTTAAAGTAATGAATTATTGAGAAGTTATTTTAAATTTCTTGTGTATATGTATGCATATACATCGTATATAGCTATATGTACATATATATATTTTTATATATGTACTTCCTATAAAAACATATATATCACCTCCTCTGTGTTCCAATGTTGTCTTCTTATCCCTAAGAAATCCTGTCCCTCAGCCCCTGCTTTAGGAAAGTTAATCACTCTTTTTCTGTATTCCCATAGGTTTTGGTTGTTACTACATTAAATTAAAGCCATTAATACATCTTTCTGGTCTATTAAACTGTATGAGCCTTGAAGCTAGGAATTATCTCTTATTCACGTTTGTATATCTCGATCCACCACTATGGCTCATAATGGACACTCACAAACATACTCAGCGAGTATTTTAAACTTCTGAATATTTTGACTTGCCATTTTTGCCTTTGAATCTTTTCCAATAAACCAATAATGGTCTCTTCTAAAAATAATAATGGTAATAATGATCTTGCTTTTATTTTTATTGTAAGAAAGAAAGAGCAACATTTGTACCAGCCTCCAGTCTGTCTGGTACCCAGGCAGTAATTTTTTTTTTAACAACTTTATTGGGAATAGGCAGTAATTTCTAATTTATGTATTTTGCCTTCACAGTTTTGAGACTATCATATTGCCTCCACACAACCTAACTTCCTCTTCTGAAAAGAATTTCCCAAACCCTAACCGAATTCCATTTAATATGGTCTTCCAATACCTGTTTCCCAAATCAGATGGCAGTTTAAAGCTTCACACGTTGGAAAGAAAACTACAGTAATTCCTTACCATTATCCATAAAGCATCCTTCTCCCTCTGAATGTCTGGGTATCCCATATATATTCAGATATTTCTGTCCCCTGTTGTAATGTGTGTACGTGGCTATGTTGCTCCCAGGAAGCCTGACTTATCCTGCCACCCTCAATGGTTAGTTCCTCAAAGACAGAAACCTACCCCCTCTTCTTCTGTTCCTCACCCTACCAAATATATAGAATGTTGTCAATACCTGAGGCCTCAGGAAATGTTAGAGATGATATTGGTGACTTCTTGAGCTCATGTAACTCTTGTGTGTGTTTGACAATTACAGTTATTTCCCAACTTAAGCAAAAGCTTGAAATCCTACAGAATTTGAATCTCCCCCAAAGCTTCAGAGTTCCGTATGACCCTGGACTGAAAGCAGGAGCCCTGGTGGTAGGTATCACGTTGATGTCTCTCCCTGGTCTTTATGTCTTGATGATGGCTCTGCCTGCTTTACTGGGCCTAGTGGATAAAAGCTGACGTTTATAGAGAGACAGGGAAGGTGGAAAGTCCCCAGATGGGCTTCCATCAAGCCCTTCCCTAATCGCTAGATACTAAAAACCTCAACACCAGGCAATCTTCCATCCATTTTGTTTTAAATCAGCTTTCTTGAGAAACCATTTGTATACAATAAAATGCATTCATTGCAAGTGTACAGTTCAAGGAGTTTTGCCAAACGTATACAACCATATAACCATCACCACAATCAAGATATAGAATATTTCCATAGAAATTTATAGAAAAAATTCTTTCATATCCCTTTGCAGTTAGTCCTTTCCTCCTTCCATCCTCCATCCCGGATGACAGATCTGTCTTCTATCGTGTAATTTTGCCCTTTCTAGAATGTCATGAAGTGGAATCATACAGTATGTAGTTTTTGTATATGGATACTTTTACTTAGCATAATGCTCTGAAGATCCATCCATGTTGCTGTGTGTCTCGGTGATCTGTCCCTTTTTATGACTGAGTAATATTCCCTTATATGGTTATACCACAATTTGTTTTCCATTCACCTTTTGAGTAAATATTTAACAGTGAGATAGTTGGGTCAGATGGGACGTGTGTGTTTATAAGATACTGCCAAACTGGTTTTCCATTTTATAATGGCAACCGTGCCATTTTATATTCCCACCACCATGTGTGCAAGTTCTGATTGTTCCACATCCTAGAGAACACTTGTTATCATCAGTCTTCTTAATTTTAGCCATTCAAATGGGTATGAAGTGGTACTTCACTGTTGTTTTTATTTGCGTTTCCCTAGTGATGCTGAGCATCTTTTCATGTGCTTTTGATAAGTTTCCATCTTCTTTTGAGAAGTTTCTATTCATATCTTCCATTCACTTTTAATTTAGGTTACCACCTTCTTCTTATTTATGAGTTATTTATATATTCTGGATACAAATCCTTTATCAGGTATATAGTTTACAAATATTTTCTCCCAGTCTGTGGCAGAAGGTTTTAATTCTGATTAAGTCCAATTTATCACTTTTTCTTTTATACTTCATGAATTTCGTGGCCTAAGAAATATTTGCTTCATCCAGTAACCAGGGGTGAACCTCCACCTCCTCCACCAAGGGGTATTTGGTAACGTCCAGAGACATTTTTTGTTTTTGTTTTTGTTTTTTGTGGTACGCGGGCCTCTCACCGTTGCAGCCTCTCCCGTTGCGGAGCACAGGCTCCGGACGCGCAGGCTCAGCGGCCATGGCTCACGGGCCCAGCCGCTCCGCGGCATGTGGGATCCTCCCGGACCGGGGCACGAACCTGTGTCCCCTGCATCGGCAGGCGGCCTCTCAACCACTGCGCCAACAGGGAAGCCCGAGAGATATTTTTGATTGTTACAACTAGGAGAATGCTACTAGCATCCAGTGGGTAGAGACCAGGGATGCTGCTAAATATCCTACGATACACAGGACAGTCCCCGCTGCAACAAAAAATTATCCAGCCCCAAATGTCAGCAGTGCCAAAGTTGAGAAACACTGCCTAATCCAATGTAGCAAATATTTTTTCCTAGATGTTTTAATCTCACATTTAAGTCTCTGATCCATGTTTAATTTTATATACAATTAGCAGTAAACTCGCTCTCTAGCAAAAGCACACACTATCCACTGTCCTTTTGAAGTTAGAAATTGGTAGGAATAATGATATATTAATACAGCTTCAAATTGTGTTTGCTTTATTTTTTAAAGACCACGTCACATTTTTGATCCTTGGTGAATTCACTTTTGGCTAAAACTCCTAAGATTTTCTTTTTGAATGAGTGGCTGCTAAACCACCTTTCTCCCACCTTGAATTTATTTCGACGTATGGGGGTTTGGGGGAGGGGACAGGCATTGTGCCGGAGTGCTAGAGTCTCCTCTATTGCTGTTAAATTTCATCTTGTTACATTTGGCCTGGAGTTAGACTGCATCTGATTTTTGACAACCATTTTTAGACACTATGGTAGCAATAGAACTCTTTTTTTTTCAAACTAATTCTTAGAGCGAGGCCAGATATGTATAGACAAATAACAGCACAATTGCTCTTTGTTAGAGGGGACGAGAGTCCTACGGGAGGGGGTATACAGAGGATGGGATATGCCACACCTCTTAGGCACCTCCACAGATGCTTAGGGTTCCTTGCAACACACTTTGAGAACCACTGGTTCCAGTGTTGTAACTTGCTCTCACTAGCATTTTTGGATTTGGTGAAAATGCCTTCTGCATTTTTACCCAAATCATTGAAAATCCTTGTCCAACTGGGACTTTGTCCTAGATGTTTACAGAGATGCTTTGCAAGAGGGTGTGCATCTCCACAATGTGTCTTCAATTGTGTGTGGGAAACATGTGGCTGTCTTCTTACAGATTGAAAAATGTAAAGTGATGGCCTCCAAGAAAAAGCCCCTGTGGCTTGAGTTTAAATGTGCCGACCCTACAGCTCTGTCAAATGAAACAATTGGAATTATCTTTAAACACGGCGACGATCTGCGCCAGGACATGCTGATTTTACAGGTGTGCTGCTGTTAAGGAATTTTTTTTTCAGCTATCTGAAACAAGAATTCTGTACTAAATCTAAAGAAATGCCTTCTACTGACCCTGTTCCATTCTCCTATTTTGTATGATGAACAGTGATCAAAGGTGACATAATAGAGTTTTCACTAGGGGAATATAGCCATGGACCATTAGATATGAAATCTAGTGAGCCTCACAGTTCTGTCCATTCCTGAGGAGATGCATACCCAGCATTCCCAAATAGCCAGATACACTTCCCTCCCCTAACCTCTTTCTTATACAATGCATTCCTAGTGTGGCAACATGGAATAGAAACCTATTTTACCCCCAAGTATCCACTTTATTCATATCCACAGACATAGCCACACACTCTCAGATGCTCTCCTTAGATACATCACCTTTGGTACACATCCACATACACAAACTGAAGTGAATGATGTGATAGGAAGGAGGGAGAAGGTGAACAGGTAGGTGCCTGGAGAATTCATGCAGTTACGTAACAAGAGTGAACAGTTTACTAGAACAGAAGATGGATGGTGAAGGTATCAATGCTGATCATTTTCATATTATCTAACATAAACTTTAGCTTTGCAGATTTGTAAAGTAATATTCTCTATACCCTAGTTTAATACTGTAGAAGTAACACCATTTCTAATATTTCATGTGATTTATTTAAAATAGGCAAACCATGGAATCTAAAATATGATACAAATGAACTTATTTACAAAACAGAAATAGACTCACAGACATAGAGAACAAACTTACGGTTACCAAAGGGGGGATAAATGAGGAGTTTGGGATTAACAGATACACACTGCTATATATAAAATAGATTAACAACAAGGACCTACTGTACAGCACAGGGAATTCTACTCAATATCTTGTAATAACCTATAATGGAAAAGAATCTGAAAAAGAATGGGAAAAGTAATCATACCCACACTAGAGGGTTAATAAAAAGGATCAACATAAAACAGTCCTCAGTGAATGTCAGCTATCATTATCATCGCCGTTACTGTTGCCTTGGTTGTAGCCCAAGAGTGCCTTATGGATAAAAATGTGTAAAGATGTTAGAGTGGAACTTTTTCTATTGTGGTAAAATACACATAACTAGGAACATTTGAATAATAGATAAATCATGGCTAAAACCTACCCCCAGAGAAATCCAACTATTCTCTTCCCCAAGGTGCCTCTCAGGGACCGAAATTAACAGGCTCCCGAGGAAGGGAAACATTAGAGTACCAGGTTGATAAATAAAAGTACACTTGTTACTTACATATTTTATGTTCACTTCAATATTTTGTGTTACCAGAGAAGACTGTTGTTGTTTTTAACAGAGAAGAATAATACATATTTATAATGGAAACGTTTTTGTGTTTTGATGCCCAGATTCTACGAATCATGGAGTCCATTTGGGAGACTGAATCTTTGGATCTGTGCCTCCTGCCATATGGTTGCATTTCAACTGGCGACAAAATAGGTACGTGGGGACCTCAGAAGATGAATATACTGCTCATCTCATTTTAAAAGACCGCCATCCCGTGGGACTTCCCTGGCAGTCCAGTGGTTAAGACTCTGCACTTCCACTGCAGGGGCCACAGGTTCGATCCCTGGTTGAGGAACTAAGATCCCGCATGCCAAGCGGCCATCATCCCTTCAGTGTAGGCATTTAATAACAGAAAATTTACAATCATTATCCATATTAAAAGGAAGAAGATGTTCCAAGGCTGGTGCATGTGACTCAGTTTAATACGGACATGTTGAAAATATATGAATGCATGATTCAACTCCTTGTGACTGACTGTACATGGAGGTGATTTTAGTGAGAACTTGTTCCTTCCTCTTTACTTCTCCACTGCTAAATTTTCACTCGTTTCATTGCACAGTAAACTTCTCTCTCACAAATAACATTTAAAGTAGATGGAAAGATCTGTCACTTGTTTCACCATCCCAGACTTTACATTATCAAAGCTATTACATACTCTCCTCTTAGGTGCTTTTACAGACATTTCACATTTTAATTTCAGTCAAACAGATTTTTAGTCAAGTTTCCAATTTGAGAAGTAGAGAACATCATTCCCATTTGACCCTGAAATTTAAAAACGGAAAAGGCAAAGGTTGCCAAGGGAAGAAGGATGTGTTCGGCACATTAATGCTTTTGCTTATTCAAAACCAACCCTTTCCTCTTTTCATTCAGGGATAGTGAAAGCAGGTCCCACACAACTTCCCTATCCGCCTCCTTTTCTTTCTCTTCCTCCTAAGAAAACCACCAGCACGAACGTGGAAAATAACCCTGTGGTTAAGAAAGCTCTCTGCCCTCCACTCAACAAAGACACAGCCATTCCTCCTCTGGGTCAGGCACTCAGCCCCAGTTCACATGAGACTCTGTGCATCTTCCCGCAGGAATGATCGAGATCGTGAAAGACGCCACGACGATCGCCAAAATTCAGCAAAGCACAGTGGGCAACACGGGCGCCTTTAAAGATGAAGTGCTGAATCACTGGCTCAAAGAGAAATGCCCTATTGAAGAAAAGGTGGGCTTCTGCTTCTCCCCACTCTGAAGGCTCCTGACAAGTTATCATGATACAGCAGAATAATGACATGTTTTTAAGGGGTCTACCAGTGCCATGCCTCCTGACTCACTGGTGAAGCACCTTCCTCCTGAGCTCCTTGGGGTTTAAGCAATTTCCCCTGGTGACACAGCAGATCTGTGCAAAACAGAGGTGCTCACTCAGACCTCGCTGAGCATTTGCTTCTCCTTTGATTATCAGGCCTGCTTTGCATAAAATTTGGTTCTGTGAAATAACTTGTTAGCATTTTTTATGACCATCTATTTCTGTCGTTCAGCAGAAAAATTTAGTTACCACAGATAAACTCTTTACTACCTGGAAACACTACAGACCCTAAAAAGTAATTTATAATTTACCACTGCACCCTAATTTAAATGGTAAATTATGGATGCTCAAAATGTCACTTCCATTCCTCGGAAGTACATCCGCTGAGTCCTTCACAAGCTGTTCAGCTGCTGGTTAAAATTCTGTTGTAGAGGATTAGCACTTCTCGTTTGCGTGGGTAGCAGTCTTTCGGGGAGGAAATATAATTAGTAGCATTTATTAGTCTGTTAAAATGTGGATTTGTGAACCCATGCGTACTTTTAAGTGGTCACAAGCAAAACATATGTTCACCAACGAAGGAGGAATCATTACAGGTTCTGTATTGGCGTTGGCAAACGATGCATGGAAAGGCAGTGAACCCTTTGATTAAAGTACTGTTGTCCTTTGACTGTCGTTTCCTCCTCATGCTACTGTGATTCATTGTGTCTTCACCTAAAATGTAAGTAGAGCAATGAGAAAGTTGGCTCCTAATAGATAGAACATTAATGATATCAGATACCACTAACTTGCTCTCTGAAAATGATTTCCAGAACAGTGTCTTTTTGGGAGTTCTTTGTAATAGATTCACGCTGCTCTTTGTAGCTGGGACACAACTAATATTTGGTTGCATTTTAACTAGTTTCAGGCAGCGGTGGAGAGATTCGTTTATTCCTGTGCTGGCTACTGTGTGGCAACCTTTGTTCTTGGAATAGGTGACAGACACAATGACAATATTATGATCTCAGAGACAGGTGAGTTTATTTTTCATAGAGTAATGTTTTTTGATTGTGGTAAAATATGCATAACATAAAATTTACCATTTTAACCAGTTTTAAGTGTGTACTCTAGTGGCATTAACTGCACTCACATTGTTGTACAACCATCACCACCATCCATCTTCAGAACTTTTTCATCTTCCCCAATGGGACCTCTGTACCCATTAAACACTAACCCCCCATCCCTGCCTTCCCCAGCACAGAGTAATTTTTAAATGGAGCTCAAGGTTGGAGCAAAGATCTAGAGGTCATTATTGTATAGGGACACAGAGGCTGTGACCACCCTACGGAGGACCCAGGAGTGAGTAACAGAAGAAGATGCAGCAAAGGAGAATTAAGAAGGGCAAGCCCGACAGGAGCTAGAAAGCTAGGAAGGTGGGCGTGATCAACAGTGTCAGATGGTGCAGAGAAGCAACAAACAGAGTCACCTTTTCTTGATACCCTTCAATCTGAAATGCCGTGCCTTCCACACCTACTGCTCCTCGCTGGGTCACTGTCCATTCTGACAGTGGTCAGTATTGGCTGCATACCATGACATTTTCCTCTAAGAAATCTGGACCAATTTAAGAGTAGAGTCTGGAAAAAAACACCATATCGGGGTAAATCGCTAACTCCCTGTGGGAATCAAGAGATAATGCATTTATGGATCATTCATATGATAGAGAGCTCTGTAAATGAGAAGAGAGGAAGGGAATTGTGGTGGTGATGGTGACAGTGGTAGAAATTGACCCAAAGGAGATTCAAAATGATTTATTTCTAGCCTGCTACTCAAAAATAAAAGGTGACTGCCCCTCCCCCAAACAGAGCGAAACATCAGTCTCTCCTGAGTTACAGAAAGAGCCTAAGAGAGTCTTGGGCATAATGATGACATATAAGCCAGAGAGTTTTGGTTTATATTTGTAAGAATAATTCTGAGACAAGAATTCTTTTAATGGTGTTTGGCTGTCATTGAAAGAACACCAGAAGGATATCAAAACTACGCTTGTTTCGAAGAGTGCTTTGTGGCTACTACTACACACACCTGCTAAGACAAAATACATCACAAGCAAAGAGTAAAAATAGCTCTCTCACCCAAGATAGCTCATTTTCAGGCAACTTCAAAATATTTCAAGAAATGAACAAACCAGGGTGTTGTTTGCAAGTGCTGAGGCCAGTATAATGACGTCAGACATTTTCTTCTCTTAAGGAAATCTGTTTCATATCGACTTTGGGCACATTCTTGGGAATTACAAAAGTTTCCTGGGCATTAATAAAGAGAGAGTGCCATTTGTGCTAACTCCAGACTTCCTGTTTGTGATGGGGACTTCTGGAAAGAAGACGAGTCGACACTTCCAGAAATTTCAGGTAATTGGCCTCCCTCTCGACCACCTACTGGGAACATCAACCAGATGGTGCCTGCAGCCCTCACCTCTGCCCACCTGCTTTGGGTGTGACCCACCCCCTCCCCCCAGTCACCTCTGTTCCTTCCCCAAGTGCAAAATGATGCTTCTCAGTAAGCCCCTCTCCTAAAACCAGACAGCAAATAGAAGAATTCCATAATCAGTGAGACTGGCAAATATAGAACAGCAGGATGACACAGCCCTGAAGGACAGGGCTTTAAGGAAGAGCTCCTGGCAGGCAGGTTTAGCCTTTGAATATTTACCTAATCAAGACGTTGCCTAGAAGATGCAAATTTTACATATATTTTTCAGGACTCGCCAATGATGGTGAGCTTCTCTTGATTTTTGCTCCAGGTGTGTATTTATCAATTACTAACACAGGAAATGCTTGCTTGTCTCTTTTTGTAGAGGAGGGTCCCTTCTCTCATTTGAAACCTTGTCGGCTCAACTACAGGTTGTCCTGAGAGTCCTGGCTTGTCCCACCTCACCTGTCCACCAGCTCCTCCACGGGTCTCCCAGCTCCCTGGGTGGGGGGCGTCCACATTCGGCTTTCTCTTTCTATTCCTTCCTGGCCTGCGTTCACTTTTGACTATCAAATGGTATTTCAAATACCCAAGGAGTAAAATGTTCACTGTTGCAAATTTAATAACTGTGAATGAACGTAACTCAGAAAAGTCGTCATTGCTACTGCAATATACCTATTTTAGAGCCATATGAACACAAAACAGATCAGTAGAGGCAACAAGTGATTACTTTATGTGCACATTTGTCTCAGGCTCCCTTTAAATAGCCCCCTCCCTTAGCGCCTCTGAAACATGGTTTGATTTGTACCAGCATTTCAGGACTGACTCTTCCTCCTGCGTGTCTACTTGAGGACCACGTTAACCTTGAGAGATGACATGCGCCTTGACCTTCAGTGGAACAGGAACTGGGATGTATTGTTTTGAAACCTGTCTGTGCTTGTTTGTTCTCGTGGCTGATTTTCGATGTGGCGGTTACCAGACTTCCCCTCTCACAGCTCCAGGGGTGGTTGTCAGAGAAACTGAGATCTCTGTGGCCAGATGGTCTTAGGATTTATAGTGTGTTTTTCTGCGTAAACTCAGCTAGGTTTCAGACTATTTCCAGGGATTTGACACATTTCAGTCCTGTGTTTCTTTAAGGCTAAAAGTCACACATTGTGACAATTTCCTGGAAGAGAAAAATGGTTACATACACACACACACACACACACACACACACACACACAAACCTGGAAGAGTTTTACCATTTAAAGGGGAGGTGGGAAATACTAAATTCTCCTCTCATGGAGGTGGGGTTCATCTCCTTTGAACAAACACAGCAGCAATAGTGCCATTTAAACATTCAGGCAGACACGAGGTCTTTTTGGCCAGTGGTTTTCTCCAGAACGACTGCCCATCTGTCCTGTTGTTGACAACATTCCCATAGACCCTGTAGTACCCACGTCACTCCTAAAATCCCAGCAGTACTTCTCCTGTAGTCTTTTTTGTTGTCATTTTAAGTTTCAAAATATTCTTTAATGAAAAGATTGGGGTTTGGGGAGGCCCCCCAGAGGTTGCCTCCCCATCTGGGCAGCTTCCGCCCAAAGCAACAACTCTTTGCAGGGAGTCTGTCCTCTCCGTCTGGGAGCATTTCTCCATCCTTTTTGTGACCAAAGCTTGTTTCTTTAGCATTTAGAACCTCTTTCACTAAAGCAACATCTAGGCAGCATGTGTACTGCCAAAAACCTTGGTAAATTTTATTGTACTTACATATGTCTATGTTTTGCAGTGCTGGCATACTCTTTGACTGAATGTACGGACTTTAGCCTGAAACACAGATCAGCCCGGCACTGTAGTTGAAAGGATGGGCTTCAGAGCAGATCAGCTTGAGCTTGAATCCTGGCTCTGCTGCTTAATCGCTATGGACGTGATGCAAATTGCTTATCCTTTCAGAACCTTGGTTTCCTCATCTGTGCAGTGGGAATTCTAAGGTCCACCGCATGTGGGGTTTTTTTTAGGGATTTTTTATGTGAAATATGTAGAAAGCTTGGCCTAGTGCCTAGTCCACAGCAGGAACTCTATCAACAGAGCTGCCATTGTCATATCCATCACAGGGGGTCCTCAAACTTTGAAAATCTTTAGGTTGAGAAGCCCTCTATGAAACGAGACCTCAAGCAAATCTGTAATACATAAAACACAACGAAGTAGCATTGTTCCCGTTGAAGAGCAAGTGAGGGGTTCAGGCTCTTTCTCCCCCACCTGCCCCCCTTACCTGCTGGTCTCCAAGCCTTTCCCACCCTCCTCAGTCACATCAGGAAAAAGGCTGAACACATATACATATATGTGTACAGTGCTACATCTGCAGAATTTCTAAAGTTTCTAGCTTGACAAAGATGAGCAGCGAGTTTTTTCATCTTTTGACTCAGATCTGCTGACAGTTTTTTGTTTTTTGTGTTTTTTTTACATACTACTAAGCCTTCCAGAAGATATTCTGTTTCTTCGTCTTGTGCTCTCTTTTTGAGATGAAGTCCTTCAAGGTCAGGGAGCACGTCTCTCAACTCTCTAAATAGCATCCCAGGATCTTGTATAACAAAGCTGCCATTTCTAGGTAGGCTGGAAGATGTTGCTTGAATGAAAGGTATCCTCGTTTCCAGCAAATCGCTAATTTTGCATTGATAAGGTTCATGAATGCACGCGGCACATTTGAATCACCTGTTGGGAAGGGTGGAGAAGAGATGGCCCACTTTTTGTTGAGCGTGAGGGGAGCCTTCTCCACAAAGACTTAAAAACCTACCCAGCTCATGGTAAGAGGACAGCGTCAGGGGAACTGAAACAGGAAAGTGTGACTCTGTCCTGCCTCCCTCTTCTTTCCAAGGTAGCTCGTTTAGCCTAGGACCAGATTCATGAGCTATTTCTAAAGAGGGCAGAGTTCACAAACAAGCCATAATAAGACAACAAGACATAAAAGCAAAGCCTACTATTTGAACCCAAGATTATCTGTTTGCCTTTGGAGCAGCATCCTGCACACAGGGTGCTAAACAGACATATCGCCATGATGATGGTTTTGATAAATCAATTCTCTATAGAAAAAAATCTCTCCCTTACTAAAGAGAGAAAAAATTAAACAATGGTTTTCCCACTGGTAACGTATTTTAGAACCACTTTATTTGAAATGTCCCTGAACAATTATAGAACACACTCACATGCAAATACATTGATATCATTGGCAAATGAAATTTGGCTTCTCATTTACTTTTACGTAAGAATGTGGGGTTTTTTTCCTCAATTTTAAAAGTAGCAAATGCTTCCTTAAAAAAAAAAAAGCCAGCAAAGTATTAAAAATATCAGGATATAAAATACCCACTATCCCAACTTCCAAAAATAACACTGTCAACATTTTAGTGGTTTTCCTTCATTCTGTAAATATCTGGTCTTTTACCTAAATAAGCTCTTTCATCAGTGGTATCACTGTAGCTTTAAATGTTTCAAACTCTGTACTTCTCACTTGTTGTTTTGATTAGGAAAGGAATGTAGAGGGGACATCATAATTGGAAAAACTCTGAATTTGAGTTTGAATCTGACTCCTAATCCCATTTCAACCACTATCACCTTAAAGACCAAATTAATCAGAATTTGGTTAAAAACTGAACTTAAACAGCAGACACAATGTTACTCCCTTACTTTAAACCATTTAGTGGCTTCTTATCTCGTTTTGAATCATATCTGAACATCTAAGCTCACCCTACAAGCCCCTGCCCCCTCTAGCCTCTCCCCATGGCACCAGCCTTCCTTCTCTCACTTGGTCAGGGCGGCCTTCCTCTGCACCTGCCCCCAGTCCGGGCCTCCTCCCTGGAACGCCCTTCACTGCCCTCTGCCCAAATGTCATCCCTCAGAGCCCTCTTCTAGATGAGGCCCCTCATGTTGTCCTGGCCACAGCGCGCCGCGTGTTGCCTTCGGAGCATCCATCACAGCAGGTAGTTCTCGGCACCATCTGCTGCTTGTCTCTCCCTTCCCAGAGGCAGCTCTGGGCAGCAGGGCCATGTCTGACCTGCATCCCGCACGTGGGTCCTGAGACCTAGGATGCCCTCAGTAGGCACTAGTCGGTAGAGGAGCAATTCCTGCCCCGGGGAGGAGATGAATGAGACTAGAGAGCCCCTCTGGTTTCTTCCTTCCCCACAATACATCGTATTCTGTGAGTTTATGAAGTGGTAACTCACGCACAGATTGACAAGCTGCCATTGCATGGCTGTTAGTTAATAAGCCTTCAAGATGCAGTTAAATACCACACATCCAGAGAGGAAGTAAGTCTAATTATGAAATCTAATGTTTTGGTAAATAATACAGACCTGTAAGTGTCACCTGGTGCCTAGTCATATTTGTGTGGCTATTTCCTTAGTGACATAAACATTACTTTTTTTCCCCAGTCAGAGCAGTAGTCATGCCGATGGGACACTCAGGATAAACCTATAGTGTACATTCAACATAGGACAGTTTGCAAGGAGTGTGAAACTTGGCCTTGTAGAAGCAAGCAAGCATTTTGAAGATGTTCTTTGCACACAGTAGGAACTAAGCAAATGTGTGTTGTCGGATGGAGCTGAAGAAATCAGGGGAGTCAAGTAACCTCTTCGCATGCACAGCTCTGCACAGTAGGCGGCGATGAGCGCATTTAAAAGGCACTTGCCCCTAGATGTCACTCTTTTTTTTTTTTTTTTTGGTAGTCTTTCAGTTTTTTGGGTTTTTTTTAATTTTTTTTTTTTACATCTTTATTGGAGTATAATTGCTTTACAATGGTGTGTTAGTTTCTGCTTCACAACAAAGTGAATCAGTTATACATATACATGTTCCCATATCTCTTCCTGCTTGCATCTCCCTCCCTCCCACCCTCCCTATCCCACCCCTCCAGGCGGTCACAAAGCACCAAGCTGATCTCCCTGTGCTATGCAGCTGCTTCCCACTAGCTATCTACCTTACGTTTGGTACTGTATATATTTCCATGCCTCTCTCTCACTTTGTCACAGCTTACCTTTCCACCTCCGCATATCCTCAAGTCCATTCTCTAGTAGGTCTGTGTCTTTATTCCTGTCTTACACCAAGGTTCTTCATGACATTTTTTTTCTTAAATTCCATATATATGTGTTAGCATATGGTATTTGTCTTTCTCCTTCTGACTTACTTCACTCTGTATGACAGACTCTAGGTCTATCCACCTCATTAAAAATAGCTCAATTTCGTTTCTTTTTATGGCTGAGTAATATTCCATTGTATATATGTGCCACATCTTCTTTATCCATTTATCCGATGATGGACACTTAGGTTGCTTCCACCTCCTGGCTATTGTAAATTGAGCTGCAATGAACATTTTGGTACATGACGCTTTTTGAATTATGGTTTTCTCAGGGTATATGCCCAGTAGTGGGATTGCTGGGTCATATGGTAGTTCTATTTGTAGTTTTTTAAGGAACCTCCATACTGTTCTCCATAGTGGCTGTACCAATTCACATTCCCACCAGCAGTGCAAGAGTGTTCCCTTTTCTCCACACCCTCTCCAGCATTTATTGTTTCTAGATTTTTTGATGATGGCCATTCTGACTGGTGTGAGATGATATCTCATTGTAGTTTTGATTTGCATTTCTCTAATGATTAATGATGTTGAGCATTTTTTCATGTGTTTGTTGGCAGTCTGTATATCTTCTTTGGAGAAATGTCTATTTAGGTTTTCTGCCCATTTTTGGATTGGGTTATTTGTTTTTTTGTTATTGAGCTGCATGAGCTGCTTGTAAATTTTGGAGATTAATCCTTTGTCGGTTGCTTCATTTGCAAATACTTTCTCCCATTCTGAGGGCTGTCTTTTGGCCTTTTGGTTTCCTTTGCTGTGCAAAAGCTTTGAAGTTTCATTATGTCCCATTTGTTTACTTTTGTTTTTATTTCCATTTCTCTAGGAGGTGGGTCAAAAAGGATCTTGCTGTGATTTATGTCATAGAGTGTTCTGCCTATGTTCTCCTCTAATAGTTTGATAGTTTCTGGCCTTACATTTAGGTCTTTAATCCATTTTGAACTTATTTTTGTGTATGGTGTTAGGGAGTGAGCTAATCTCATACTTTTACATGTACCTGTCCAGTTTTCCCAGCACCACTTATTGAAGAGGCTGTCCTTTCTCCACTGTACATTCCTGCCTCCTTTATCAAAGATAAGGTGGCCATATGTGCGTGGGTTTATCTCTGGGTTTTCTATCCTGTTCCATTGATCTATCTTTCTGTTTTTGTGCCAGCACCATACTGTCTTGATTACTGTAGATTTGTAGCATAGTCTGAAGTCAGGGAGCCTGATTCCTCCAGCTCCGTTTTTCGTTCTCAAGATTGCTTTGGCTATTCGGGGTCTTTTGTGTTTCCATACAAATTGTGAAATTTTTTGTTCTACTTCTGTGAAAAATGCCAGTGGTAATTTGATAGGGATTGCATTGAATCTGTAGATTGCTTTGGGTAGTAGAGTCATTTTCACAATGTTGATTCTTCCAATCCAAGAACATGGTATATCTCTCCATCTATTTGTATCATCTTTAATTTCTTTCATCAGTGTCTTATAATTCTCTGCATACAGGTCTTTTGTCTCATTAGGTAGGTTTATTCCTAGATATTTTATACTTTTCGTTGCAATGGTAAATGGGAGTGTTTTCTTGATTTCACTTTCAGATTTTTCATCATTAGTGTATAGGAATGCCAAGGATTTCTGTGCATTAATTTTGTATCCTGCTACTTTACCAAATTCATTGATTAGCTCTAGTAGTTTTCTGGTAGCATCTTTAGGATTCTCTATGTATAGTATCATGTCATCTGCAAACAGTGACAGCTTTACTTCTTCTTTTCCAATTTGGATTCCTTTTATTTCCTTTTCTTCTCTGATGGCTGTGGTTAAAACTTCCAAAACTATGTTGAATAAGAGTGGTGAGAGTGGGCAACCTTGTCTTGTTCCTGATCTTAGTGGAAATGCTTTCAGTTTTTCACCATTGAGGACAATGTTGGCTGTGGGTTTGTCATATATGGCCTTTATTACGTTGAGGAAAGTTCCCTCTATGCCTACTTTTGCAGGGTTTTTATCATAAATGGGTGTTGAATTTTGTCGAAAGCTTTCTCTGCATCTATTGAGATGATCATATGGTTTTTCTCCTTCAATTTGTTAATATGGTTTATCACACTGATTGATTTGCGTATATTGAAGAATCCTTGCATTCCTGGAATGAACCCCACTTGATCATGGTGTATGATCCTTTCAGTGTGCTATTGGATTCTGTTTGCTAGTATTTTGTTGAGGATTTTTGCATCTATGTTCATCAGTGATGTCACTCTTAAGAAGGGTTTGATAGAAGTCTGGAGCCCCTACACGGTGTTGCTTTAATCTAGGAGGCCAGTTTCATCAGCCCCAGCCGGGTCACCACCATGGGCAGGGTTGTCCCCAAGCCAGGACGTCTCCAGGCCCCTCATCCAGCAGGCTTAGCCCTGCCCCCAGTCTCTACACAGAGTCCTGGCTCGGGTTCCGACGAACCTACCCTCAGAGTCCATCTCTGCAGTGGTCTCGCTCTCACCTCAGATGCCAGGCTGTTGTAACTACTTCTGCCTCAGTTCCTCCTATTAACCTATTAACCCTGCCTGTTAACCTGCCCCTAGGCCTGAGGCACTGCTGCCTCCTGCCGTTCGCCTTGCTGGAGACTCCCGTGCTCTCCCTAACCCAGACACAGGGATCGGGGGGCCACGGAGACTTTACCTCTGACACTCTTCTGTGGTACTCCCCAGTCCTAGGCTCTGACTGCCCTTACTCGCCTGCACATGTATATACCTCCAACTGCCTGTACCTGGCGCCTGCCTGGCTGGGCTTTCTCAGCCTCCTGCCCCATCCTGTTTGAGTCACCAGGCCCTGTTTGTCCCTATCCAACATGGCACACCCAGTTCAACACACGACTACCTCAGAGGTAGTCGACATGAGCCCAGGGAAGGCTCATGTCTTTACAGTTGAATTCCCTTCAGATATGACTGTTCCCTAATTCACCCTGATTTTTTTTTTTTTTTCTTGAGGCACGCGGGCCTCTCACTGCTGTGGCCTCTCCTGCTGCGAAGCACAGGCTCCGGATGCACAGGCTCCGGACGCACAGGCTCAGTGGCCATGGCTCACGCGCCCAGCCGCTCCGCGGCATGTGGGATCCTCCCAGACCGGGGCACGAACCCGTGTCCCCTGCATCGGCAGGCGGACTCCCAACCACTGCACCACCAGGAAAGCCCTTCACCCTGATTTTAAAGCAATGAATCTTGCCCCACATTGACCTTGACTTCGGCACATGAAGCATTCATTCGTCGTCGTGCATTTGCGGATTATCTACGGTGTGGCAGACACACTGCTGGGCCCAGGTGACGCGAGCAGGGGCGTGGCCCCAGAGCTCAGCCGAAGGGATGCGCACATAGCTCTGTAGTGCGGATTTCACCAACGGTTTGCGGAGGGAGCAGTGATTCCTGTCCTGGAAGGTAGCAGAGGGCCGTGGAGTGAAGGGAATGTTTTTATCGGGGGCCTTAAGGTCCGAGTTCATCTTCATTTTTCCTGGCAGATGCAGGAAGTCAGAAAGAAGAACATGAGCGAGGGCATGACGTTAGGATTTAGTATCAGTATTTTAGGAACAAAGAGTACAGTCGTCCAGAATGGATGGAACCTAGGTATACGTGGGCGTGTGGAGTGGAATTTGAGGCGAGAAGGGAAATTTGGATCCAATTTGAAGCAGTGCATGGGCTGCGTTAGGGGGTAGAGAGCCAAGCAAAAAAGTCACTTGGAGCTCAAATGATTAATCACAAATTAATGTAATAAAGGCCTATTATAAGTCAACAGGGAGATGAGTTTGTTGAATTGTTCCTAATATATTGAGTTGTTAAAGGATTTGCATCCTCTTGGGATTTACATCCTGGCCCACTAACGAGGTCGAGCTCAGCCTCCTGTATTCCAGTACTGAAGACTCCAGTACTTCCTCCTCTCTCCACACTCTCCGTCAGAAGATGCCTTCAGAGAAGTGCCCGCATCAGCCATGGGTAGAAGCTTGCATATGTCGGCGTGATTTCTCTGCCAGATGCAGACTTGCGTGGGCTTGTAGAATTGTTAGGACTTAGATAAGCTTGCCAAATTTTATCACTTTTCTGGAAAAGATATGAGCACAAGACTGGAAACGTGGCCTTGGACTGGATTTGTGCATTAATCCACCAGCATGTGGTGTCACTCGCTTCCTAAGATTAGACCCCTGTTACTTTTAAACATTTATCGAGATTAACCTTCTAACTGGCATCCTTCTCACAGTGTTTAGTTTCTCTTAGAGAATTGTTTTGTCTTGTAACAGAATATTATCGAGGACATTATTCACCACGTTACAAAGTGTACTTTTTATAAAGATCCTCTTGCAAAAGTTCTATCAGGTCTTAGAAAAGTTGTGTTTCTCCTAAACAAATAGATTTTTTAAATCTTCTGAACATTGGATGAAGTAACTGATTCGATTTCCCTTTTGGTTGAAGATACATTTGAAGGCCACCCTTAGCAAGAATATAGGATTTGTGATGTATAGCTTTAGTCTCTTTTCCAAACCCGTTGTGGATCCCTTTGCTTTTTCTACCCACTTCTGATTAATGTTACTGTGACTTTTTTTTTTTTTTTTTTTTTTTTTGCGGCACGCGGGCCTCTCACTGTTGCGGCCCCTCCTGTTGCGGAGCACAGGCTCCAGACGCGCAGGCTCAGCGGCCATGGCTCACGGGCCCAGCCGCTCCGCGGCATGTGGGATCCTCGCGGACCGGGGCACGAACGCGCGTCCCCCGCATCGGCAGGCGGACTCTCAACCACTGCGCCACCAGGGAAGCCCTGTTACTGTGACTTTTGTGTATCCAAATATTGCACCTTCAACCCTTTCTGGAACAAGGCACAAATAAACACACACACATACATACAGTCTGTTTAGAATAGTTGACTAAAGTAGAACCGTTTAATTGTACCCTTAGGTTTCTAATGAGCTTCTAGCTAAATACTTGAGAAGATGGCAGTACAGCCCTTCCCCCTGGTAGACAGAGCTAGTCTGGGAATCATTTCTAAGTCCTTAAAGATGGCAATCCTAAGTCAAACTCCACAAATGCACGTCCAAGTGTCGGACACACTCTTCTTTCAGATTTACCAGATTCCAGCATTACTAGGTCCTAATCACTGACCTTCTCTGTTTTGCCAAAATAACTTCTAAAGGCATTGCTTAGCCAACTCATTGATTTTTATTTAAAAAATGAAATTCTCTTTGATAAATCTTATTTTTTTCTCCCCTGTCTCTGAGGAAGGAGACAGGGGAGAAAAACTAATAGTAATAGTAATGTGGCAGACAGAGGCTGCATTATTATTTAGGAAAAGTAGGTGGGTGAGGACATTTCTTCTCATTGATGAGTATATGTGAGTGTTGTCTCTCCCTCCTCTCAGCCTGGATTCTTTTTCTGGAGTTTCTGTTTTATGGCCCTGAGGTTACTTCCTCATTTTTGTAGCTGTGTACAGTAATATTTCACTTCCACTTTGTTTCTAGATGAGAATGGAGGCGTTTGGTTTTAAGAAAAAGTAGGACTATTCCACATGACCTTGGACTGTCTAAAGCAGCCACAGTTCATTGGTGGTTAAAAAATTAATAGACTATGCATAGAAAGGACTTTGTTTTCAGTATAGTAAACTGATAAGTTGGGACAGTGAACGAATCAAGTCAAAGTGTTGACCCTGAAATGGTAATAGTTTCCTTTGTTCTTAAGACTTAAGAGAGGGGTAGCTCTGTAAAAAGCAACCTTTCCTTTGGTACTGGTTGCTGTAATTAAGGCATTTGAATCAACTCTGAAATAAAGAGCAGATTGCCTACTATATAGGCTCAATCTACTTATTAGCTACTAATGGGTAGTGGTCCAGCCAATGACAGTAACAACGTTACACTGTTTCCCACATTCACACTAGCTAACAAGTATCTTAAACCAAGTCCTGGACATCAGGTTCTTCCTTTCCCCCTTCTTCTCTGCTCCATAGTACAGAGCCTCAACCGGCAGCTGAGAAGGACAGGATGAGGTTGCATGTGGTCAGTGGCCGGCAGCCCCGGCGGAAGGGAAAATTCTGTTGCTACAGCCAGTAACTTCTGTGTCCCGTGATTCCCCCCGAGCTCCCCAAGCCCTACCCCACAGCCCCTCAAACCACAGGCCTCTGCCGAGGCAGCACAGTCAGGAGGCTCAGACAGACCCTATGGCTGAGTCCAAGGGCAGAAATGAAGCCCCTGGGGCTTGAGCAGGCAGAGCAAGGGCGCACCTGGGCCCCTCCTAGAAAGAGAACCATCTGCTATGTAGCCAGTGTGCTATATGCTTCCACCATCCCCCTCACCTCCTGGGGCCAGCGTCAAGACACCCCCTCCATTGACTCTGGTGGGAGTGAGGCTCATCTCCGTCCTGCCCTGGCCCAGCCCACCCCTAGGTCTCTGCTGTCTGAGGGGACTTTTTGGACAGGTGGTCTAGATGGCAAGGTGACCTCCTCAGTGATGAGAAGTGTGTGACTTCTTACACTGTCAATAATAATAGCCAACCCTTTACATAGCACTTGAATCTCACCACAATCCCGTGACACGGGTACTGCTGTTATTATTATTCAGATTCTAAGATGAGGAAACCAAGGTCCAGAGAGGTTAAGTAACAAACAGCTTGTCGATAATAAAGCCACGAGTTGAGTCCAGGCAGTGAGGTGTGACTGCGTGCTTTTAACCCCTGCTCCACACACCTTTAAGCAAAAGATAATTAAGTCTGTACCACGTCTCTAAGTCTGCACCGCCGAACAGAATTTACACAGTGTGTCTGACCAGTATGGAGTGTGTGGTTAAATTTGGAGGTGAAATTTCGTTCTCATAGAAGTGACCCTTGGGTGTGAAAATTAGAATTAACCGAATAAATTCAAGCCAGCAGAAATTCTTTATATAGGAGAGGTGGCCTTGGAGAACAACAGGACAGTTTCTTCCCTTTCATATGTCTCTCTGTGGCTACAGCGATTGGTGAATCAGTGCATTGCCACTTAAATATTTACTGAGCACCCATGGATTGGTGTTATAATGACTTGACCCCAGATTAATTTTCCTCCTCAAAATGTTCTTGTTAAAGAGTTTGACCACACAGTGGGCTCAGACAGCAGGGGATCTGCCCGGAGCCCCCAGTGTACAGAAGGCTAGAAAATAATTAAAAATCAGAATGTCCTCTAATTCAAAATCAAAAGGCATCCCCATATCTGCCCTTGTGAAAATTGTGCGAGTTGGCCAATTAATGAGACTGTTGCCTGGGGTGAAGTCTGCCCCTAGCCTGTGTAATTGCCAAGAAATGAGAGAGACCTCAGTGGGTCCTAGGGATGAGCAAAAGAAAATGATTTCCGGACGTAAGTGGAATCATTAAGAATGCAAGAGCGCTAATGCACCGCAGCCGCTTCCAGGGCGCAAGAGTTGCCTAGACCAAGGCAGGAACAGCCCAAATAGTGCTGAGTCTCCTGCTCTGTGGTAAGTAAGCAGGGAGGAGATGCAGAGTTCATCTCCCCTCCAGGTAGGGAAGGGAGAGGACTAACATTTACTGAATGCTCCTTATGTACCACCCTCTATGTTGAGCATTTTATATATATTGTCTGACTTAAAAAATGCCAGAATAGTCCATGGGTTTTTGTACCTGGACAGGGTGATGCGTACACAATCCAGTCTTGACATACAGAATGACACAGGCCTGACCCCCACTATCATTGGGGTTACCCTGCCACGTGCAGGTGACACAGACAAGATCATCTAAAAGCAAAATCACTATTAAAATTTTGACCGGTAAACTTATATTCTTTATTCCTAGGTAAGTATTTTGTGTCCATTTACCAAAATGGGATTGTACTGCATGTGGTGTTTCATACCTGCTTTTTAAAACTCGCTTTTACATGCTTACTAAATACTCTTCTACAGGATAATTCTAGTAGTTACAGAGCTATGTAGATACTTTCTTAAACCCTTTTTATCGATCTCCGAGTGTAGGATATTTAAGTTGCTTTCAAGTTTCCACAATGTTAAACAATGTTCTAATGAACATTCTTGTAGATAAATCACTGCAAAATTATCTAAATTTTTTAAAGGTAAATTCCTAGCCTGGAAATTGCTGGGTAAAAGGATTCTGACATTTTTTAAGTCAAGTTTATTGAAGCATAATGCAGAGAGAACGGAATTCAGCCTTTTCAGGTGTACAGTGCTTTGAATTTTGACAAAGTTATGTAACCACCACCACAATTAAGTTATATAACATTTATAAGTATTTTAAAGCTTTTGATGCATGTTGTCAGTTGTCTGCTAGGAAAAGTATACCATCTACCATCTAGTCCCATCTACCATCAGGCTATGAAAGGTGAACATTAGAGATTATCCTTAAACATTTAAAAAAAAAAAAAGATTTTCCAATTTGGTATGTGAATGTTTCCATCTCATGTTCAGTTACATTTATTTGATTACTAATGAGGTTGCATATTTTTTCATATGTTTGTTATCTGGTTTTATGTCTTATAGTATGATATACTATATCTTTGGCCTACATTTCTAGCCCACTGTTTATCTCTTTCTTATTGCTTTGTAAGAGCTATCGAGGGCTAGGGATGAAGAAGTGATCTGTCATGTTGCAAATATGTTTTCTGTTGTCATTTACCTCTTTTAATATTGTTTATAGCTTTATTTCTCAAAAATTTGAAGTTTCCGTAATCTCTCTATCTTTTCCTTATGGATTCCACCTTGGAAATCAGCTTCAGAAAGTCCTTCCTTTCTCATTCTATGATTATTTAAATATTTTCCCTTCTTCCATTTAAATGTTTAATTCTTTTGGAATTTATTTTGGTATATCACATGGGAGAAACTTTATTTTCCCCCCAAATTATGAGCCAGTTGTACCACCCCTGTTGATCAAATAATCTTTTCCCCCACTAATCTGAGTCACCTTTATTATATATTTAATATGTACTTAGATATGTCTCTGAACTTTCCATTGTGTTCCACAAAATTTCTTATCTTTTTTGGAGAAGAATAGGTACTATATCACACAGTTTTAAATATTGTAGTTTTATAACGTGCTTTAATATCTAGGATGGCAAGCACTGTTTTTCGTTACTATACTTTTTCAGAATGTTCTCTCAGGCCCTAATTATCCCAGATGAACTTAAAAACATATCTGGGTTTAAATATCCAATAGGAATTTTTATTCAATTTCATTATATTTATAGATTAATCTGAGAAAAATTTTTATCTTTATAATAGTTTTATCACTGAGGAACATGCCATGTCACTCAACATGTTCAAGTTTTCTTTTACTTACTTCAGTAAATGTTTACAGTTTTTAAAAAATGGGTTCTGCATGTTTTGTGTATCTCAGGAATTTATGTATCTCAGGTGTTTATCTCAGGAATCATGGGGGTTTTGTTACCGTTATTCACAGCATCCTTCTTTTTACTTTCTAACTGGTGGCTCCTACTTATAGCATTCTATTTATTAATTTTATAAAAAGCTAGTTTAATAAAAACTAGTTACAATAGTATTTTAATTTTCTTCCCCTTCAGTGTTCCTAGAAGACAATGGTTATTTGTAAATACTAATGATTTTACCTTCACTTTTCTGATCTTATACATTTCTTTTTCCCAGACTCATTATTCAGAATGATTGTGACTGGTAATTTCAGATCATTCTTCACATCATTTCATTTTTGTCACATGTTAAACTACATGTTACTTTTATAAAAATCAAAAGTGTGTTTTTATCCAGTACCTTATGATGAACTACTCTTGCAAGTTTCTGATAAACCCTAGTTGCCTATGGAGTGTTATTCTCTTAACATTTTACTCAGTATTTTATTTGAAATATTTAAACCTGTAATCATTCATTTCAGTTTTCTTTAATATGCCATCTTCGCCAAATTATGATATTAAGGTTGGACTATTCTGATTTTGTAAAATTGGGAACCTTGCAACTTTTTCTTCATCTTGGAACAATTTAACTGTCATGAGCATGCCTGTTGCTTCAGAAGTGGGCTTAACTCACCTGTCACCTACTCCAAGGCTTTTAGAGAAGGCACCAGCCATAGCATTGTTGAAAGCCCTCTCTCACTCAGTATTCAGAATTTATTTTAAATTTCCAAAGGTCATTCAACAATTTTGAGAGTCAGACAATGAAAAACGAATTCATCTGTTTTCTTAGTATAGGACACTTTGGAAAATAAAGATGAAAACTACCTAAATCTCAAACACCACATTTCCATCCCTTCTTTGGATTCCGTTAGCTCTTGGCAAACATTATTTACGCTTACATAAAGTTATGTGATGCCTGGCTGGTGTTCAAAAACTGACTCATTCCTCTTCAGGGACTACAGAAATTTCCACCCTCATTTGCCTAGAAAAGAGATGGAAGTAAAAAGAGTAAGAAATAAGATGAAACTTACTGTATCAGTTAGTTTTCCTTGAGCACACCCTGGGTGTGTGCAACCAAACTACATTTCTTCAGAGATTATAAAAACAGTCTGTGTTCTCAAGTTTTTCATCTGAGGCAGGGGACCTGCCTTGCTTGTGATGATTTCCTCGCAGGGACAGGATAATGTCATGTAAATTGCAAAACAGCCTGCTGGTCTTCAGCCTACTTCGATGCCATAACAACAGTTAACAGCGTTTTCTTTCCCTTTATCCAGGATGTCTGCGTCAAGGCTTACCTAGCCCTTCGTCATCACACAAACCTACTCATCATCCTCTTCTCCATGATGTTGATGACAGGAATGCCCCAGTTAACCAGCAAAGAAGATATCGAATACATTCGGGACGCCCTGACAGTGGGGAAGAGCGAGGAGGATGCTAAAAAGTATTTTCTAGATCAGATTGAAGTTTGCAGAGACAAAGGATGGACTGTGCAGTTCAACTGGTTCCTACATCTTGTTCTTGGCATCAAACAAGGGGAGAAACATTCTGCCTAATACTTTGGGCTAGAATTTAAAAGCTTTAGATCTGTACGGCGGTCATCAAACTTGATTTAAAATGTCCTAGGACATTATGAAAGCTGCCACTTGAGAAATATAGCTCTTTCTCTAGCTGAACTCTTCACTGGAGAAAAATATTGGCACGTCTGATTGTTTAGGTGATGTTCAATTTCAGCCTTATTTGCAGGTTTGTTTTTTTCTCATTTGTCTCCATGATGTTGGAGAACATTCTAAGTTTAAACAGCCTAATTCCTCCCTCATCGTGGCTGATGTTTTGACTATCATACTATTGAGTACTTCTGGAAATTCTTTAGAGTAATTGGTAACATCTCTTTTCATCTGGGCTTCTTCTCAATTTGGGTTATCCTTGTGTTTCTCAAACACTTTTCAGAAGAAAAAAAATATGGTCATTGTAACCTTTGTCTCATTCCGTAAACGACACTTCCGAACAGCCCCTCCCTGGCTGCAAATGTTAGTGATGTGCTAAAAGTAAGCAAAGCGAGCTAGTCTTTTCAGGGTCTTTTGTAGTTAGGTTCTCTTACCACTGAGACTCACAAACACAAAATGGAACATCTGAACCTTTGTGCCCTGGCCCTTCTCCGCTGGTCTGGTTCCAGGGTTAAGAAGAGCAAAATTTGTCTCAACTCTGCCCACAGAGCAAACTCTCAAGTGCAATTATGATAGCCTTCTCAGCATAGGAACAGGAAATAACTAAAGGGACTCATTTGGGGCCTTTATATTTCCCCCCCACACTGCCTCTCTTCTTCTTCACTTTCCACATTCTCACAGCTCTTTATGCAGAGTTGTGAAACCTTCAAGAATACCTTTACCCTAGAACTCAAAATTAGTTGAAAAGAATTTCTCCTCTAGGGATACTAGAATTTTAGGTACTTATTTGTAAAGATGTTTGCTGGAGTTTTTAAAAAGTACATTATTAAAGGAGACATTCCTGAAATTATGGATGTTTCCAAATGCCTTCATTTCAAATTTTGGTCTCAGCAGTTTTTTCTTTCTTTTTTAATGGAAGAAGATATTTAATACCTAAAACAGTTCTCCAAGTTAGGAAGAACACTACTTGCCCTATGCATCTTGCAGTTTAAAGGACTTTTACACTCCAACACATTCTTCACATTTTCTAAAAATAATTCAAATGTCTTCTTTAAAAACTATTTTCATCTCTGAAATATCTTCTATTTATTGGAAGTGTTAACAGAGAAAGATCATTAAATTATTTATAAAATATCTTAAAATGACCTATAGTTAATACTTGACATAGAAATAACTCTGTTAATGGTGTCTATGTTTTAAGTTTAATGAGATATAAATATATATTTAATTTTTAAGTTTTCTAAATAGATACCTGTTGGACTTTGGTGTAGCCCAAACCTTTCCTTTTGAGTATGCAAAAGCCCAGTGGTTCTTAACTCTGGCTGCAAATCAGAATCACCAGGGTTACTTTAAAAATGTACTCTGCCTGAGCACCCACCTCGGCTTGTAATCAATTAGTTTGGGATGAGGCCCAGACATCAGTGTTTGCCTAAGTACTCCAGGTGATTCTAATATGCAAGCAGGGTTCAAAAGCCCTGCACGACCCTTGAAGGTGCAGGTGACACTGCTTCCTTTTCTACTGATCCTTTTCCCAGCTCCTAAGGTATCCAGAAAAAGCTCCTCTTCCTTGACAACTCATCCTTTTAAAATTACACTTATCACTCTGTACAGAGGACCATGCCTGTAATGAAATATTTATTCCTCTGTGTTAATGGAGAATAGACGTTTTGTAGCATTTTTAAACCAACTATTCCCCACCATTCTTTTTTTTTTTTTTTTTTTTTTTTTTTTTGCGGTACGGGGGCCTCTCACTGTTGTGGCCTCTCCCGTTGCGGAGCACAGGCTCCAGACGCGCAGGCTCAGCGGCCATGGCTCACGGGCCCAGCCGCTCCGCGGCATGTGGGGTCTTCCCGGACCGGGGCACGAACCCGTGTCTCCTGCATCGGCAGGCGGACTCCAAACCACTGTGCCACCAGGGAAGCCCCCCACCATTCTTTTGAAGAACAAAAAGAATGATGCTTTCTCATTCAGAAGAGGATGTTTCTTTGTTCTTATATAGCACAGTCAAGCTCAGACCTTGCACAAATTCCACTTTTTATTTGAATTGCTCAAGAAATCATCTTAATGATAGAAGAATGAAAGAGGATTGTATTTATATTTAACCTATTGGTGCATGTGTGTACAAATTTGCTCTTCCAAAGAACAAGTTCTTTTGTTACGCTGTTTTGTATATATATGTGTCACATTGGGGTTGATTCTTCCATATTCCAGTGAAGGTACAATTTTAACTCTGTAGACATACAAATAAACAAAAATCACCTTTGTGTGCTTCCTTCATCATCCCCAATGACCCACAACTTCTGTATCTTTGAAAATGTGCTAGAACCTGGGTCATCTTGCTATTGGGAGGAGATGTTGGGGAACTACGCCTACTCTATCTTCAGTGCCAGATGAAAACAGAGATCACAAGTCAGATGGTTCAGGTCAAAGCAGCTTATATGTGTATCCAGGATGGGTTACATAATTTGCAAACCCAGGGCAAAATGAAAACACAGGGGCCGTGGTTCACAAATCATTACAAAATTCAAGACAGCAACAGCAGAGCACTAAACCTTCTGAGCGTGCGTCACTACCCAGCTCACAAGCCCATGGAGCTGACACTGGGCACGTGTGAACGATGGCTTTGGTGCTCAGCTTACATTTAGACCACGCCTGTGTGAGTGCAGGTTAACATTCCAGATCAAAATGTTGCTTCTGCTCTCATTGAAATACCTCATCTCTACGGCTGTACGTGAAGTCCTAAAACACAGGCCCATGGCTTTGGAACTGGAACTATGGCCACTAAAGGAAAGCAAAGGGGATACTGTAGCCCTAGTCCCACATGACTGCCTTTGACTGGCTTTGGTGATTCTTTGGTGAGAGTAGGGGAAGTGGAAACTGCAATAAAATATATCAACTCCTAGAGCAAACTCTTAATTTTAAAATATTAACTTTGTTAAATATATTGTTTACAAGAGTCAAATTATTTTTTAAAGAAAGGTTAGATGTCGGAACTCTGCATAATTTGGAGGCTGTTAGCACTATATAAATGGAAATTAGTTATTTTTGGAAATGAGTCTGAAATATAATTTAGAAAGTAAGTTTCTGCAGCAAATCCTGGCCTTTATGTGGTAAGTGAGGCTCTCTTTGACTTGTGAAATAAATTGTCAATTATATTTTACTATGTAAAGAAAAAAGAAATTTGGATTTTTAAAGTTTCTGCTGTATTATTTTCTGTTTAATCCAACCGAATAATTCCGGTCATGAAATCTGGTTCTAGTCTGGGTGCTTGTCTGCATTTGCCAAAAACTCATCTTCAGGACAGATGCTGGGGAACTAAAGCACACACCTTAGCTTAAGTGAGCCCAGAGAGCTAGCCACTCCCTCTTCCGGACAGTCTCATCCTCCCCACTTGCATTTATATTTTCATTGCAAATTGTTAAATGTAAATTTAAATAAAAGAAGGAATCTGATATTGTGTGTTCTCTGCATACGTTTTTCAATGTCTGAAGGTTCAGATATTCCTAAAATTCAAACTTTCTTTCAAGGAATCTTTACCGAGTGCCCACTACTTACTAGACACTGTGTGATGTATTGGATATGACCAACGATATCCAATACTAGACCAACCCAGTCCCAGTCCTTAAAAAGTTTATAATTTGCTGGCGAGAGTAGACACTTCATGATGGGGGTTGCTGTGGGTTACATTGTGTCCCCCCAAAACATATGTTGAAGTCCTAACCCCTGGTATCTGTGAATGTGACCTTGTTTGGAAATAAGGTCTACAGATGTAATCAAATTAAGATGAGGTGGGCCTTATATATACCTGGACAAAACTGTAATTCAAAAAGATACATGAACTCCTATGTCCATATCAGCACTACTTACAATAGCCAAAACATGGAAACAACCTAAATGTCCATCGACAGATGAATGGATAAAAAAGATATTGTACATGTATACAGTGGAATACTACTCAGCCACAAAAAAGAATGAAATAAGGCCATTTGCAGCAACATGGCTGCAACTAGAGATTCTCATACTAAGCGAAGTAAGTCAGACAGAGAAAGACAAATACCGTATTATATCACTTATATGTGGGACCTAAAACATGACACAAATGAACTTACCTATGAAAAAGACTCACAGACATAGAGAACAGACTTGTGGTTGCCAAGGGGGAGGGGGGCAGGGGAGGGGTGGACTGGAAATTTGGGATTAGCAGATGCAAACTATTATATATAGAATGGATAAACAACAAGGTCCTACTGTATAGCACAGGGAACTATATTCAGTATCCTGTGATAAACCATAATGGAAAAGAATGTAAAAATTTTTTAAATAAAAATAAAAAAGATGAGGTGGGGGCTTCCCTGGTGGCACAGTGGTTGTGAGTCCACCTGCCGAGGCAGGGGACACAGGTTCCTGCGCCAGTCTGGGAAGATTCCACCTGTCGCAGAGCGGCTGGGCCCGTGAGCCATGGCCGCTGAGCCTGAGCGTCCGGAGCCTGTGCTCCGCAACGGGAGAGGCCACAGCAGTGAGAGGCCCGCGTACTGCAAAGAAAATTAAAAAAAGATGAGGTGGGCCCTAATCCATTAGGAGTGGTATACTTAACAGAAGGGAAGGAAGAATGCCTTGTGACGGAGGTAGAGATTATAATCATGTGTCTACAAGCCCCAGGATCTCCTGGGGCTACCAGAAGGTAGAATAGGAAAGGAAGCCTCCTCCCCTAGAAGCTTCCAAGGGAGCATGGCCCTGCCAATGCCTTGGTTTCAAACTTTCTAGCCTCCAGAACTGTGAGAGAATACATATCTATTGTTTTAAGCCACTCAGTTGGTGATTCTTTGTTACGGTATCCCTAGAAAACTAATACAGTGTCAATAATGAAAATCTTTGTGGGGGTTTTTTGGGGGTTAGGGGATCACACAGTTTAGGTAAGTAAAACTGTTTGATATTTTCTGCTGTTACCAACAAGATTGAATTGTGAGCAAAATACATAACAGAGTGCTAATCTTCTTAATATATTAAAAATTTATAATAATTCAGTAAGTAAAAGATAAATACCTCATTGGAAAATATTCAATTCACACACAGAAAATGCATTGTGGCCATTAAGCATATGACAGCAGACCCCAAATCACTGCTGATTAAACAAATGCAAATTAAAACCTAAGTTCCTCTTCCCCATTAGATAAGCAAATATTGGTAATGCCCAGAGTTCGTGATACTTTGAAAGAGCAGTCTATCACACTGTTGAAAGCAGAGTATGTTGGTAAATTCATGCCTGGTATTTTGTCAAAATTTAGAAAATGAAGAAGGTATCTATTCTCTGAGCCAGCAAGTCCACATCCAAGAATTTATCCTTCAGAAATTCTTGGACAAGTACGCAAAGACTTATGGATAAAAACAGTTGCCTGCACTCTTTGTAATAACCAAAAATTGGAAACAACTGAAAAGCCCCTCCTCAATAGCACACTGATTAAATCACATCCATATGCTGGACTGCAGTGAAGCCCCTGAAAAGACAGATCAAAATCTATTGACATCCAGGTACATCTATGACCTGCTGAGGAGTGAAACAAGGTGCTTACAGGACAGTGTTACATCAAAGTTACGTTCAAGCTAACATGTAGGTTTGCACATGCATTAAAGGCTGGGGGATATACTCACACCAAACGGTTAGTAGTGATTTTTTTTTACCTTGCATTCATTTTGTTTCTCTTGGATTTTGGGGAATTTGAGTTTCTATTAGTTGAATTTCTTAACAAGGGATAAAAAATTAAGTCTTTCAGTTTTGGGAAAAAATGCAGTCTGCATGATAATCTTACCCTTTAGCTTACATGGAGCCTCATTAAAAGCTCAGAAAATTTTGTTTCTCAGAGGGAAAATAATCACGTAAAGTCAATAATTATCAAGCACTGACATCAAAACTGCTGTTGGAACTTCTTGGCATCAAGACGACAATGGCGAAGCCTCCTGTCTTACAGGACCCTGCCTGATTGTGATCTGTTTACGCTAAGGCTGGCCCCATCCATCCCCTAAAGTGCCAGTGCTTTTGGAGGGGGGCCTCCAGGGCTGCTCTCCTCAATCATTAAGCGATGCCTTGCTCGGCTCAGTTCTTCTCAGCTCTTCAAACCTGTGCAGCCCGTGTGGCCATGCTGAGCTCTCTAGCTCATGGTTAAGGCTCCCCTTGGAGGGGCAAACTGCCTCATTTTCACTTCTCATGAATGTCAGATTTTTTTTTTCCTACACGTTCGCTTATTAGTGTGGCTTAAATCTCACTACCTGCTGCTTTGGTAAGAATTTTCTCTTCTGGGAGCTGGGCTCTGAGTCTGAGTTCACCATGCACGGGTCGATCTAACTTGGAGGATATAATGGGGATGGGGACCTACCAAGGAACATAAAATCCCTTTGCAGCACCTCAGAAGCACTCCTCTGTGTTTCACAGCAGATGGCCAGTCATCGGAGAAGTTTTATACTCAGAGAATGAAACTCAGAATTCTTTTGATTACACTGAAGAGGTAAAATAAGTCCCTACTGTCTGCAGAGATGCACCCACCATTACCTCCACCGTTTCCAGCCACGTGCAAGGTCTGTGGCTGAACAGCACCTCCCATCGCCAGATGTATAACACCAGCTGTTAGGGACCAGTGGGCCTCCCACCCAGCAGCTTGCCTTTGCATCATCACCAAGCACCTGTGCTACAAAACAACCGGCCTGTGGCTACTGAGGGCTTCCACTGGGGAAATCCCATGTCCACAAACCACTGCCAAACCCCCGACCTCTCTCCAACTCATGGTTCTGGAAACCAGAGAAGATAATTTTTGGAAGCACCTCCTTGCTTAGACAATCTTTTTTTTTTTTTTTTTTTTTTTACGATACGCAGGCCTCTCACCGTTGTGGCCTCTCCCGTTGCGGAGCACAGGCTCCGGACGCGCAGGCTCAGTGGCCATGGCCCACGGGCCCAGCCGCTCCGCGGCATGTATCCTCTTGGACCGGGGCACGAACCCGTGTCCCCTGCACCGGCAGGCGGACTCCCAACCACTGCGCCACCAGGGAAGCCCTAGGCAATCATTCTTCACGGTGACAGAGAATATTCTGCAGGTTTCATTGGGTAGATGGTTTTGACTCCTTTAATCTATGGAGACTGAAAGGAGTCTGAGCTTTGAGAGCTCCTAGTGGAAATGCTGGACCATTAGGCAATACCTTGGCGGTAATCCATTCGAGAGTCTGTGCCAGATGTTGCAGGAGAAGTCTGGAGTAGGTGTGGCAGTAAAGAGAGTAGTTAAGTGGCTTTGGCATTAGACCATTCCAAATTAAAGCACTGATTGTCACTTGAAAAAACTGTCTAATCTCTCTAAATGTCAGCCCTCTCCTCTGTAAACAGGGAGGACGGCGGTACCTCATTTGCAGGATTACTGTGCAGATGAAATGAAATAATGAAAGTGAAGCATTAAGCAGAGTGTCTGGCTCTACATTACTGTTATTGCTCAATAAATGAAAGCCGCCATTTCTCTGCTCCTTTTCAGGGAAGGCTGAAGAATCTTGAGAAATCGAAATGAAAAGTTCAATGGCGTTATCCTTGCAGTGTGACTCAGGAGTATTTACAATGATGGAAATCTTAACAACTTTCTAAGTATGGTGTCTTCCAAGTAGGACTTCAAAGAAGAAATAATTTCTATTCTATGCCAACATCAGATACCAAGGAAATCTAACTAGCATCTTTCTCTGATGAGTTATTCTAATCAGTGGAAATTAGTCCCTGGGTTCTTCTGAGCCTAAAGCAAGTCAGACCAACTGGAATCAATTGGCAAGGCTACTAATTCCTATTTACCTTTTTCCACCAGCTTTATTGAAGATTAATTTACATAAAATAAAATTTACCACGTTAAATGTGCAATCTGATGAGTTTTGACAAATGTATATACCCATGTATCTACCACCACAATCAAAATACAGAACCGTTCCATCATTCAAATGTTCTCTCATGCTTCTTCGTAGTCAATACCCTCCCATCTCTCCACTGAAATGTTTCTATCACTAGTTTTGTCTTTTCTAGAATTTCATATAAATGGAAACATACAGTATGTGGTCTTCGGTGCCTGGCTTCTTCCACATAGCATAATGCTTTTGAGATTCATCTATATTGCCTAATAAAATATAATTTAGGAAGGCTCACTTTCTGGACAGATTTTGAAGTTCACTCTAGAGCCAAAAAAACCCACAAAACTCTCTCTCCCTGCAAACCAGCTTTCCTCTGGTTGGTTGAGCAGTAACTAAGCAGGGCTGCCTCTCAGCTCTCCTCTGGTTTGATGGTCTAGTTTAAACCTCCAGCATCTTTGAGGTCCAATTAAATTGCATTAAAGGTTACGACTGGGGCTTCCGTGGTGGTGCAGTGGTTGAGAGTCCGCCTGCCGATGCAAGGGACACGGGTTCGTGCCCCGGTCCGGAAGGATCCCACATGCCGCGGAGCGGCTGGGCCTGTGACCCATGGCCGCTGGGCCTGCGCGTCTGGAACCTGTGCTCCGCAACGGGAGAGGCCACAACAGTGAGAGGCCCGCATACCGCAACAAACAAAAACAAAAACAAAAACGTTACGACTGGCTCAGCTTTGGTCAGGTGTCCACCTCAGGGCCAATCAGTTATGATTAGAGATGTGGGGGTCACATGGTGAAAACGTGGCTGCCAAGATTTATCCCTACTACACTGGAAACAAGGGCAGGGTAACAGGCTAAGTTTCTGAAAGTCTTTGGCCATGAATGGAGATATGTAGGTACAGAAACATTTTGGTGAAGTTTTCTCATTTTCTTGCTTGAATATATCTTTGCATATTAAAAAACATACATAAAGACATTCTATTGTATTCACATTTTCTACATAGCCTAATATAGGATCTAACTGGTAGGACACAACTGCTGAATGCAAACATCACTATCATTAGTTAGTAGCCATCACAATAACAGGGAAGAAAGGCAATTCAACCAAGTCAAGTTAATCTTCTCTATCTTTCACCGCACAAATGAACCCAGGTCATTTACTTCTCTCCAGCTAAGTATGCAGCTGACATTTAGTGAAGGAAGCATAAAGAACGATTTCTGACTATGTGGGTGTGTTTCATGCAAACACTCTTCTTCGGCAGCTTCTGACTTCAAACGAGAACTCCAAGCACCAGCAGGCACGTTTAGTGCTCAGTGTATTTAAGAAAAAAAGAATGGAAGTTATATTGTTTCCCTGGAAACCTTTTCTAAAGAAACTTGCACGTGCACCTTCTCAAGAAGCAGGTGCTGCAGCCCGGGAATTCTCCCCCTGACCCCTTGCCCACGCCATCTATTAAAGGATCAAGTCCAGGGCTTCTCAGCTGCAGCTCTAGGAGCAGTGACTGGGCTTATTTGCTTAAGGTTACGTAGTATCAAGTCTTTCTTTACCGGCTGGTTCTATGAGAAAGATTCTCCCAGGTAGCTTTTGGCATCTTTTGAAGCATTTGCCAGTTCTGGCTCACCAAAGGGAAGTGGAAGAAGTCCTATAGTGTATATCAGAATGGGCGGTGGGGATTCCTCAGGCAACAGGAGGAGATAGCTCACTGATTATCATTAGTTATTTGAATCCGAATTCCCAATGCTCTCATGTTCAGATTAGATAAAAATGGCCTGGAAAAGAGCCATGCATATTTGGTGTCAGTTCCAGGACCTTTTTCAATAGCTATGATCTTATAGAGCTCTTGGGTAGGGTTACAAAGACAAACAAACCCAACCTATCAGATCTTGCATAATTTTAGGAAATTATTGATACCTTGATTCCCAAAGTGCCACAGGAGCAAGGCTGAGGATGATTCCTACTTGGCTCGAAGGGATATAATGTGAACCAGGAGACTAACTCCTCCCACTGCAGCACTTCACCGTCCTCTTCCTGTTTCCTCCCCTTCCCACCTTCATAACAACCAGGGCTGTTATCTGGAAGAAATCAGCCTGCCTCTTTAACCTTTTCCTCTAATTTAGGGATGCTTATCTTGGGAGGTCCATGTTATTTCTTCTTTGGGAACTCTTGACATCTTAAGGCATCAGCTCAGTATCTTGGTTTCAGGGTCCTCCCCCATGTCCAACATCAACAGAACAAATGAAAAGCAAGCAAATCACACAGGGAAAGAGGGTATCATTCTAAGATATGGAAGAGACTGCATGACTCTAATAGGTCAGGAGTACAACTATAACAGTGACTAGTCATGGAGAGACAAGAGAAAGAATTATTAGCCAGAACAGCACTTACTCCAGACCCCTTATTAAGCAAGGCCTCCAAAACAATATCCCCATTTCCACCTGAAGTCATCCTCACCACTTAGGATGCCATGAGGTCAAGGCTGAATGTATCCAATTGACTTTCACGATAACGTGATTTCTCTTTCAACGTGATTACCAAACACGTATGTGCCAGGATCCATGGAAAATCTTCGGAATTCAGAATTAATAACAGACAATTCCTTCAGAGACAGAGTAATTAAGTCTCCTGCCTGTATCTTTTCCTGGCTCACATTTAGGAAAAAAATCACATCGCCTAATTAACCTGGATAAAGTAGTATTTAGGAAAAACTTTCTTGCAGCAACTTGGCTTTTCAAATATTCTAAAACACAAGAGCTCAAGTTCTTCAAATGTTTATCACTGATGAATGATTGTCACCCTTCCTAGCTTTTGCTCTTCTTAGAAGGAAAATAGAGCCAGCAACCCAAATTAACATAGGATTTGTGTAAGCAAGAGCCACCATCAGCTCACCTGCAAAATTCAATAAAGGCTCATCATTTCCTTAGCAGCCCTGCCCTCTAAGTTCAATCCTCTGTTTCTGCGAATCACAAGTGAAATATGCTATTGATTCATAACTAAAAGCTGCATTCCCTTTTTCTCAGATTTCCTGGAACTCTCTTAAAATTTTATATTTATCTCAGTGAAATATGTAGGGCATATTTTGAATTTTTGGAATATTTTGCCTTTACCAAGTATGTCAATTGACTCGAGAATACTTTGAATTTACACAGTTTTGGATAGAAAAACTGCAGAACAGAATCAAAGATTTCAGAATGTCTAATTAATTGGACTAAATAATCAAATGGCTGATATTGTGACAACTAGAATTACTAGGATCTAAATGTATTCAGATTTTAAAAAATTATCTCATGAACTTTCATTAGACAACCACAAAATACACCACGGACACCAGCAGATCTAACATCCGTGAGTTTAATTACTGATGGGCAACTCTAAAGATCCATGGTATGTATTAACTGATTTTTTTTTTTTTTGTAGGAAAGCAACTTTGAACCCAAGCTGTGAGGCTCATATAAGGAGGTGAGGCATTCAGCTAATGAGCCAGTCTTTCTGACCCATCACATCCACATCTCTACAATCCTTTTGGGTGTCCATCAAAAGCGTATACAAGTGTGATGTAGCGTCACTTGTTTGTTGCTTTGTATGTTTAGTAGTTGTCTATGTTATGCTTTTATAGTCCATTTACAGTTGTCTATGTTATGCTTTTAAAGTCCATTTATTCACTTGTGCAACAAAAATTAGTATGAGTTAGTCATTGGGGATTCTGCAGTGAACACATACAGTGCAAGTCCCTGTTCTCATGGACCTGCATCGTATGGTAGAGATAAAAAGTAAACAAATGAGGTAATTACAGATTGTAATGTGTCATTAAGGAAATAAACAAGGTGATTTGTTACCAGGTAAATGCAGCAGGACAACCATATATAGATGGGTCAGGAAGGGCCTTGTGGGGAATTAACATCAGAGTCAAGACTTGAAGTAAGAGAAGTAGGACGCCAGCCCTTAGTTAATTATCAGCTGTTGCTGGAGAAAATTTAATACCTGTAGAAATAGATGATGCTATTCACCTGTTCCAGGGGTACTTGAGCATCAGAAACCATCTATGGGATGAATACGATATGTTTAAATGACTCTGCATTGTGCATCTGCTTTTTGATGACATATTTCAGTCGTTAGGCTAAAACAAAGACACTGCTTGGGCTATAATGTGTTATTTCATTAGCACAATCTACTTAGAACAAAAAATAAATCTTGCAGCTATTTTGTGCTACCAGCGTAAGTTTACCTTAGAGCAAAAGTAAATTAAATGTACAAAATTCAAATGTATTTCTATACATTTGCAATAAACAACCTGAAAAAGAAATAAAGAAAAAATTTGATTTATAATAACATCCAAAGGAATAAAGCACTTAGGAATAAATTTAACAAGTAGTGCAAAACTTATACTCTGAAAACTATAAAAACATTATTAAAAGAAATTAAAGAATACCTAAATAAATGGAGACGCATCCATGCTCATGGATCAGAAGATAACATTGTTAAGGTGGCAATACTCCCCAAACTGTTCTACAGAATCAAGACAATGTTCAGGAAAATCCCAGCTGGCTCTGTTGTAGAAATTGACAAGCTGATTCTAATTATGGAAATGCAAGGGATTCAGAATAGCTAAAACAATTCCAAAAAAGAAAAACAAGGCTGGAGGACTTAACATTTCTCAATTTCAAAACTTAACTACAGAGGTAGGGTAATCAATACCATGTGATACTGACATAGACTAGTCACATAGATCAACGGACTAGAATTAAGAGTCCAATTTAAGAATGAGCAAAGGATATGAATAGATAGTTCTCTAAAGAAAATATGAAATAGTCAATAAGCACATGAAAAGATGCTCAACATCATTAGCCATCAGGGAAATGTAAATCAAACACTCAATGAAGTACCATTTCCTACCCACTAGGACAGTTAATCAAAAAGAGAATAATGAGGGCTTCCCTGGTGGCGCAGTGGTTGAGAGTCCGCCTGCCGATGCAGGGGACACGGTTCGTGCCCCGGTCCGGGAAGATCCTACATGCCGCGGGGCGGCGGGGCCCGTGAGCCATGGCCGCTGAGCCTGCGCGTCTGGAGCCTGTGCTCCGCAACGGGAGAGGCCACAACAGTGAGAGGCCTGCGTACCGCAAAAAAAAAAAAAAAGAGAGAGAATAATGAGTGTTGCTGAGGATGTGGAGGAATTGAAACCCTCGTACACTACTGGTGGGAATGTAAAATGGCACAGCTGCTTTGCAAAACAGTCTGATGGTTCCTCAAAAGATTAAACATCAAGTTCCTATATGACCCAGCAATTCCACTCTTAGTTATATATCAAGAGAAATGAAAACTATGTCCACATAAAAACTAGTACAAAATGTTCATAACAGCATTATTAATAACAGGCAAAAATTAGAAACACAGAATTCACCACTTGATGAATGGATTAAAACGTGGTGTACAACTGAATACTATTCAGCAATGAAAAGAATAAAGTACTCTTATGCTACAGCATGGATGAACCTTGAAAACATCATACCAAGTTTATGTGAAACAAGCCAGTCACAAAAGGCACATATTGTATGATTTCATTTATGTTAAATGTCCAGATTTGGCAAATCTATAGAGACAGAAAGTAGATTGGTGCTTACCCAGGCCTGGGGCAGGGCGTGGTAGGGGAGTGACTATTCGTGGTTATGGGGTTTCTTTTTGAGGCAATGAAAATGTACTAAAATTGGTTGCAATGATGGTTACACAACTCTGTTGCTATACTTTAAATGGGTGAATTGTATGGCATGTGAATTATATCTCAATAAAACTTTTATATTTAAAAACGGTAAATCAAAGAGAATGTTTGTATGTGTATAACTGAGACACTTTGCTGTACAGCAGAGACCGGCACAACATTGGAAATCAACTATACTTCAATAAAAATAAATAGATAGATAGATAGATAGATAGATAAATGCAAATTGGAGATAATACCAGGAAAATCAATGCTCCTATCATTGAAACTTAAGATCAGAAGAGTCAACAATTTACTGAGTCAGCTTACCTATCTTGTTTTCAGGTGTGACCTCTGTGTAATGACACTAGATGAAAATCTGTTCTGTTTACTGGCCCTTAAGAAGAAAAGCACACACGAGGTGCCTCAATAAACCACTCCAGTTCTGACAGCAACTCCAGGAACCAACAGTCTTCCCTAAGGCCAGCCTCACATTAGATTTTAGACTAACATTAATCTCTTTGTATTCTAGAACTACGACTCTGGTACTAACATATTATGCTTCTGTTCTATTGGTCTCATCTTGGGCTTGGTTCTTTACTGCAAATGCTGAGCAAAAGTCTCACATCTTATTGATAATTTAGGACAAGAGTGATGCTGTACAAACGAGTTACTTGCTCTCTGCTTTCACTTCTCCCTGTTGTTATTTCTAAAACGAGATGATCTGACCCTATCAATTTCAAGGGATACTGTGGCAAATGAACTGCAAACAAAAGGAAAATTATTACCTACTAGAAACAGCGTCATCTTAAAAAATGATATATTGATTACTATTTTACAGCTTTGCCAAACTCAAAAGGTCCTTTTCTTCTTTCCATGGGTGCTTTTAAGTGCCTTAATTTAATATTATTAACTTCTCTTTGCCAGATGCCTTTAGTATCAGCAGATTTTAAGACACCACAGTCTTCCGAAAATCTGAAACCAGTGACTGGCGAGTGTGAGGAAAGGGGCTGAAAAGATAACTTTTCCTGCGGGAGGGGAGTTCTCTAAGAATTTAGAAAAGAGAAAGAGAAGAGTGGCGGGTAAACACCAATATGAGGCTTTTAATTTGGGGTTCTATCAGTTTTCCTTCTACCCAGCATATTTAGATGGCAGCCTGCCCTCAGGTTATACTTTATATTCATTGTCTCCAAAGCTGTCCTGGAGTGTTTTGGCTGAGGCATTCCTCATCTAGAAAAGTTTGATCATGGAATAACTATAATTCATTTTAATGCAGTAAGAGCTTGTCACACTAAGAGAGCCCTTTCTCAGGCTTCCCTGGTGGCGCAGTGGTTGAGAGTTCACCTGCTGATGCAGGGGACGCGGGTTCGTGCCCTGTTCCGGGAAGATCCCACATGAAAAAAAGAGAGCCCTTTCTCCAGATAATGTTGTCCTTAATTTGTGCTTTTTTTCAGATGCTTATGCTCATGGAATCCTAGTTTCCTTAAAATTGTGAAACTTTTGTCTTTAAATGAAATTCCATTTCGGCACAGTGATTATTGAATACATTATGTCGCTGGGGGGGTTAAGAAGATGACTTAGATACAACTCTCGAGGATCTTTTTAGAGTCTAATGAGGGGATAAAGGGCACAAATAACTTGGACACAAGGCAGAGCGTGACAAGTGTCAGCCATCAGCATGGGTATTCAGTTGATGATTTTCCTACAGCTTTCCTTCCGTGTTTAATTCCCAGGAGCTGCTAAGAATTTGAATAAAATGCAAATATTAAACAATCATCCCAATATGAGATCTTCTACACACTATTATTCATCATTTTCTCCAGTTTGCTGTCCTGGTTAAAAACAACACTCAAGCCCTCTGATACTCCAGCACTTTGATCTCTTTTCATGGGGAGATTTGCATCCTCTAAAAGAACAAACCACGATAAGTCAGAAGAGCAGAGGAAGCTTTCAAAAGTAAGCCAGAGACTCTAGTAGAAAACTGTTTAACTCTCTGTGAGCTTAAAAGATCCAGGTGTTTTTAGATTCCCTCAGCAGTTGGATCGTTCTTTAGATAGCTTCCGTAAAAACACAGGTAATACTAACACCTTAATATCCACCAATGTCATGCATAAATATTTGAGACTTTCACAAACGCAAAGCTCCAACTCCCTTTATGCACCACAGAATTAATGGAATGTTCTCTCAAAGCAAACAGTGAGGTTTCTCTCTGGCAGAATTATAGAAAAACCTTTTCTTTTAGACGATGGTTATAAAGGTTCTTAATACTCTGGGTGTGAATGCCATCTATTTGTAGCATGTGTCATATCCATTATATTTTCTCATTTTCCTCTAATGCTTCAACTACTAATGCTGCAACCTTATATCATATCCACTATTAAACCTGAGGGTTTAGTCTTGGATAGGCCAACCAGGTAAAGCTCGCTAATAAGTTTGACTACCCAGCAGTTCTAGTGAACCTGTTAAATAGTTGTGCCATGGCAAAACACCCTGATCCCATATGAATTCACCTATGTCTCCTATAAGGCAGGTTGATTCTGCCCCCAAGAAGTTTTATTGAAGTTCATTTGCTCATATTCAAAATCCCCAAGTAGACATGGATTTCTTTTCCAAGAGCAGACAATAAAATACAAATAAAATCAAAACAAGCAAACAAACAAAAGGAGAAAGCACTCCCCAAATGCTGTAATTCAGAGGATGTACCAAATATATCAGCCATGATGCCTGTCCCACCACAGTCCAAGCTCAGGAGCTCTGCTTTGCTCCAAGAGACTGTGACCTCACCCGAAGACGGTTGAATATGAGCCAGTCCATAGCTTGGCTAATGACACATGAGGTATCCTGGCACGGAAAGTTGATGAAGATGAATCCTTGTCTTGAAATTTTTAAACTAAGAAATACTGAGGAGGGCATAAGGGCCTCACCCTCTCGGTTTCTCATGTCCATAATGGAAATGATAATAATATTAGTATTCACAACATAGCAGAGATTAATCAATAATAGTAAAGCACTTGGAACAAGATCTGGTACTTAATAAGCATGCAATAAATGTACTGCCATCATCATGATCATCATTATGAGTGGCTGTCTTCTATTCAGAAAACCTTGCATGAGAACGCATATGTAACAATACGTGTGTAATAAGCTGAAAAATGAAAGGAATGAGGGATGACTAGCCCTACCAGATACGAAAATTTACAAAAGATAAAGCTACTTTAAGTAAAATGATACGGGATTCATGTAGAAAGAGGCAGAGAAAAATTTTTCCTGAAATTGACCCAAATATATATGGAAATTTAGTGTATGATAAAGGTGGCATTTCAAATTAGTTAGGAAAAAATGTTATTATTAATAAATTATTAATAACTATTTTTAGAACAATTCAGCAGCTATGTGGAAAAAGTACAATAAAATCTGTAACTCACCCCTTATATCAAAATAAATTCTAGATAGGTCAGTGATTTAAATATAAAAAATGAAAGTAATAGAAAGAAATATAGATGAATATTTTTACAGTACTGGGAGATGCTTTTCTAGGATAAAAAAAATTCTGAAGGCATTAAAAAACTACTGACTATAATTAAAAGCAAATGTTTGGGGGGAAAGTTAGAAGCAAATGTCTGGTGGAAAAATCATGAAGTCAACAGACAAATAGAAATATTTGCAACACAAGTGAAAGTCTAAGGCCTAATTTCTATAAAATACAAAGAGCTCTTAAAAATCAGTAAGAAAGCAGTTGACCTTTCAATAGAAAAACGCACTAAGGGCATACAAATGACTAATAAATATAGGGAAAATATTTAATTTCTTTATAATTCAATAAATATAAATTTTAAACAAAATTAAATATCAACATAAGTTATCAGATCAGCTAAGACTTCATTTATAACAATCAGCATTGAGAAGGTGGGAGAAACTCTTTGATTCACTGCTAGTGGGGGTAATTTGATCATATATTTTCAATTCAAAATGTACCTTCCCCTTTATCCAGCAATTGTATTTCTACAGACTTGGAGAAAAATACAAGAGTATGTATAAAGATGTTCATTGCAACATTGTTCTTAAGAACAAAATACTGGAAACAGTCTAAATGCCTGTTAATAAGGCACTGGTTAAATAAATTCCATGCTGTAGAATACTATACAGTCATTAATAAAACCAAGGGTAGATGTATATATTGCCTTTACTGACACAGAAAATGCCCAAGATGTATTTTTAGTGGAAAAAACAAAATGACAGAAGAGAATGTTGAATATGAGTCCGTTTAAGCATTTCAATATCAATATAAACATGCATTAAAATATTGCATATAAATATGCTCCATTTATGTATTCATATGTACATAAAATACATACATATTAAAATACATGAATGAGGCATATTATGCCTATATCTATAAGTAGCAGTAGTACTAGTAGTAGTGGTGTGTGTGTGGCGGTAGTATTTGTATACACTTCAAGAGTGTCTGTGTAGTATCCCCAACTCCTAACCTCTGGGGAGTGGGGTGGTGGGGGGGAAGCAAGGCACTCAGAAAGGAAATCAAGAACCTTTATTTTTTACTCTTATATTACACATTCCTGTCCTGTTAGAATATTTTTATAATGAATGTATATTATTTTTATAATTTTAAAAACTCAAAGAAATTCATTTTTTTAATCCTGCTGTGGCTCCTTTTGGAGAAAAAAATAAAGCCCGAACTCCTTAGCCCACCAAAGGCTGCCATGATTTGTTTCTTACCCGCCCCTCCCTTTCAGCCTATAATCTCCTATAATCAGAACTGCCTTGCCCTTCCTTTTTGCTCCCCTCACCGCCTTGGGGATAATTTGCCTGTCTGCTCTCAGATCCACTCCCTGCCCTTCTCCCTTTGCTCTGTCACAGGAAACTACATTTCCCAAGCTCCCTTGCCCTTCAGCTTCCGGTTGAGTTGGCCAGCAGGAGTCCTGGCAGGAGCTGGGAAGAAGCCAGGGTATCTCTCCCTCTCTCTCGGCTCACATCATCATCTGACTGTATCACCAGCTGCCGTGGGACATGGTCTTCCATGGACCTAGCGTCTGTAGGCAGGTGTACTCTGGTTGCTGCTCCCACAAGATGATCCCAGATCCCAGGCTCTGATAACATCACTCTTTGTCCCTCTAGCCCGATTGGAGGTAGCAGCTTCCTGCTGTTGATAAACTTAGAGCTGTCTCACCACCTCTGTTGGACTTCTTAGCTCTTCCATTGGCCGTGTAACCAATTTTGTGCATTAAATTTTCTCCTTTTGAGATACCTCAGGTGCTGTGTGTTTTCCAGACTGAGAACGATGCCTTATTCCCTCTTCCCACGGTAATAAAAAAACTAACACAGTCTGTTGTACCTAACTGCAATAAGCACAGTAAGTACTCCAGTACCTCTGGGCTTTTGTTCAAGTCTTTCCCTCAGCCTGGAATGTCATTCTTTCCCTTGTCCTTCTGTCAAAACCTTACTCATTCCCTAAAGCTCAGCTCAAAGCCCGTCTTCTCCAAGAATCCTCCTCTACGTCTCACACATATTCACCCCCTGCCTGCTTTCCAGCCACATGTAGAGAGCAAATGGATTATCCCAATGCACTTTGTGTCAAGTATTGAATAAAATACTCTAGTGACAGGTGACATCTTAGGCCAATCAAGTAACACCTTACTGGCCATTGGGTTATCATTTTCTTCTGTTTTGAAAAGCTGAGACGTAGTGACCTCATCATAGAGCCTTCCCTAACCACCCTATAAATTAATACATCCTTTTCTGGGGAATCATAATTGCCAGTCAATTCCAGAGTCCTTTGGTTTTATTTTTTCAATGAGCTCACTTTTGCATTTAGGTGCCTTTTAATACCTGTTTTCTCTTCAGTTTGGTAATAAATGGCTCCACATTCTTGCTCCAGTTCAATGAACGTTCTTTTTAAAGGCAGTGCCAGCCGAAGTGTAGTCACGTGTATACTGTCCCAGCGTGTAGATGCATTTGCAGAAGCCGACCCCCAGGGGTCAGAATGAACAAACTAGATGTGGACTCAGGGGTTTGATCATTAGCTCAAGAACCCTCAGCTCTGTTTCCCTGGTGAGTAATCACTTATCTGTTGTGAGAGAATTGGGGCTTTCCCCAAATAATTTCTGACTCATCATCACCTGGTGATATAGGAGTAGGTCTGAATGACAGAGAGAAGACAATGTCAAAATCATGGTGAGTAAGCTAATGAATGTTTTGTATATTGGAGAAAAACATTCCTGGTCAAGGACTTCCCTGATGGCACAGTGGTTGAGAGTCCGCTTACCAATGCGCGGGATGTGGGTTCGAGCCCCGGTCCGGGAGGGCCCTGCATGCTGCAGAGTGAGTGGGCCCATGGGCCGTGGCTGCTGGGCCTGTGCGTCCAGGAGCCTGTGCTCCACGGCAGGAGAGGCCATGGCAGTGAGGGGCCCGTGTATCGCAAAAAAAGCAAAACAAAAACAAAAAACATTCCTGATCTGACAATTTTAAGTCTTCCCTAATCCTTTAGCAAAGAAGAATGTTCCTTTCTGCTTTGCCAACTTAGACCAAATAGGCCCTCTATTCACACCGACAGAATTCTTCCTCCTTGTTACAAAACCACAATATGTATATTTTCAGGGGAAAAGTTTCACTATATAAATTTAAATTATAATTGATAAACACTCTTCAGAAAACCATTTTCACAGATGCACATTTTTATCTGACCTCAGTTTATAGAGTGTAGCAAAGGCAAACAGTTGAGAAATGCTTAATGTTTAAAGTATTTATGGCATTAAAATTTCAGATTAACACTTAATCCCTCAGTGGATATTCCTATCAGGAGAGTTGCTTCTTTAGATTAGAGTGGAAAATTACTCCCTTAGGAGGAAACAAAAGTCCCAGAGTTCCCTGTGTCCCCGTCGACTTCACTTTTGCCCACAGAAGGACAAAGAAGAGCAAAGGGCCCTATGCATGGAGAACAGCCAGGCTCGCGGCACCAACGTTAACCCAACTTGCATCCGAGTTCCAGCAACCCCACTACCATCCTTGGACATTATCAACGTTGCAAAACCCTCTAATCATCTATCCCTTTCCCCACTCTGCTCCTCAAGCCCAAGTTCCCACTATTTGCCTCCTTCTTAAGACCTACTGTCAGCTGTCATTCCTTGTTTGATGGTAAACAAACACTTTTATTATTCAAAGATGTTCCCCCACACTGTAGGTCCTCTGCTATCCTTGCAGAGAAGGAAACTCCACTCTCCACTCTCGCAGAGGCTCCCACTTTGCTGCAGTCATCTGGGGAAGAAACTGTGCTGTATTTTCAAGGTCCGCTTGTGTGCAGAATCCTACCACTTCCACTTCCAAATTTTAATACTGCCTTTAGTCTGTCATTGTCATTCTTGACTCTGACCTCACTACACATTCACCTCAAACTCAGTCACTTGTGTCACCACTTCTTTCTGGAGCACTTTGCAGAAGGCCATTCATAAACCACCTTAGTCTCCTAATACCTTGAGCTCTCAAGACCACACCTTGAGTTTAATTATTCCCTAGAATTTCTGTTGTTTAAGCCACCCAGTCTGTGCTATTTTGTTATGGTAGCCCAAGCAGACTGAGACAACACCCAGTATTAACCTGGGCTCTATATTTGAACTTTTATACTCTACTCTGAAACAATGGGTTTTCTTATGCAAAATTCAGATACATAGGTTTAAGGCCAAAACATGAAGTCAGATGACACTTGACTCTGTTATCCTCTGTCTCCTCCTCTGTAAAACAGGTATGATAGCTCCTTCTCTGCCAGCTTCAGATCATTGCTGTGGCAATCACGCGAACACACTCGGCAAACCTGGACACACCAGGAAATGCAAGCATCACGCAGTCCGGCCCCTGGCAACCTCTTGAGCTCAGAAGGGAGCTGCACGTTATGAATGTTAGCTCCTAGTTTCCTTTTTTACCCAGAACAAGCAGTTATTATAATTCTTAGTTTAAATAATTAAATGGGAAAGTGTCCAGAGGCAGCAGGAAAACTTCAGGCAGTCTATACCAGGGAAGTCTCAAGACAGTCCAGGAGGGAACCTTGGAAAACCTGAGCCAGAGAAAGGAAGAGTAAAACAAATTTCAGGTTAAAGAAGAAAAAGAGTCAAGAAGCTAAGAGAACTCTGGCTTCTTTTCCCAAGGCAACAGTCTGTCGCACAAGCAAAGGCCCTTCCAAGGGGAAGAGGGAGAGCATCTTCTCTGGCTGTCGGGGTTGGTGAGGGTGTAATCAGGAAGAACAAATCTGACTCCATACTGGATCTGTTTCTTTTTCTTTAACCTTTGTGTTCTATTGCTTTTGCTGCAAGTTATTCACTAAAGGGATGGTGCCTATAGCTTCAAGTATACACAGTGGCGCATCTCCAGGAAACCCAACTCCCATGCCTGCGTGTTAAGCTAAAATACCTTTGTTTAGCACAGGGGGAAACATCCTGACCAGGCCCACCTGTGAAAGGCTGCAGGAAAGAAAAAATTAACACAGCCCCTACAGAGTCTGGCCGGAACCCAAAAATATTTACGACCATTTATTGCCTTTTTACTTTACTTCCTCACCTCCTCCTCTTTGTTCTAGAAAAGAAACTAGCGTCCAAACTTGGGCAAAATGGTTTTTTGGGACACTAGTCCACCATCTTCTCAGTGTGCTGGCTTTCCAAATAAAGTCGCTATTCCTTGCCTCAACAGCTCATCTCTCGATTTATCGGCCTGTCATGAGGTCAGCGCTCAATCTTGGACTCGGTAACAAAGGGAGGGAAGTGTGTACTTGAGGCCTAAGAGAAGACAAATCACTGGCCCGGAGCGTGAGTAAAAATGAAAGCAACAATGAGAGGAAGAAAGCGAACGGTCTGAACTTGGACTAAAGTAAATTCGGTCAAACATGATTAAATACACACAATGCCTAGAGCAAAAGCAGGAGCTCAAGTTCACACATCAGCCAAACCACAGTCTCTCACCAGAGCAGCCAAGACACAAAAGTGGTCGGGCGGAGCACCTGCCCAGCAGGGCAGGATGAAGGGATGCCGCACCAGAGGGCCTGGCAGCATCACACGCTCGGTAAGGCCACCTCCAAATCACTGCAGATGCAAAACCAAAAAGTGCACAAGACAAACAACTCCAGGTCAGCACACGCGTGCTGCACTCCCAGCTCTACCACTTCCAAATCCGGACTCGGCGATAATTTACTACACATTTCAGGGCCCCGTTTTTCTCCTCTATAAAGTGGGTTGATAAAAGTGGCTTCACTGGCCTTCCAGGATTGTTGTGAGAATCAGAAAGTTATAAGAGGAAGCATTTCGTAAATGGGAAGGAATCACACACGAGTGGGGTTGGATATAGGTATTTCCGCAGAGCCGCATCCCTGGGACTTGCGCACACGCAAGCTTACGTACAAGCTCTCTGGGGGCCTCAGCAATGTTCATTCTGAGGAGTGCCACTTGCTTTCGGGCAAGCTGGAGCTGTGGCACAGCCGCAGCCGTGGAGGCTGCAGTAATGCTGCCCGGGGCTCTCTTTTCTCTCCCTCCACTCTTTCCTCAGAGCCCTGCCCAGCAACAGCAAACTACAAGCCCTCCAGACTCCCGCACTCCCCACCCACTTCCCCGTGCTTGGATTCCTCATCTCCCCACTTCCCCATCAAGGGCATTACTCACGAGGACCAGGCCTGCTGCCAGGTCCACTGTACCCTCCACTTGCCTCTACCTTTGATGCAACAAATGATGCCCCTTTCTCCTGCCAGTGTGGGAATCATGTTTGCCTTGGCCAGGAGGGTGCAGGGAGAGCAGTGGGGATTTCCTGTGATGGGCTACACCGGCACCCCAGTCCCAAAGGGAATGTTGGGGGCCCTCTTGGAGCTCCCTTAGGGGCACTGAGGCAGCTGGGGGGTCATGGAGGGTCTCAGAGGAGGCTGTGGTCCTGGCTTCATTCCCTCTCCATGCACTCAGGCTGCAGCCCCCCGGCACCACACTGCCACCCGGCCCAGCCCTGGAAGGGCCCTCCCCAGGCCCTTGCCTCCATGGGCCCCAATGCACTGGCCCATCCCCCCTGCTGTCTCCACCTTTTCCTGGTTTCCTGCTCTCCCATCTTTTCAACCCAAATTGGAACTGAGGACTCTGACAAATTCAGTCACACAGAGCTCGCTGTGTTTTCTTTCCTTTTCCCCTTTGTCAGAAAAACAACAACAAAACCTCTGTGCCCACCATCCAGTTTGGCGGTATCTTGTTTACCAAGGTTTACTCACCAACAGGTTTGCTCCCAACTCCTTGTTGTTTGAGCCCCCAACTCCAGGGACAGAGATGAGTTTCGATCCATTGGCGAGATGTTGAAGCACTTGAGAGGGGAAGGAGGCTTGGAGGTCCGTGATAATAGAATGAACATTTTTTTACTGTACTTCACAATTTACAATGTCCTTTCGTGACTACATTATTTTGTTGGAGCCTCACAACAGCTACATAAGGGAGGTTGTTCAGATTAGAAATGTGGACCTCACAAAGGTCACATAACTTGCCCATCAGACATCTGAGCTGATTAGAGATGGTCCTGGAGCCTAAGTCCTCTGCTTCTGACTACCTGCCCTCCACGAGTACTGGAACCGAGGATGGCTCTGGGGTAAAGGCTCTCCTGCCCCAGGAGAGGCTGCCCGTAGCTGCAGAGCCGGGTGAGCAGTAACAGGGACCGAAGGAGTGAGAATGGAGTCCCACGAACGCCCCCGATGAAGGCCTGCTTGGTCAGCGGTCCCTTCTGCTCCTAGAGCTGGCTTTCTCCCAAATGTACAGGAGACTGCATCTTGCTGCCTGTCGAATGGCAGCCTGTAGGAGGCTTCCTTGGACATGAGTGAGGAGAAACTCCAACTCCGTGCCCCTCAACGTGGGCCTCACTAGAACCACCTGGAAGCCTTGTTAGACCTACTGATTATCTGGTCCCCAGGTGATTTAAATCTCCCCAGGTCATTCTGCTGCACAGGGATGATGTAGAATCACTGCTCCAGGTGATAAGAATGAGTGAGGCTGATAAGTGGGATGATGAGAAGGGTGGCTCACAGAAGAGGGGTACCCCAAAATTGAACCAGTGTGCTGTCACCTCTCCACTCTTTCCCCAAACCATTCCCTTTTAACTTGAATTTCTGAGTCCTGCAGTGCTGGTTTGTTCAAGGCTCTAACTTTCTGCCGAATCCCAATGCCCAGCCAGGAGTCTCAGTGCCCAAGAAGCGTCCCCCATCTATTCTAAAGACAATCCCAAAGTGTCACTCCCTGATGGAAAGGAGTGCCAAGGAGAAGGGTGACTGGCTGGCCAAGGACCCGCAGCATAAGACGAGGAACTGTCTGCACAGAGATACCAGCTACCACTCAGCACTTTCAGTGGAGACTGAGGGGCCTCACAGAGTCACTTACGCTCACTAGCTTGCCTTTCAGGCATTTATCGAACAAACTGTCTGAACCAAGCTTCTCCCAGACACCCACTGCTTACTGCCTCCCTGGAGCTAAAGCAAGTAGCACTATATATATATATATATATATATATATATATATATATATATATA
>NW_021703776.1:16138147-16194041 GCF_005190385.1 Monodon monoceros | reverse complement strand
TATATATATATATATATATATATATATATATATATATATATATACACCCAGCACCAGAGTCAGAAGCACCCCCAGAACCTAGGACGCAGCTTAATCATAAGTCCCACCACCTCAGAGAGCCCCGTGCCCAGACCAGGTCACAGGAGCAGGGAGGCTAGATGTGGTCTTATTTAATGTGGGAACAGAGAGTTCTCTATGCGGCATAGGCAGTACAAAGGGAGAGGGTAGATGCTCCTATCACCTGTTTCAATTATCCTAACAATAACCTGTGAGATAATAACTATGATCTCTGTTTTACATCTCGACAGAAGCCCAAGAAAGACACATCTCTAGAACCTAGGAGTCACTAAAAGCAGAAGCGTTCGTACACAGGCCTCAGGTTCAGGGGAAGGTGGGTATTGACTGCTCGTCAATAGCAAATCTGTGCAGAGAAGTAGGCGCTATAGAAATTCGCCAACGCCTGGTGCTAACTCAACCCAAGGGAGAATATTATTCCATAAAAAGAATGAAGTACTGAGTCATGTTACAACATGATGACCCTTGTAAACATTATGCTAAGGGAAAAAAGCCAGTCCGAAAGGACCACATATTGTAGGATGCCATTTATATGAAATGTCTGCAATAGGCAAGTCTGTGGAGACAGAAGGTAGATTCCTGGGGGCTATGGCTGGGGCCAGGGGTGGGGTGGGGAGGAATGCTGTGTGAATGCTAATAAATACGGGGCTCTTTTTTGGGGTGAGAAAAATGTTCTGGAATTAGATAGTGGTGATGGTTGCACGACCTAGTACATTTATTTTATTTTTTTATTTTTTTTATTTTTTTTTTTGCCGTACGCTGGCCTCTCACTGTTGTGGCCTCTCCCGTTGCGGAGCACAGGCTCCGGACGCGCAGGCTCAGCGGCCGTGGCTCACGGGCCCAGCTGCTCCGCGGCATGTGGGATCTTCCCGGACCGGGGCACGAACCTGTGTCCCCTGCAATGGCAGGCAGACTCTCAACCACTGCGCCACCAGGGAAGCCCCCTAGTACATTTATTAAGAGCCACTGAATTGTACACTTTTCATGGTATGTGAATTATATCTCAAAAAACAAACTTTTCATGGTATGTGAATTATATCTCAAAAAACAAAAAAAGAATCCAAGGGTGATGGGCTTCAAAATCTGAAAGGTACCTAGGGTTCCCTGAGGCTTTCAGGGGAGCCTGAGAATCCCCTGTACAAGGTCTCTCAGCTAACAAGTGGCAAAGGCAAAGCGTAAGGCAAAGTTTGTCTGCCTGCTTTTCTTCCGTCCAAGGTCAAGTTCAGTCAGTCCCCTAACTCAGCAGCAATGCTCCTTAGCTCAGGCTGGCTGCTCTCCTCCTAACATCTCACACAGGCCCTCTGCCCCGAGGAGTCGGTGTCCGGGTTAGGACGCCACAGGAGTAAAAGAGGATGGGCACCGTGGGCCTGAGCCACCCTTTGGGAGGTTGGGGGAGCCCTGCGGTGCTGCTATGGACCAGGGTTCAGGGGAGCTCAGAGCCACAGAGGGAACAAGGTCTTTGCATGATCCCAATACCTTTCCTTTGAAGCTCTGGTTACAACATGAATTATTATTATTAATTTTTTTTTTTTTTTTTGCAGTATGCAGGCCTCTCACTGTTGTGGCCTCTCCCGTTGCGGAGCACAGGCTCCGGACGCACAGGCTCAGCAGCCATGGCTCACGGGCCCAGCTGCTCGGCGGCATGTGGGATCTTCCCGGACCGGGGCACGAACCCGCGTCCCCCGCATCGGCAGGCAGACTCTCAACCACTGCACCACCAGCGAAGCCCTGAATTATTATTTTTAACTAAAACATGTTAATGGAATATTTTAGTCTTATAATAATTTTAAAATTACCCCATATTCTCTACATTTTACAATTAATATATATATTAATTTAAATAGACATTCATCTTTTGTTGCAATAATTCTTTTCTTTAGTAATAGCTGTAATATTCTCACGTTTAGCATTTTTCTGCAATAATATAAACATTAGCAATGAGAGAAAATACTTCATCCTTGCCGCTGCTGAATAGTGTAGCAACTGATGTTGACAATCACACGATGATTCCACTTGTCCACTTAAAAGGTTAAAATTACACTTGCAGGGCTTGCCTGGTGGCGCGGTGGTTGAGAGTCCGCCTGCCGATGCGGGGGACACGGGTTCGTGCCCCGGTCCGGGAAGATCCCACATGCCACGGAGCGGCTGGGCCCATGAGCCACGGCCGCTGAGCCTGCGCGTCCGGAGCCTGTGCTCTGCAACGGGAGAGGCCACAGCAGTGAGAGGCCCGCGTACCGCAAAAAAAATTACAGTTACATCTGTATCTTTAATGATTGCCTATGCTAAATAATGTATATCTGTTATTGGATGATATAACTTTCCTTTTCTGCTGTGATACATATTTTAAGCTTTTTTCAAATGTTGAGAGTGTATTAAATCTTTGATATTCGTTTGTGTAGCTCAGAGTCTTAGAGATGGTAATTTACATGGTAATTAGAGAAATAAAAATAGATTATCTATAAAGGAAATGATAACGTTCTATTTTAAAATAGCCCATATTTATTCTGTAGTCCAGAAAGTATGAGGAGCAATTCTAGAGCCAGAAGGTAATTGTATGTTTCATGGGACTATTTTCAACAACATGAAATTATTTATTTGTCCTTTACCTGTTTGTGATTGTTCTCCCTCTAGATTGTAAGCTCCACAAGGATGGGGACTGTACCTGTCTTCCTCACCACCGTGTTGCACTGAGCATGCAGGACAGCACTCAAGCAACCTGAGGCAGAGGGAGAGAGATGAAGAGCTGAAGCATCAAGGAGAGCTGGATTTGTCCTTGTCTACTCAAAACTCACCACCTCATTCAGCTGCACAGGAGGAAACGGCTCCACGGAGGCATAGCGTCCCCTCTTTCTACCTTAGACGCAGTGAGCAGACCTTGAAAAGAAATAGGACTTTTGGATATTAAAGGGGTGAGGCACAAGATCTGCTAAAGAGAATCTGATAATGGAAGTTGGGTGTGGATAAAAGGGGAGTCCTGGGCCACTGGAAACAGGAATGATTAGAGCCAAGTCCAAGGCTATTGGCATGCTCTCTCCTATTTGCTTGATTAAGGGATTCATGGTGGCTAATTGCAGGCCCCATCCCACAGACAGAGATGGCAACCAGAGAGCTAACTCTTCCAGTCTAAGTGGTGATAGCTCTGTCTCCCTGATCTTCCAAATACATTCAAGCATTCCATGAAGTGATATCAAATGAACACATTTGATTCTCCACATTCAGGATAGCAAACTTGGCAAAGTGCCCACCCTCTGCTAGAGATTTAACATGCATCCCCTTGTCTGCCTCTCACCATAATCACAGGATGTAGCTCTCACGATTCCCAGTTTACAGACAAGGAGTCTGTTGAGTATGTGGGGAGTATGGATTAGTACTCAGGCAGCCTGGTGTCAAAGCTTTGCAGGCTTAACCACCACATCTTACTGCTTCCTGCTACCGTCGCCTTCTTAGTAGAACTCCACGGAGCTCCCTTGACAAGGATAATAGCCCAGCACCCCTGTGCTCTGACCTCAACTGTGACTTGTTTACAAAGCTGGCCCTGCACTTATCAGCAAGGGAGGTTCCAGTTCACAAAAGTTAGTAGATTAAAAAATAAAGCAGTTGTCAACAACTGCCTACGTGACATTTTATTTTGAATTTTCATCACATTGGAAACCAGTCCTGTTGTTCCCATTTTGTGAAAACAAGAAAAGCCACAAAGTGTCAGTGACAAAGCAGTCGCCAGGTCCTCTCTGTGATTTGGGCTCCTCCTGCTGTAAGAAAAGTTAAGTCATTGAGGATAAAGCCCTAGGAAAGAGTTATCACATTCCAAATATCTATCAGTGCATCAATGCATCTATCATTGCATCACTTACTTTTCCTTTCCCAAAACAGGACTTTTATTCACATCTACTTTGTTCTCCTTCAAAGAGAAACTGTATTTGAATAAAAGCATCAGTACCACCTGCAGCGCTTCGGCACGTGTACATGAAGTTATTTCTGAAACTGAGGACTGCGGGCTTGGGGCAAGGGAAGCATCTCCCGGCAAAGTTTCACCTGGGATGTTCTGAATTTCAACCTGAGCCCCTGCCTGTGACTCCTGTCTACCTTCAGTGCCGGCTCTGCAGAAAGGCTGCCCAGCCATGCCAGACTTTTCCGAGGCTGTCCCTGGAGGCAGGTGCCTGTGGAGATCCTTTATCTATTTAACAAACAGAATATGGTTCAAAGAAGGATGTAGGGCAACCTAGATACTGAAAGAAAGCAATGGGGAGAGACTGTCTTAGCACATCTAAAGCCTAGAGGCTAGAAAACTAGAAGGATAAAGGAAGAGGTTGCTACAGGAAGACTTCTCCAAGGTGTGGGGACCTAGCATCAGCAAGGACGGGAAATCAAAGGGACACTTTCTCCCTTCGTAAAGCTGTGAAGCTGTGGCCTTCCTAAAGATGAAGCCCACACTGACTGTTATAAGGAGGGCGGAATGCGATTAGAACTTCATCTCTTTGCCTTGAACTTGCAAATAACAGTTCCCCCTGCCTGTTCTCTGAAGCTGGCTGGCCAGGTGCTGCAGAAAAGTGTTCCTTGTCTCTTCTCTGGATGGAAACAGCAGGCATAGGGTACCCTCTGAGGGAGCCCTGCCACCGAGCTGTAATGAACCAAGCCCCCAAGGCAAATGGTGTAAAGCCCAGGACTACCCTAAAGCCACTTTGCTGCCTGACTAAAGCCACGTGGCCTGAATACATTCAAAATAGATTCCTTGTGGAGAAAACCCCCTGAGATTCAACTCATGATTTTCCATGAAGGGAACGGTATCCTCGGATATCCGAAATAGGGCTTCTTAGAAGTGGAGTCGGGACCATCTGTATCTGAATCAGCTAGGGAACCTATTAAGAATTCAGAGTCCTGGGCCCCATCTCAGACTTACTAAATCAGATTTTCTGGGCGGTGGCACCTGGGAATTTGCATTTTGCAGATTTAGGGGATTCTGAGAAATGGTGGGGTTTGGGAATCATTGGACTTGAGAATTAAAGACAAACTCTTAGAAAAATTTGGCCCAGGTGAGACTACAAACATTTTCAGAACAGTATTTTTTTAAGCCCCCTCCTGTTACTATGTGAACAGGAGCTGCAGATTCAGTAGAGGACAAAGGATCTGTACACAGAAAGGTGGCATCCAATTCACTTAAATGTCTGTCTTGCTAACAGTGCAGTCTGCTGCTAAACGGTAGTTTGCCCTGAACAAAAGGAGCAGAGATGACGGTGTTGCAGGTGAATCTGACTTGTGCTTGCAATTGCCATGGAAACGGCAGCCATTATCGCTAGCTAGGATGCCCTCCCAGGCAATCCCTCTGTTCTATTTTAAAAGCTACTGCTTCTGCTTGCTTCAGATTGGAAATCCTTCCTTCTTGGGGCATGGTGCTGAGGGTTTATAAATGTGTATCCAAAAAAGAAGTAAATAGGGAATTGTGCTTTCCTGTCTCTCTGTTTTCTTCTCTTACGCGTCTTCCAAAAGCATCTCAGCATAATCCAAACAGGATGGAAATTCTTCTCCTCTCTTGGCCCAAATCTCATCTTGTCTCTGGCTTGTAGGGGAATAGGAGAGGGTGAGTTTAGGGTTGAAATAATTCATTTGCCTTTCTCCTTTCCCTTCTTAATCGGTAGGCCTAATTATACATGCATCTGCACCAGGATTTTAATTAAGTTGAAATTTTAAAACATTGTTTATTTTACACTGAGTGAAGGGGAAATTTTAAAAGGATGAATATGAGGGGAAACAATGCCACACTTTTGTTCTAGAAACCAGATGTTAATGTTGGGCATGCCATGCACAGTCAGCGGTGTATCTTACATTATGAATTGAACATTTTATCTTTGCCTAAAAATGGTAAAATGACAGCAGCTACAAGCATATGGGTTTATCATATGCTATCACACGGGAAACAAGGCTCCAGTGGCTATGTCCTCACCAAGGGAACTCTCCTCATTCCAGAATCAGGCCTTCCCCCTTCCAGGCTCCGAAACCCAAATGCTCCCGGAGTACATTCATCTCCTCAGGGGCAGACTCACATCCATGAATCCCCCCAAACGGAATGTCAGATCGTTCACTGACAATGAGAAGTACCTCTCACAGGGACGGGAACACATATATTGTATAACCAGTCCTTTCTTCCCCGGTTGGTCAACACAGGGGAAGCCAAATAATATAGTGGTCAAAATGCTGTTTTGTTCATTTACAATCACAAAAAATAAATAACGTTATAAAGAATAGGATACTAAAATCCCTCATAACAGCCTCATTTCTGTAAGCAGAACCAGAGAGGAAGTCAGATAATAATCAGAGATCGCCTAGAGAGCAGGAAATCAGAACAAAGAGCTCTTCAGTGCTTAAAAGCATTAGGCTGACATAGCCTGATGCTTCCACCTACAAGATGTGATTGGTCTGGCCAGTGGGAGGGGATTATTCCCTCTGCCCTGGACAATGTTTTGGAGGCCCTTGCTAACTGTTCCTGGTCACTCAATTTCCTATGCTCCCAAGCTGATCACCATGTTCCTGATTTTCATATTATTTCTTTGATTCAGCTTAACATCAGTCAGGATACTGTCTCTGTGGACTGGGACTGGGGGTGGGGGAGGCATTGTCTTTTAAAAGGCTTTGCATATTCTAGGTTCTGTATTCTGTGCTAAGCTGTGTTGATCTTATAGTTTAACTGTGTGCCAGCTACCTTATTTCAATTTCTTAAGAGTAACCTCTCTGACACTCCCAATAGGTGGGCAACATATCTGAGTACACTTACATTTCTTCAGATTTTCAAGCTATCCCAGCTTGTATTTGAGAAGACAGTAATAAATTCACAACACATCTCTTCCTTAGCGTGGTTCTGATAGTGAGCTGGGCTGAGCCACTTTCAAACGTCATTACAGGGGTATCGTCGGTTGCTTTAGAGTTGCCACCCTCCTTCTTGTCCTTGTCTGTCTTCTCCCCTGGTTACCATGTGTCCATCACCAGTCACCCATTAGGTGAATGCTTGTATCCTAGACTGAGAGGAAGGGCTAGGGGCAGCTGGGGGGTTAGGAGGGTAAAGCAGAGGCTGAGCAAGGACATGCAGATGGAGACATAGGTCCACCGGGCCACTCTTTGGAGGCACAGCACAGAGACCAGTTAGAGAATTTACTTCAATTTGTTCTATTAAAATGTTTATATTTGTTGAACTGAACATCTATTGCATGAAGGTACATGATTTTGCACCTAACTTACTGGTATTTGGATAAATTCTAGTAAACGGCAGGAAAGAGGGAACAAGCACTTAATATAACCCCTAGAGGCCGGTTGCCCTCTTTAGGTTACTAGGGTAAAGGAGCTGGGGACTCGAGTTCTGAAACCTTTAGCCTGGAATGAAACTACCATCCGGAAAGGAAGGATCAGGGCAGGGCAACAAAACAGAATGTAAAAAAACCCCAAAAAACAAAAAAACAGATAAACAGGACCACGCAGCCTGTTACCGACCCTCCCTAACCTGTCCCCTACAAGGGTCCTGCTGCTGCCCTCTGCCATTCCAGCCAGTAGAAGACCCAGCTCCGTTTGGGACAGGCCGTGGGCGGGGCTGCTTTATAGGATCTCATTTTGGGGGGTGGGGAGGGGGCGGAGTTCTCCTGGGTTTAGAGCATGCGTGTTGCTCACGGGCTCCAGACGGAAGTACGCCGTGCAGGCCTCTGCGCAGGGCCCGCCGCCCGTGTTGCATAGCAGTGTCCTGGGCAGCGCGTTTCCACACGGCCCGCGGGAGTCGAGGTGTCAGGCGCTGCGGTTCTGCGTTGGGAACTCTAATCCCTGTTAGATGCAAGGCCTCTGCACGCGGCCCCCTAAGGCAAGTGAAACTACACGAAGCCCAAAAGAGGAGGTTAGGCCTTCTCACCTAGGTTCCATTTTATTTTTCCCAGGGACTCCAGTGGGCTTTGCCGGTGACAAATGTGTAGATTCCGTAAGAGATGTGTGCGGTGAGGGCATCAAGGGGTGGGAGCCTCTTTGAGAGGTCCAGACATCACCTTCCCCTGCCCTTGGACCCTTAACTCTACTTCGAGCTTGTGGGTCTCCTGGGCTGAAGCAGAGGCCGCTAGCTCTTGGCTACCGGGGCACCGTTAGGGTTTCTGCATGGAAAGTGTGAGCTCAGCATTCAGCCTCCACCCTGGAGAGACAGCAGACTCCCGGAGTGGCCTTCGTGGGGCATTTGTGGGGCTCTGCAGCAATCTGAAGGCATGCAGAATCCCAGCCTGGGCTTCTGCCATCTCCAGAAAACTGGGGATCTCACCTGAACGAGGAGAGTCTTAAGATTCTGCTGGAAGAGTCTGAGGTTGTTTAACTTCACTCGCTGTATTGAGAGTCGTGCTGGTCCAGGCTGATCCCGAAGGAGACAACAACAGGTTACTCTATGGAGCTAGTGGGGGCTACTCTTCAGGTTCCAGAGTAACCCCGGGAAGGAAAAGATGAGATATGCCCCGGGATCTACCCAAAGTTAAAACCTAGGACTTAAGTTGAGGCAACCCAGATAAGCAAAAGGACAGTTTACCAATTTTAGGCCACAAAGATCCTAGCGCCTTAAATTTTGCAATGTAGAAACAAGATAATGTTGGATAGGATTCAGGATTCCTGTAATGGATGTTAAAAAGAGTTGATTGAATAGACATTTTCTGAACTGTTATTAAACTTCTATGTAGGAAGGAAGGAGGAGGAAAGGAAAAGTGGAGAGACTGGGAAATGTTTTCTCATTTGGAGGTACCAGAGTTTTATTTCTTTTTTAAGCAGAACCATTGGAACTACCCAAGTCTACATTGACTAATTGGTGATAGTATATATATATACACATATAAATGCGTGTGTGTGTATATATGTATATATATATATATATATAGTATAAATATATATATAATGTTTTAACTTGGAGATATAAAAAAGCTAGGCATATACCATGAAACAACATCCAAATAAAAGTGAAAGGGGGTAAGAACTCCAGAATTTGAGTTTAATTACTAAGAAAATGTCTACTTGAAAAGCTGTAGTAGCCCAATACACAGGTGAGTCCTTCTGTAAAGAAATCAGTTATGGCATTAAAACCATTCATACATCTACACACTCTAGTTCTGCAATATTTCCTATTGCAAGTAAATTCATATTCAAAATTTTAAAACTGTCTTCAGTCCAATTAAAAAAATAAAAATGGTTTAAAACTCACTAATTTAAAACAAAGCAGCTACACTGGAAAATTCCATTGGTTTACAAAGACAGTCCCCAATTGAGGATTTTTTTTACTTTACAATGGCGTGAAAGCAATACACATTCAGTAGGAACCATACTTCGAATTTTGAATTGTGATCTTTTCCTGGGCTAGCAATATGCAGTGCAATACTCTCTCATGATGCTGGTGAGGGCAGGAACACAGCTCCCAGTCATGAAGGTAAACAACTGATACAACCACTCTATCCAGACAATTGTTCAGTTTTTCGATTTCAGTACAGTATTCAATAAATGACAAGAAATGTTCAACACTTTATTATAAAACAGGCTTTGTGTTAGATGATTTTGTGCAACTGTAGGCTAATGTAAGTGCTTTGAGCATGTTCAGGCTACGCTAAGCTATGATGTTTAGTCGGTTAGGGGTATTAAATGCATTTTTGACTTCTGATAGTTTCAACTTACTATGGGTTTATCAGGATGTAACCCCCTCATAAGTCCAGGAAGATCTGTCTGTATTTTCAAACTTGAACCATTTGAGCTATCTAGCTCCACATGAACTAAATGACAGAAGCTAAGGTTTCTAGAGTGGATGATGGTGTCTGTGGGTGAAACCCTTTTCATTCAGCTGCTTGGGAGGATCCATAGCCTGATGGGCAGCCCCTACCCTGCTCACCTGAGAGCAAAGACTATGAGCCACAGCCCTGCCTGCTCAGTGTCACCCCATGCAGAGTGTCACCTTGAAGGGTCCTTCTTACATTACGGCAGAAGAAAGCCACACTAGCTACTCAGTCTCTCCTTCTTCTGTATGAACAGACAGCTTAGGATTACCAGGCATAAGAAGAAAACCAGCAACAAGAAAGTGAGACCAAGATAAGTAATTGGAAAAACAGAAATAATTCAGGAAACAAAGCAATTTTAATGAAAATCCTCAGAGAGATTAGCTGTCCTTAAACCAAGGTGAAGATACTATAAATAAGGAGCAATCAAAAAACAGAATGAACCATTAGAAATGATTAATTACTAATATTTTTAAAAATGTAATAGAAGAATGGAAAAGTCAAGGACATTGCTCAAACGTTAGAACAAAAAGACAGAAATTTTAAAATGAGATAAAAGTTGAGACAACTTTATGTTTTGTATATTTTACCACAATAAAAAATAAAAAAAAGTTGAGACGACTAATTCAGCAAGTCTATCATTCAACAAATCAACTTTCAAGAGAGCACAGAGACCATGAAGAAGACGAAATTAGCAAAGAAATAATGGAAATCTTTTAAAGCTATGTGGTCACAAATCTTCCAGTTGAAAAGATCTATTAAATACCTAATTCAAGAATTTAAAAATACTTATTCCTAAACATGTTACTATGAAATTTCAGAACACCAAGCATAAAGAGAACATCTTCAAATCTTCCAGAAAGTAAAAACAAGTCAGCCACAAAAGAACAAGCCAAACTAGCATCTGATTTCTTATTAGTAACAGTGGGTGCTGGAAAGCAATGGAGCTATGCTCTCAAAGGTCTAAGAGCAAATAATTTCCAATCTGTTGTGGACTGTCTTGGACTATGAATCTGTATATTTCCTGTGTGTTTCTTTAACCTCTTTACCTACTCATGTGAACCCCTAGGATCCATTTTCTTCCACTCAGTTCTACTCAGATAGGCATGAGTCACCCACTTTGGAAGCAGCAACAAAGACTATAAAATTAAAAGGAAAAAGCCTTTGGACAGAGGACCAGACGGAAAGATACATCTGCATGCTTGAAGGGCTAGTTTTTCCACTCTAAAGCCTAGATAAAATATGGACCAGGAAAGGGAAGAAAAAGGCAAAGGGACCACTTCAGAAAGGAATGAAGAAAACTCTAAGAGAGGAATTGGCAGGATGGGGAAAGCTTTTATGACAGATGTCACTTGGTTGCCTGGAAACTGATTTGGTGCTGGGCTGTCCACACTGGCTGCAGTCTCTAGTGAGAAACTCCACCCTTTTTGTCAATAGATGGTCATCATCCATTGAGTGTCCAGTTTGATGGGGCACTCATTCGTATGGGTGGATTATCCACTCTCTGATGGTGTACCTAAGATATTTTGTGGGATGTTGGTAACATGAATATATCAAGACAGGGTTGGACAAAACCAGTTGAAAATTGCACTGTTCTGGTTATACTTGAATACTATACCCAGGCAAACTATCAAATGTGTTAACAAAACTGAGATACTTTGAGACATGCATATCTCAAATGTTTTATACTATTTTTAAGAAGTTTCTTGATCTCTTTTTGCAAAATGAGGGAGAGAACCAAGAAACAAGAAGTTATGGGATTCAGGAAACAGTAGATGCAATACAAAAGAGCAGTTAAGGAAAGTCCTGGTATTTCCAGAATGATAGCTGTAGTGCAGGTCTAGGTAAAAAGCAATTCCTGTAGAAGTAGGAGGATGGAGTTCTCTGGACAAAAGGGAGGTCTTTGAGAGGGTGATCTTGATGGAAAAGATGGTGTATGGACAGAATGTTTGTGTCCTCCAAAATTCATATGTTGAAATCCTACCCCTCAGCATGATGGTATTAAGAGTTGGAGTCTTGGGGAGGTTATTAGGATTAGATAAGGTCATGAGGGTAGAGAATGGGATTAGTGCCCTTATAAGAGTCATGAGAGCTTGCTTCCTCTCTCTGTGCTCTCTACCATTAAGGATACAATAAGAAGTTGCAATCTGCGGCCTGGAAGAGGGCCCTCAACAGAACCCAATGGCACTGGCACCCTGATCTTGGACTTCCAGCCTCCAGAACTGTGAGAAATAAGTTTTTGTTGTTTAAGCCACCCAGTGTGTGATATGCTGTTATAACAACCTGGTCTAAGACAGATGGTATGATGGAATAGAATTTGTCAAAGCCAGTGCTTTAAGAAAAAGAGAGAGAGAGAGAGAGAGAGGCATTTAGAAACTTAAAAATAAAACTCCACAAGAAAAATATATCTAAATATGTGGCAAACTCAAGTACATAATGGTTTTTAAAAATTTCTATATTATAAGAAAAGAGAACTCCATTTGACTTTCTTACAAATTTCTAAACTGTAAGAAAAGAAATCCTCCTACCGGTGCTGAGTTTATATCATTTGGCTCAGTAAAGAAGTGAAAATATTTCAAGCACATAACTTGGGCGAGCATTTGCACACGCCTAATAACACAAAAGTTGCTTTTTTGGCTTGCAAGGAAGACTTGACTGTGGTAGCAGAACAGAATACAAATTGGTAATCTTGATAATGTAAAAGGTAAAAATGACAAAAGGAGGGCCATGGCAGGAGGAGGAAAGCTAGAGAAAAGGATGGAGAACGATTTTCTTTTTATAAAGCTGGGAGTCAATAGATAATGCTGAAAGTTGATGACACAAGAAACAGGTTGAAGTAAATTATTTACAGTCACAAAGATAACCAATAGAAGAACCGGGGGGGGGGGGGGGGGAAACAAGATAGACATCTAGCATTGGAAGGAGTGGAGAATAGTATCAAATATGAGAACTAATACAAATATTTTTTAATATTGACTGTCTTAGTTCAGGCTGTTATGACAGAATATCATACAATGGCATTGGGAGGTTTAAACAACAGAAATTATTTCTCATATTTCTAGAGGTTGGGAAATCCAAGAACAAGATACCAGCAGATCTAGTATCCGGTGAGAGTACTCTTTGTGGTCTATTGGGGACTGTATCCTCATGGGAGAGGGGGAGGGGAAAGGGAGGGGGCAGCAGGGGGAGAGAGAGAGAGGAAGGGGGAGAGGGAGAGAAAGTTCTTTCCTCCTGTGTCTCTTCTTATAAGGGCACTAAGCCCATCTTAACAGCCCCACCCTCATGACCTAATTAGTCCCCAAGTGCTCTACCTCCAAATACCATCACACTGGGGATTATGGTTTCAATATATGAATTTTGAGGGGACACAAACATTCATTCCATAGCATCAACTATGGAAAGTGAACCTGAGGCTGGAGAGAGGTGGAGAGACTATTGTTTATTGTTGTATACTCCTCTATGCTCTTTGATTTATTTTGAGCAAATACTTCTTTGATTAAAACATTTTAGATGCATTTCAGGAATCACCTCCTCTGTGAAGCCTTCTCTGACCTCCCTCTACTAGCAGAGCTGGGCATTCCTTATGCTCTGGTTGTACTTATACCAGATGTTATGGCCTAAATTGTACCCCCTCAAAATGGATATGGGGCGCTCTAACCCCCATGTGACTATATTTGGAACTAGGGCCTTTAAGGAAGTAATGAAGATTAAATGAAAAACAACAAGGTCCTACTGTATAGCACAGGGAACTATATTCAATATCCTGTAATAAACCATAATGGAAAAGTATATGAAAAAGAATATGTATGTGTGTATATATATATATATATATATATATATATATATATGACAGTCACTTTGCTGTACAGCAGAAATTAACATTGTAAATCAACTATACTTCAATAAAATAAATTTTTTTAAAAAAGGTTAAATGAAGTCTTAAGGGTAGAGTCCTGATCCAATAAAAACTGGTGTCCTAGTAAGAAAAGGAAGAGACACCAGAGCTTTCTGCCAAGTGAGGACACAGCAAAAAGGCAGCTGTCCCAAAGCCAGGAAGAGAACTCTCACCAGAACTTGACCATCTGACCATGATGGTACCCTGATCTCAACTTCCAGCCTCCAGAACTGTGAGAAAACAAATTTCTGTTGTTTAAGCCACCCAGTCTATGATATTTTGTTGTAACAGCCTGAGCTAATACACCAGATTCTACTGCCATGATTTGATACATTTGTCTCCTCTTCTGGATTATAGACTCCTGAGAGCAAAGCCCCATATTAATATAACTGCCATATATTGAGGACTTACTATGTGCCAATCACTGTATGAGGTACTCACACCTTACAACTTCATAACATCAAAACTATTATCCTCATTTTACAGATAAAGAAACTAAGACTTGAAGAAATTATGTGGTTTGTCTAAATTCGTTAGAATCCATTTATACCTGGCTCACACCACCATACTGCCTTCTGTCTTCCGTTTCCTTGCCTCCTAGCAGTTCCTCACACATAGCTGGTTTTGCGAGGTTGTTTGTTAATTTCTTGGATAAATGTATTCCAGTGTCATCAAGGGAAAAGCACTTGTCTCTCCTTACAATAATATATTCCTGAACTTAATGTTCTTGAACACTCCCATCTCCCATAATAATAAAATTAAATAAAATTTAAAATCCCCTCCTCCAGACAGATCCATCTATGTAACTTGCAGAGCTCAGTGCAAAATGAAATTACAGGGCCTCTTGTTGAAAAATTATTAAGAATTTCAAGAGCTTCCAGGTTGGTGAACACATGGAGACTTGGGGAGAGTGGTGCATCATGGAAGCGCCACGCTCCTTCCCACATACATTGCCTTATGCTTCTCTTCCACCTGGCTGTTCCTCAGCTAAATCCTTTTATGATAAACTGATAAACATTGCCCATTCTGGACACCCACTTTGCTTTATTCACAGAACAGCTCACCCCAGCGATCTCTCCGCAGCAATATGTTGAGATCCTCCTTGTTCATTTTTCAGCCTCAGAGTCCTCCACCGGGTGCCTTGTCCACCCAGTCCCTGCTGATGGACATTTTCCCTGTTTCTAGTCTTCTGCTATTACAATGAATTAAAGAAAAAAAGAAAGAAAGAAGTTCACAATGGCAACAGCAGAGCATTAAGTGAAGTGCAGGGCCCTTCTACGCACAGGGCCTTGTGTGAATGTACAGTCACATGCCCATGAAGCCAGTCAGCCCCACCTGCAACATTTTCCTCTATCTTTCTTTTGAAATCAGTCATAAGTCTAAGTTTCTAGCCATCACATATGCAATTGTTAGTCACACAAGAGCATAGGTTCAGGTAGGTTGAGGGTAATTGTGCATCACAGACCCTTTTCTCCTTTGTTTCTCTGTTTCCTGGAAATGGTTCATTTGTCTATCAAGAACCAGCACTTAACACTAATTCAAAAAGATACATGCACCCCAATGTTCATAGCAGCATTATTTACAACAGCCAAGATATGGAAGCAATCTAAGTGTCCATCAATAGACAAATGGATAAAGAAGATGTGGCATGTATATATACACATACACACACATATACATACATACACAATGGAATATTACTCAGTCATAAAAAAAGAATGAAATTTTGCCATTCGTAACAACATAGATGGACCAGGAGGGTATTATGCTTAGTGAAATAAGTCAAACAGAGAAAGACAAATATTGTATGTTTTCACTTACATGTGGAATCTAAAAAATAAACAAAATGAATATAACAAAACAGAAACTCGCAGATACAAACCAGTGGTTACCAGTGGGGAGAGGGGTGGGAGGGCAAGATAGGGGTAGGGGATTAAGAGGTACAAACTGTTGGGTTGGCCAAAAGGTTTGTTCATTTTTGTCCATAATATGGCTCTAGTAGCACTCAGTTGTCTTTAACTTCATTCGAAACAGTTTTGTTAGATTGTACGTGACAGCTGTCATCAGCGTGCATTTAAAAAAAGACATCAAAATTGGTAGATTTTTGTGTAGCCATTTTAATGAAGATGGAAGAAAAAAGCAACATTTTCAACATATCGTGCTTTACTATTTCAAGAAAGGTAAAAATACAACTGAAACGCAAAAAAAAATATTTATGCACCTTTATGGAGAATGTGCTGTGACTGATCAAAAATGTGTCAAAAGTGGTTTGCGAAGTTTCGTGCTAGAGATTTCTTGCTGGACGATGCTCCATGGTCAGGTAGACCAGTTGAAGTTGGTAGTGATCAAACTGAGACATTAACTGAGAAAAATCGACGTTATACCACAAGGGAGATAGCCGACATACTCAAAATATCCAAATTAAGAACTGAAAATCATTTGTACCAGCTTGGTTATGTTAATCACTTTGATGTATGGGTTCCACATAAGTTAAGTGAAAAAAACCTTCTTGAGTGTATTTCCACACGTGATTCTCTACTTAAACGTAATGAAAACCTTCCATTTTTAAAACAAATTGTGAGGGGTGATGAAAAGTGGATACTGTACAATAATGTGGAGTGGAAGAGATCGTGGGACAAATGAAATGAACCACCACTAACCACACCAAAGGCCGGTCTTCATCCAAAGAAGGTGATGTGTATATGGTGGGATTAGAAAGGAGTCCTCTGTTATGAGCTCCTTCCGGAAAACCAAACAATTAATTCCAACAAGTACTGCTCTCAGACCAACTGAATGCAGCACTTGATGAAAAGCGTCCAGAATTAGTCAACAGAGAATGAATAATCATCCATCAGGATGACGCAAGACCGCATATTTCTTTGATGACCAGGCAAAAACTGTTACAGTTTGGCTGGGAAGTTCTGATTCATCCACTATATTCACCAGACATTGCACCTTTGGATTTCCATTACTTAGGTCTTTACAAAATTCTCTTAATGGAAAAAATTTCAATTCCCTGGAAGACTGTAAAAGGCACCTGGAACAGTTCTTTGCTCAAAAAGATAAAAAGTTTTGGGAAGATGGAATCATGAAGCTGCCTGGAAAATGGCAGAAGACAGTGGAACAAAAGAGCGAATACGTTGTTCAATAAAGCTCTTGGTGAAAATGAAAAATGTGTCTGTTATTTTTATCTAAAAACCAAAGGCACTTTTTTGCCAACCCAACACTATGTATAAAATAAGCTACAAGGATATATTGTACAGCACAGGGACTATAGCCAATATTTTATAATAACTATAGATGGAGTATAATCTATAAAAATTTGATTCACTATATCGTATACCTGAAACTAATATAATATTGTAAATAAACTATACCACAATAAAAATAAAAAAATAAATAAGATACAAAGATGTAATGTACAGCACAGGGAATAAAGCCAATATTTTATAATAACTTTATATGGAGTATAATCTATAAAAATATTGAATCATTATGTTGTACACCTGAAACTAATATTGTAAATCGACTATTCTTCAATTTAAAAAAAAGAACCAGCACTTGAGAGAGAGAATTCTCAATAGACATGCAGAGCTGCATTAGTCAACAACAAAAAGCAGTAGTGGAATGTGATAAATTAGCAATGGGAGTTGAATGCCTATGATCCAGATTTTACTCCAGAAAGGGGAAATACATAAAACTCCATATAAATATATTACAAAATTGGAAGATATATTAATTACAGGAGATGAAAACATTTGGCCCATTGCCTCACAATCTAATTCATCTTTGAATACATTCAGTTGTTAACATCAAAGCTGCCAGCCCTGGCAGAATTATTCCATATGAGGTGCTCCATTCTCAGTCAGTGGTTTGGAGTTTTTAAACAAGGAATTGCCAATCCAGTGCTTCTAGGAGCCAGACAGGTACTTGGATAAGTGAGGTCAGCCAACTGAGGACTTGGGAAACTGGAGACCACTTCGGGGCCTCTACTGCAGCTGTTCCCCTGGTCCAGTTGACTCTTAGCAGTGTGGACTGATATGGTCTGAGCTTCTGAATTTTCAAGCAAACCCAGAAATGAGTTTTTCCCAAATTGTAAATGTGTAAATGTTAGCAACTAATTTTAATAATTAAAAGAAAAATATGGTCAAATAAGAATTGTCTGGGGGCTGGAAATGGTCATGAGCCCTTAGCTTGAGCCCTCCATGACAAAAGATTCATTTTATCATACAGAGTTCTGAGACAACTAAGTTTGGACTAGCGTCCCATATACAAATCCATCACTCACAGGAACGCTTGAGTGGCTAGGTTGTTTGAGTTAGGAAGAGCAAAGAGCCTAAGCCAGTGGTTTGCAAACTCCACCACTCCAGAGGACATTTGGCACTGTCTGGAGACATTTTTGATCGTCTCAATAGGTGGGGATGCTACTGGCATCTATCCGGTGGGTAGAGGCTAGGGATGCTGCTAAATATCCTATAATGCAGAGAACAGCTCCACAACAAATATTCGTCCAACCAAAATGGCAATAGTGCTGAGGCTGAGAAATCAGCTCTCAGGCAGTGATTCACCCCCAGAATGTGGCTCTCAGGCCAAAGCTTAAAATGCAGATCCCTGGGCCCCGACCCAGGCTACTCAGTCTAATGCCCTGTAACACCCAGATATGTGCATTTTAGAAATCTTCCCAGGTGATGTTAATGCATGCCATAATGTAAGAGCCATTGAACTGAAATAACCGATCTAAAGACTCATTTATATCTAGAGAGTTACCATGGCATGTTTAGCAAGGATGCATGTTTAATGATAACAGAGAAAACTTTTAAGCTGCAAAATACTGCACAGACAAAGCAATAGTATCAGAATAATCCACCCACAATCACAGCCTGTTCCAAAAAGATAGGAGTTATAAAGAAGAAAAACTGTCATCACATCTTTACCCTCCAAGTACAGATCATTTCCGAGAGCGCTGAAGATATTTTTTAAGTTTATCAACATGAAAAACAAAACAGCTATAAAAATCACAATTTTAAAAGCAATCTGTATTCCTCAAGCATTGCAAATTGAAGCATTTGAAATTAGGATATGGGAAATTAAAGAGAATATATTATAGATGTCCTTACTGCCACCTTCAATACATGTCATAGCAATGGGAAAACTAGTTTAAACTTTATAAAGCAACTTATATGTAAGTTTGTTTTGTCATTTTCCGTTAACACTAAAAATGTAAATTTTAAAAGAAACACTGCCTGGAGCCCTCGCTCACTTGTGGGGTGTATTAGAAGCATCCCCATTCCAGAAAGGTCAATAGATACTCTTCCCTTCTTCTCTGTCCAGTTAAGTCCCTACTAGAGTGAGCTGCTGTTATTCACAGAACTGCATCCCACCCCTGGAAGGTCAGGCATGTGTAGTGGTCATCATCCGTAGTGGACATAAATGGAAAATTCAGCCCAGAAGCATAAGCACAGTTAAGGAGAGATTTGTCCCTGGGCTGACGCAATAAGAATTTCAAGGCTGTAAACCCAGATGAAAGGACTGGGAGAAGTAGCTTCCTGGGTAGTAAAATCATTGCCTTGTATGCTAGTGTAAGTTTTTTCTGACTTGGGGCTTATATAAAAGGCATCTTTGCAGGCTGACAAGACCACTGAATTCTAAAAAGGCATCTAGAAGGTAAAGCCTTATGTGGAGAGCCTTCCCACACTCTGGCAAACTTACCTTGTTTATAACCTTTGTGCTGTCCTTTTTCACTGCTTTTGGGGGAAACCAAAATAAAATTGGCCATACCTAAGCCAAATTGCCTATCCTCAAACCCAGATGAGCTTCTGTGGTCTGGACTAACTCAGAGTGAGGAAAAAGGTTGAGAGACATGGCTTACCCTGGGGAGTAGAGGTATAGGGGCTCACTCCCGGAAGCAGCACTACTACTTCATGTCCACAGAGGAAGGAGAGCCATCAAAATCCTTAGGACATTACATAAAGAAAACACTCTTGAGTTTACACTTAAAAAAAACAAAATCCTTAGGATAGAAAAGACAACCCTCCGGGGCTTCCCTCCCCTCCCAGCATCACCCTAATGACATCCTTGATAATCACACAAGGCCACCCAGCCCCTTATTCGTACTTGGGACTCTCATACCGCCTCTCAATGCCTGTCCGTCATTCTGTTCAAGGCTCTCTACCTCCCTCCCCAAAAGATAGATACTCAGGGTTCATTCTGCAGAGTTCTTTCAAGTTGAGATGAATGTGATAAAACTCACTAATGTGTGAAGAAAGCAATTTGTTACCTCTATAGGGGTTCAGAATATATCACCCCCAAATATGCCACTTTGGCATCCTGATTATTTTGAATTAAGGTACTTGAGAGACAGCTGGTGCAAGAAGAACACTTTGACCCACCTACGTCTCCCTGAAAGAGAAGAAATGTCCCATGTGAAAGGTACCCTGTACCAGGAGGGCAGAAGGCATCCCTGGTAAGTCACCAGAGGCAGGGCATTTAGGGCCAACAAGGGCAAACAAGGCAAACTTGTTACTTCATCGTTTTACTATTTTGTCTTGTCAATTCCTCACAAATTGTTTCCTTGTCTAAAAGGTATAAAAGTTTCCTATTTTGGTCACTTCTTTGAATTTCATGTCTTTATGTGGCTCCAGCACATATGTCCACATGTAATTAAATTTGTTTTTCTTAATCTGTCTTTTATTACTAGGGATTCTCAGTCAAGCACCTAGAAGGGTACAGGGAAAATTATATATCCTCTCCTATACCTCCTCCCAGAGAATATTTATATCTTAGAAGCTGTTAATAACAGAAAAGTGATACTTAATCCAACATAACTGATCTGTAAAGTAAATTTTCAAGGACCAAATCTCCCCAGTGGAGATCTTACACCCCTCAAATCATCTTGGGTAGTCAGAATGTGAGCCATGGAAAGATGGACCTTGTAAAGACAAGTCAGTTGGTGAGTTCTCCATCATTCAAATCCATCAAGAAATGGAGATGCCCTTTCCCAAAATTATGTTTGAAAACAGAAAAGTTAGATAGCATTCTACCTGGAGCATACGGTACAAATTCCTTTATCTTCAAAAACAAACCCAGCAAATTCCCAAAGAGAGTGCACTTCAAACTGAAAAAGCACCCAGTCATTTTCCATTGCAGGGAATGAGGGGAAATAAGAAAGACTGTCTCTCCCTCGGCCTCATTCTGAATCAGCTTGCCCATCTATGAAGCTGAACTTCTCCTATGCAGATAGCACAGATATCCGTTGTCTCATTATCTAATGTCCCTCTGCTAAGACTAACGATGGTTTTAAAGCAGTCTGTTACATAAGGAAGAGTTTTCTATTATTATAATAAATATTAAGTTACAGATCTGAGAATGTGGCAAAGTATTTTCAAAACCACAAAGAGACATCAATGAAAAAGAGCTGCAGCTCGATAGAAAACGCTAGAGCATTGAGTCTCTGTCCTGCTCTAAGCGCCAATTCCTCCCCTTCAGGTTGTGTGGTCCCAGCTGAGGCAGGGAAAGGTAGGCTAAACAGCCTTTAATAGTTTACAGCTGAGGACCATTTAGATCTCAAGCTTTCTCTCAAAAGAGAAGAGCCCAGGTGGCTTGGGGTAGTGGGTCAAAGATGAATTTTAATCTTGAGTCAGAAGACTCATAAGAAAGTTTAGCTATAAAGTATGGAATGAGTGCTATGCCTGTCATTAAGGAAAAAGGTAGCGTGAAACGAAGGAAAGAGAGATGTAGCCTTTCAGTCCCAGTTCTGTCACTAAGTTATCATCATTCACTGGAATGTAAGCTATATGTGGGCAGGGACTTTCTGTTTTACTCACTGCTATATTCCCAGCACCGAAGTGGCACATATTAGGCGCTGAATAAATATTTACCAAACGAATCAATACATTATTGCTGTCTTGAAGAAGTCAAACAGACAGCCCTTAGGGACTATTTCTTCACTGATTCTTTCTCTATTTGCCCCACAGCACTACTGCCCTTGTCAAAAGAGCATGAGGCATGAGCAGCGTGTGTGGAAAGAAGCTGATGAGGTGATGCCGGTGATGCCCTGGAGGAAAGTTGCAAGGCCTGAAGGTACAGTTGGGGAACTTGGGTGGCAGGTCGACTGGTCAGAAGGGAAGGGCAGCCTGAGCTACCTGTGAACGCAGAGATGCCGAGGTTGGAGGAGGAAAGGAGAGCTGCCAGGGCGGCAGCAGGAGCTGACCAGAGGGACTTTGTTGAAGCAGAGCAGGAAAGCTGTTGAAGCAGCCAGTCTTCTGCTGGCTTTGGCCGAGGGGCTAGTGGAGATGAGCCATCAGCTGCAAATGGAGCCAGTGGAGGAGAGGGAGAGCAGAGGGAAGTTGAAGAATTAAGGCAGACTGGTCAAAACGGAAGGCAGGCGGATATTGGACTAGCCATTTTTGCCTTCCGTAAAAAAGGAAAGGCAGGCGTCCCTGGTGGCGCAGTGGTTGCGAGTCCGCCTGCCAACAAAGGGGAAGCGGGTTCGTGACGCGGTCCGGGAGGATCCCAGGTGCCGCGGAACGGCTGGGTCCGTGAGCCATGGCAGCTGAGCCTGCGCGTCTGGAGCCTGTGCTCCGCAACGGGAGAGGCCACAACAGTGAGAGGCCCGCGTACCGCAAAAAAAAAAAAAAAAAAAAGCATTTGTCTTTAAATTTGGTTTTTTTAGGAAACAAATGGTAAAATATATACACTGTGGATTCTGAATTTCCCCATCACAGAGTGTGAATGTGTTGGTTCGGTTTCGAAGCTCCTGAATATATTCTTTGGGGTGGGTGACACTGTCCTTGTTATCTCACGTGGAGGTGGGAGGCCTTCCACCAACTTCGCAAATAATGGCAACAAACCTCCATGATCCCAAAGCCACCTCCATGGTGGTATCGGATGTGTTTCAGGTACTGGCCTCTCCCTGAAGTGGACTCAGCTGTATATATTCAGCTGGATCTGAATTCCACATGGTGGGATCTGAATTCCACATGGTGGGATCTGAATTCCACATGGTGGGATCTGAATTCCACATGGTGGTCTCTCACTGCCATATCTTGTGCTTCTAAGAGAACCTCCTCCATTATTTGGGCCCCTTTTTCGTCACTAAATTCCAGCTGAGCTAAATCCTGGTCAGTGGACATTCCTCGAATCAGTTTAGCCAAATACCACATCTTGTCTTTGCTGTACTTTGTCTTCGACAAATGTAGATTTCAGCTGGCCTCTGAGGAGGTCCTTCAGGTAGTTGTGGAGGATAAACAATTTTTTTCTCCCATTTTCGAGAAATTTCAAGAGAAACACTGGTGTGGATATGTGATTAGGGTAAAATGTTATGAGATGAAAGGAACCCCAAGACCAGCTTCCCCCTCAGATTCTGCATCCATAACACATCCAAACGTTCCAGTCTTGCCACTACCATCTTTCCTGGAACCCGTAAGTTGTTTATTTGGGAATGTGATTCTGGGGGCTATAGGGCAGGACAGGAGAGGGGAACAGGGAAGGAGGGAGAAACAATACAAGGATATGAAACTGAACTGGCCATTGCTAAGGACATGTGGTGCTCCATCCTGACCAGACCTTCTGAAGAGCTGATGGAAAGCACCTCTGAACTGTCAACAGAGGAGAGGACATGGGGAACGGTTGTTAATTCCCCCACGCTTCTGGGCTGTGCACAGGTCGGTTCCCACAGGCGTCCCTTGCCTCAGCATCATCAAAACCCCAAGGCCAGAACTGAGAGGTTCACTGCACAGGCTCAAGTGCATCCACACGAGGTCCATCAAAGCCCACAGGAAACTGGTCATCACAGCAGTGGCCAGATAGGAGGTGGGGCTGGGAGGTTTGGACGTGGGGCGCAGTCACACCTGGCTTCTCTCTGATCTGCTGGTGCCCTGCCTCTAAGTCCAGTTCACAGAGTTATGATCAAGGTGGTGGCTAGTTGCAATCTTTGCAAGGACTTGACATAAAGGGACTAGTGGGACAAGCTGCAGCTAGCTTACAGGCCATTGTTCATATTTAAGACTTCCCTCCTTTGCCATAAACTGACATCAGTGGTTCTCAAATTTTTCACAATAGAAACATCTGAGCAGCTTTTATAAAGTCCTTAGCCTAGGCTGTAACCCAGATAATAAACCAGTGTAGTTATCTAATTAGAAAATTAACATCGATAACAGCATTACCTAATTTACAGACATTGCTCAAATTTCCCCGCTTGTCCTCTCCTGTCCTTTTTTTGTCCATGATCCAATCCGGGATCAAATGCTTTCAGTTCTCCCGACTGCTTCGTGTCCTCCTACCTGCAAGAGTTTCTCAGTCTTTCCTTATTATGACCTTGACACTTTTGAAGAGGACAGGTCAGTTATTTTACAGAATGTGCCTCAGTTTGGGTTTGCCTGGTGATGTTTCATGATTCGACTGAGGTTGTACATTTTTGGCAAGAACATCTCAGAAGGAATATTGTGCACTTCTCAATGCATTATATTATGGTTATATGATGTTGATGTGTCTTACTAGTGGTGATGTTCATCTTGATCACCTGGTTAAGGTGATGTCTTCTAAGTTTCTCTAGTGTAAAGTTATAATTTTCCCCTTTGTAACCAATATATATCTTGTGGGGAGATTCTTTGAGACTATGCAAATACCCTGTTTCTCCTTATACTTTGCTCACTAACTATAGCATCCATCAGTGGTTCTTACCTACCACACTTACCACTAGGTATGTGCCTAATGTTGACTTTCTATATTCTTAATTCCTTCTACATTTATCAGTTGGAATTGTAATCTAAGTAAGAGCTAAACTTGCCTTTAAATAACTCAGAGAGTTTAACAGCCCTAGATGAAGGGGTTGGTTTGGGGCTTGACTGGAGGAATAAGTGAGAAACAAAACTATTGGCATGAGTAGAGTGAAATTAGATACATGCTGGTGGTTTTCATTTAGGGCCTGATAATTTCACTGGATACGGGGAGCAGCCAGAGATGAGGAATGCATAGTTGGGAAGTGTTTCAGGTATGAAACATAACACAGCAGTGTCTTCTAGAGTAAAAAAAATGTTGGCAGGGTGGGTGCAAGAGGGTTACTATGTGATATCTGTATCGAAAAGGAACACATTTATGCAAATATCCCAAGATTAATATCAGAAGAAAAGAAGGGCATGAAGGTACCAGCTGCAAAGATGCAGAACAAAAGCGACAGAGGAAAAGCTCACAGGAAGACAGAGAAGTTGTCTGAGGTGACGAAAAAGGTCGGGGGGTAGGGGGGTGGGCAGTGAGGGGAGACTTAAGAAGAAATGAGGAAATAAGGACACAGCTGGTGATCCCAGCAAAGGAAACTAGGAAAATTAGCTAGAGGTGGAAAACTCCTGAACCAAGAAAAGAAGAGAAGTAGGTCTTGCAGGGTAGGAGTCTGGCAGTCCCATTTCAGAACAAGGGCCTTGTCACTCAGGGGTCTGGGAAGAAAGGAATGGAAGGAAGGGAAGGAAGGGGAGAAGGACAAATTGAGTGTAAAGGGCATCCTAGCCATGAGTTTTTTAGGTACAATGACAACAAGTCAGCTCAAACCACCTTAAGCGAAAAGCGACTCTCTGGGCTCCCAGATCTGGGAAAGTCAGGATAGGAGCTGACAGAGGGTTGCCAGCCCCCAAAACTCAAAGTTATAGGCCCTTGTCTCTCCCTCTCCTCCCTCCCCGACCCCACCATCCCTCAGTTCTTTTCTCTTGTGGGTATTGCCCTTACTGCTTCCCATCTCAGATGGGCTTCCTCTATGCAGACAGGGAAGATGGCTGCCTGTATCTCAAAGCTTTCATTGTCTCAGCTCAGCGGCCCTGGAGCAAAGACAGACTACTGTATCCCAGCATCTGCCTGTCAGTGCCAAAGAAGAACTCTGATTGGCTCTCCTTGGATCCCAGGCCCACACTTTGAACCAGTCACTGCTGCTAGAGGAATGAAGTACTGTATGATTGGCCAGGCCTGGGTTAAATGCCCATACAGTGCTTTGGAATCTGGGCCGGACGAAGATTAATAGAATCACTCAGAATGGCAGTTACTCAAAGTAAAGAGATGTATTCTTACCAGAACAAGGGAGGGCAGACTTGCTAGGAACATTAAGAGATGCTTCCTACTGAAGACTCCCAGAAAGGACTTCTGGAAATAATAATAGTCAATTTTATTATAATAGCAAATATTCCTTGAGTGCTTACTATGTGATAGGCACTGTCCTAAGCCCTTTATGTGTATTGAAAGCTCATACCATGCCCAGATACTATTATTATCACCATTATACAGAGGAGGAAACAGACACAGGTAGGTTGAGTCACTCGTCCAAGGGCCCACTGAAAATAAGCAGTAGAGCAAGGACTTCATCCAGGCAGTCTAAAAGAAGAGCCTGTGCTCTTAACCACTGACATAGGATCTGAGCAAGGTAGACATTTGAGAAATAAAAATAAAGTCAAATAAGAAAAAAGACAGAGATTGAAGGAAGCCATGAAGGAGGGTTGATTAAATCCCCACAAAGAGGTTATAAACCTATCACAGCTAGTGATATTATAGCACTTACAGACAGTTAGAACTTAGACACTTAGAACACTGCTTGGAGAAGTGTGAAGGTAGGTACTAGAAGAGAAAGAAGAATGCGGAAGACCAGTCCACAGTATCCATGGGGAACTCAGATGAGGCTACTGATATTTTTTTCCAAATCTTTTCTGTTTTGGTAAAATATACATAATACAAAATTTACCATCTTAACCATTTTTAAGTGTACAATTCAATGGTATTAAGTACATTAACATTGTTGTACAACCATCACCACCATCCATCTCCAGATGTCTTACCATCTTACAAAAACTGAAACTCGGGCTTCCCTGGTGGCGCAGTGCTTGGGAGTCCACCTGCCAGGGGACACGGGTTTGTGCCCCGGTCCAGGAAGATCCCACATGCCGCGGAGCGGCTGGGCCCGTGAGCCATGGCCGCTGAGCCTGCGCGTCCGGAGCCTGGGCTCCGCGGCGGGAGAGGCCGCAGCAGTGAGAGGCCCGCGTACCGCAAAAAAACAAACAAACAAACTGAAACTCTATACCACTTAAACACTAACTCCCTATTCCCCTCCTCTCCCTGGGCCCTGGCCACCACCATTCTACTTTCTGTCTCTGTGAATGTGACTATAGTATCTCATATAAGTGGAATTATATTTGTCTTTTTATGACAGGCTTATCTCACTAAGCAAAATGCCTTCAAGGTTCATTAACGTTGTACCATATGTCAGAATTTCCCTCCTTTTTAAGACTGAATAATATTCCATTGTATGTATATGACACATTTTTGCTTATCTATTCATCCATCAGTGGACAAGACTATTGATTTGTTGTTGTTGTTCAGTTGTGGAATAGGGAAGAATTTAGAACATGTTATTGTACTAGGGAAAGTAATAAATAGGCTGTGAGCCATCTTCTTCTGAAAAATACTCCTTGGACTTGCCTCAAATTAATGGCAGTAGACCAGGAGTAGAAGAAACCCCCATGTTCATTGCAGCATTGTTTACAATAGCCAAGATATGGAAACAACCTAAGTGTCCATAGACATATGAATGGATAAAGAAAATGTGGTATATATACACAATGGAAGATCATTCAGCCATAAAAAAGAATTTCATCATTTTTAACAACATGGATGGCACTTGGGGCCATTATGCTAAGTGAAGTGTCAGAAAGAAAGACTAGTACCATATGATCGCACTTATATGAGGAATCTAAAACAGAAAACCAACCTCATAGATACAGAGAACAGATCGGTGGTTGCCAGAGGAGGAGGTTAGGGGTGGGCAACATGGGCGAAGAGAGACAAAAGGTACAAACCTCTAACTATAAAATAAATAAGTCATGAGGATGTAATGTACAGCATGGTAACTATAGTTAATAATACTGTATTGCATATTTGAAATTTGCTAGGAGAGTAAATCTTAAAAGTTCTTACACACAAGAAATTATGTATGTGTGGTGATGGATGTGAATGTCTTATCGTGGTGATCATCTCCCAATATATACAAATATAGGATCATCACGTTGTACACCTGAAACTAATGTTGTATGTCAATTATACCTCAGTTTTTTTAAAATATGAAAGTACATGTGAAGCACTAAGTCAATAAACAAATACTGGTTACTATTAATACTATATTAGAAGTGTTAGTATTGGTCCAGGAACCTCTATTTTTATTAGTGTTTTTCAATAAATTTATATAATGTGAAAAAAAAATAGAAGGCATCAAAAACACTAATACTAAACCAAAGCTCCCTGTGACACACATAGGTTGCTTGGGTAACATGTATATCTTTATAATAAACCTGAAAGCATGAGGAAAGAGAATGCCTATAAAAAGTTTTTGGGACATGTACGGTGTTGGAGATGAGCCAGGCATTACTGCTCTCCTAGGAAATTAGTTGCTTGAAGACTGCTTCAGAAAGTGCGGTTCAGAAAAGTCAGCCCAGGAGCCTGTCGGCGGGGCGGCAGTGATCCTGGGAGGTTCTGACCGAGGCGTCATTCTCTGGGCACTGCCCTTGCTGCCAGTGGCTTAGAGCCCCGTTACTCTTTGCCCCAAGGAGCATGTTGCAAGATAACTCAGACGTTCAAGTGCCCTCTAACTCTCCATGCTATTTCCACAGCTTTGAACTTGCACCCAATTTGCCCTTGTATTTCTCATCTGTGAATTTCTGCCAGTATTTTCTCTATTTCCTCTAGCCCTAAGGCCTCTCTGACCTCCTTAGGGGCCACTGCATTTTCTACAAAGACCCAGAGGAGCATTTGGATTGACCCGCTACATTCCGCCAAGCATCCAACTCTGGCTATAGCAATCTGCCCCAAGAAAGACGTTTAAACTTTCATTCAGTCCTGTCTTTTAACCTTTGTCATTTCTGAATATAAACATTAAGGCTGAGACTGAGCATAAACTGTCCCTTTTCTCAACCCATTTCATTACATACGAAGCACTGTCCCATTTTAAGACATTTGGAGGCATTTCTCACATTCTAGAGTAACTGTGTTCAGCAACCCTCACAGAAAATTCTATTATATTCTTGTCTAATATTATTTGCTAAAGTTTCAACCTGCTATTTGTTGAGGGAGAGATTGCTTCAATATTGATTGTCCTCCGGTATCTTTTCTTCCCTTCTGTTACGGTGATGGAACCCTTGATTGGTAGGCATTTACATAGATATTCAGTAAAAAGATTGCATTGTTCAACCTCCTGTACCATTAAGTGTGGTCATGTTACTGAGAGCTGGCCAGTTGCATGTGATGGGAAATATGTTCAACTCTGGGATGTGTCTTAATGGAGGGGCATGCCCATCATTCCTCCATTTTTGCAATATGGGTGTGGATGTAATGGTGTGTCATAATGGACTGTGTGGGTAAGGGCAATATCCTAAGTATCATAGACCAATAAGGTGGAAAAAACTTGGATCCCTGAATGACCTCATGGAGCAAAACCTCCATCCCATGCCTGGGACCATCTACTTCCTGACTGTAACATGAGAGTAGATAAATTTCTACCCTGTGTAAGTCACAGTTACTTTGGGTCTCTGAGCATGCAGCAGAACCTATGTAATAAATACACTTGTAGATACACTTAATAGAGATGATCCTCAGTATACCAGATGTAGTGGAAATGTGTAGAGAATTTCAAGAAGCCCTTTCCTATGTTTGGGGGAATTCCCTATTACGTAAGTCTCAGTGGAAGATCCTGAAAACTCTAAATTACCGTGGCTTGGACCAAGATATAAATTTGTTTCTCCCTCAATTAACATAGAGTCCAGAGGCAGCTGCTCAAGGGCAGTATCATCAAGACTCAGGCTTCTTCTCTGTTACTATTCTGCCACTTTAGCATGTTGCCTCATGTTCCAAAATTGCTACTGAGTGCCAGCAATCACGTCTGCATGACACCCAGAAGAGATAAAAGAACTCTTTCTTTAAGGACACTGTCGGAAAGTTACACAATACTCCTTATATCTCATTGGACAAAATACGGTTAAAGATAACTGTAAAGCAGACTGTGGAATATGGCCTTTTAGTGCGGTGATTTGCTATTCCAAATAAATTTGGGAAGAGGGAGAGAATGAATGTTGGGTAGTACTGTTTTACTTTTCTGATAGATTCTGTGTTGCTTTCTGAGTAATGGATTCAAGTAAAGTTAGGTGGAATAAAGAATATATAGTAATTAAGAGCCCAGCCATTGGAATCAGACTAGCCTAGTTGCAAACTCACTAGGTTTGTGACTTTGTACAAAATACTTAACTTCTTTGAGGTTCTGTCTCTTCATCAGTAAAATGGAGACAGTGATGCCTACTTCATAGTGTTACTACACAGATTAAATGAGATTTTATATATATGGCAGATTAAAGATGGCCACAATCTCTTTGATATCCCTCCCATTGAGAGGTGAGGTCAGTGTCCATTCCCCCTTGAATCCAGGTGAGCCCTATGACTATTTTGACCACTAGACTATGGCAGAAGTGACGCTACGGCCCCCATTCAACATCACCTGATGCTGGAGTTGACCTAGTCACCACTGGCTGTGTGACCTTCTGAGGGTATAATACTAGCTGGAATTATTTTCCCTCTCTCATAATTTCACAGACTAGATCAAGTTAGAAAAGTATCCATATTTATAGTCCCAGCTTCTACTTCTATCTCTTGGAATACTTGTTCTTGGAAGCCAGCTGCCACCTAGGAAGTATGACCACCCAGAGAACACCATGCCATGAGAAGCCTAAGCCATGCAGAGATGGGGGCCGAGGGGCACTGGGGTGCCAAACATGTGAATGCAGATGCCATCTTGGAAGATACCTACTGGAAACCCCAGCTGCCCTAGGGGATGCCATGTAGATCCTAGACAGATTGCCCAGCAAAATAAAAATGTTGTTTTAAGCCACCAAGTTTTAGGGGTAGTTTGTACACAGCAGTAGATAACTAGAACAATGTACATAAGCACATGGTAAGTGCTTGACTGGGGTGCTGACGCTGATTCAGGTTTAGCAGTGAGTACCCAGTGACTCTTTGGAAGTCCTCCTGCACAATGATGCCCTGGGTGAAAAATATTGCACATTGATAAAGAAGCACATATATTACTTTATCACACTGTTGTATTTTTACTATTTTGATAACAGTATTTTGATTTAGTTGGTTTCCTTTGTAATACTGTGCATTTTCTTTTACACAGTTAAATACTTTATGCTGAGATAAAGTCCATAAATTTTCAATTAACTTCCAAAAGAATACATGACAAAAAAAATGGAATAAGAAAAAAAAAGAAATTAAGAATCCCTGTTGGATTGCCAATCATTAGAGAAATGCAAATCAAAACTACAATGAGGTACCACCTCACACCGGTCAGAATGGCCATCATCAAAAATCTACAAAAAATAAATGCTGGAGAGGGTGTGGAGAGAAGGGAACCCTCCTGTACTGTTGGTGGGAATGTAAATTGGTCACTGCCAATTTACAGTATGGAGGTTCCTTAAAAAACTAAAAATAGGCTTACCATATGATCCAGCAATCCCACTCCTGAGCATATATTGGGACAAAACTATAATTCGAAAAGATACATGCACCCCTGTGTTCATAGCAGCACTATTCACAATAGCCAAGACATGGAAACAACCTAAACGTCCATCGACAGATGAACAGATAAAGAAGATAAACACACACACACACACACACACACACACACACACACACACACACACACTGGAATATTACTCAGCCATAAAAAAGAATGAAATAATGCCATTTGCAGTTACATGCATGGGCCTAGAGATTATCATACTAAGTGAAGTAAGTCAGAAAGAGAAAGACAAATACCATGTGATATCACTTATATGTGGAATCTAAAATATGACACAAATGAACTTATCTACAAAACAGAAATAGACTCACAGATATAGAGAACAGACTTGTGGCTGCCGAGGGGGAGGGGGGCAGGGAGGGTTGGACTGGGAATTTGGGATTAACAAATGCAAACTGTTATATATAGAATGGATAAACATCGAGGTCCTATTGTATAGCACAGGGATCTGTATTCAATATCCTGTGATAAACCATAATGGAAAGCAGAGTCCCCTTCCTCCCCACCTCCACAGCTATACAGTGGACTGTATTTATTTTAAGCTATACAGCTTAAAATAAACTTTTATTGTGTTAAGCCACTGAGATCTTAGAGTTACGTTATTTAGCCTACACTTCCTAGCAGAGTGTCTAATTATAGAAGAATACATTTATACCCATCAAAGAAAGCCTACCAGGAGAGACTATGATGAGGACAGAAAAGTTTAGCCAGGCTAATATAAAAAGATGGGAGTGACTCTGAAGACTGTAGGCTGTCTCATAGACAACCTCGGCATGGCCGTTCCTGCCCTAGAGTCCCTTTTTGCCCAGGATCCACCATCTCCCCCATGCAGACTCTTGGGCTCCTGGTCTTTTCCTTGAGGCCGACCCTTTGCCTCCTCTAGGTTTCTTCCAGGTTCACTGAGAGCTGGCTGTCGCTCAGTGTTGACCTCTGCTTCCTTTGAGCACTGGCCTCTGCCTCTCCTTGGCTCAGGTTGGTCTCCTTGGCTTCACCCCATGCCTCATTCTCAGCCTTGGCTTTAGGTCTCCTGGCTTGAATCCCACCTAGGACCCAGAGGGCCCCCTGCCCAATATTGCCTGATGCTAGAGTTAACCCAGTCACCCTTGGTTGAGTGAACTTCTGAGGGTTAGTCCAACGCTAGTTTGGATTATTTTTCCTTTCGCGTAATTTCTTTGAGCTGAATAAGTTCGAAGAATGTCTATATTTATACTCTCAGCTGTTCATGTTATCAATCTTATATTACATGAAAGAAAAAAAAACCCCTGTTTATCAAGCACCTTACTGTGTGTCAACCAATGTGTGAAACACTTCTGCATTTCATTTAATCATTGCCAAAATGCTCCTTTGAGGGAGGTATTTTAGCTGCACATTTCCAGAAGGAAAAAAAAATGAAGCACTGCAAGATTAAGTTATTGCCTAAGATCGTACAGCTAGAAGTGAAGCAGGGAATCTGAACTAGATTCATCTCTTCCCACAGCCCATTCTCTTTCACTCCACAGTGTTGACTCCGACCACGCCATTCTGGTATGATTATTCAAACAAGGCATATAAAGTTCTAGGGGGGCCTGGGGGAAATAGAAAGAAAAAATGTACAGGACCTGTCCTGAGCATCAGAATATTTCATATTTCTCTCGATAACTTGAGTCATGGAACAGACATAAGACCATCATTTGTCAGTGACATTAAGGTGATTAGTTGAGCAGCAGTAAAACATAATCATGGTAGAATTTAATAAACACGAAACTTCAGAAGGAAAAATGCAAATGCACACTTCAGAGGATCAATTGCTGCAAAAGTTTACTTAAAAATATTCTCAGGTTCATAGTGACTCAGCAGGACAACCCTAATGATACATTTTGATGTTGGTGATAATGCCGCATATTGTGGTGTTGTCTTTTCAAGTATGACTCCAGGAGTTGTTAGCAAAAGCATGACGTGCAGAGACCATGATGTAATTTTTCCACCCTGTTCAACCTTGGTCAGGACTTCATTGGATCATGTGGCCATTTTAGAGCCATTCAGTTGCGAGGGATATGTGAAGATCTTGGGCATGTTCCAGAGGCCAGGCAATAATAATTATTAGCTTGGGGTAAAGAGCCTTATTAACAAAGCCCAGGGGACCAGGGTTATTGAGAAGGAGAAGAGATCAGTGATTAGGATGAAAAATCAGGAATTTCAGTCACTGTAGTAGTGATTTTCTAAGTGTGCCCCGGAGCCATACCCATCAGCATCACCTGAGATGCATGTAAGAAATGCAAATCTTGGGAAAACCCCAAACCTACTAAACCGAATTTCTGTTGAGGGAGAGAAAACCCCACAAGGATTATGCACACTGAAGTTGAGAATCTTCGTGCCAGTGGTTCTCAGCCTTAGCTGCACGTTGGAATTACCTGGAGACCCACCTCAGAAATTCTGATGAATTGGTCTAGGATGACTCCAAGACATCAGACTTAAAAGCTCCCCAGGTGATTGTAATGTACACCCAAGGTTGACAATCTCTGCTTTGTGCTAAAACGTAACGTACAAATGCCCCCAAGCAACTGTCCAACTTCTATTGAATCTAGTTGAACACTTTAACTAGACAATTCCTTAAAATTTGTGTCATCTTTCCAACATAAATGCATTTTCTTTGTATAAGTGATTTGTCTGTTCTCTTAATCAGGACCTGAGACTCAAAGTCATTGTGAACAAAGTTATTATTTTCTCAGTTCTGGAGACTTCAGTGACTGTGAAGTATGACAAAGAAAAATATGATAGAGTGCTTTTAAACAATGGTGTATGTCAGAGCCCCTTGATCCTCACTGTGGTCTTGCTATCCTCGGTGGTCCTGCATCGTCTTCAACTCCAGGTAGAAAATCTGCTCGTTAGAATTAAAGACGATGAGCGCACGTTTATTTGAAGACATTTGATCGGAACCCAGAGAACAAGGTGCTTTCCCAGTTAGGGGAGTGTCCGGGTGGTTATCAGGTACAGCAGACAACTCTTCCATATCATAAGAGGAACAATTACTGCTGCCGATATTAGCCATTTGAGCCTTAGATTAAATTGGAGTCCTTTACCAGGGAGCTTTGCATTCTGGACCTTATCTGATTATGTGATGACATTAATTGGCCCCTGAAGGTACTTGACTGGATTTTTGGTAGAGGCTCTTCCCTTACACTCCCGAAATTACACTTTAGAGAACTCTTTTTTCTGTATAGATGTGTAATTTTGCACATTATCTTTGTTTAAATTGTGGTAAAATACACTTAACATAAAATGCACTATCGTAGCCATTTTTCTGTGTACAGATTAAGTACATTCACATTGTGCAACCAACCTCCAGAATTCTTTGCGTCTTGCAAAATGGAAACTCTACCCATTAAACAACTTCCCATTCTACCCTCCCCAGAGCTGCACATACCTTTTGAACAGGAGAGTCATCAGTTTAATCTTCTTTTTAAAAAGTGCCCTAAAATTCATTGGTCTACTTAGTTTTAGCCACATTTGCCAGTCCAATATTATGAAATCAAAATATTTTCTTTCTCCTTCACGGGTCCACATATCACTGAGGTAAGACATCACATACTCCAAAAGCAAAAACATTCTGGTTTTTCTTTAAATAAAATGTCCACTTAAGTTAAATGTCCATTTAAAAAAGAATAAAAGTGGAATACTATAAATTGAATTTCTCTTGAGAGAAAACCTAAAATTTTGATAATACCTGTGCTGGAGAAATAATAACTCTCAAATATTGGTGGGAGAGAAAACTAATTCAACAGATTAGACAATCTATGTCAAAATTTCAGATGTAGGCATCTTTTCACCAGCTATTCAACTGCCAAGTCTTTACAGATATATTCACAAAAAATAAAAACAACTTAAATGTTAATAGGAGACTGGTTACATACTTTCTTTATACAATATAATGAACTATTATACAACTGTTAAAAATAGTGGGATAGCTCTGTGTGTGCTAATATGGGAAGATCTGCAAATATATATTTAAAACAATGAAATGAGTGAAAATTTTTAATTATATACATACACACACACACACACACACACATATATATATACAGGTGTCTGGGGATACATGCCCTTTTCTTGAAGGATATACAAGCAATTATTAACAATTGGCCCTTTGGAGGACTTCCCTGGTGGCGCAGTGGTTAAGAATCCACCTGCCAATGCAGGGGACACCAGTTCGGGCCCTGGTCTGGGAAGATCCCACATGCCGCGGAGCAACTAAGCCCATGCGCCACAACTACTGAGCCTGCACTCTAGAGCCTGCGAGCCACAACTACTGAGCCTACGCGCCTAGAGCCTGTGCTCCACAAGAGAAGCCACCACAATGAGAAGCCCACGCACTGCAATGAAGAGTAGCCCCCACTCACCGCAACTAGAGAAAGCCTGCGTGCAGCAACGAAGACCCAATACAACCCAAAATAAATAACTAAGTAAATAAATAAGTTTGTAAAAAAAAAAAATATTGGTCCTTTGGGAAAAGAGGCTGGTGATTGGGGAGGGGTGTCGGTGGGAAGGAGCACGTCTATTTTTCATTTACACCTCTCAGCACTATTTGAATTTTTTAAAACATGGGCTTGTACTTTAAAAAGGTTTTAAATGTCAACATAGTTATCTAGTCAGTGAGATTATGGAACATTTAAACTTTACTCTTTATCATTTTCTCTATATAAAGAAGTACATTTTTTTTTCTTTTTTCTTTTTCTTTTTTTTTTTTTGCTGTATGCGGGCCTCTCACTGTTGTGGCCTCTCCCGTTGAGGAGCACAGGCTCCGGATGCGCAGGCTTAGCGGCCATGGCTCATGGGCCCAGCCGCTCTGCGGCGTGTGGGATCTTCCCGGACCAGGGCACGAACCCGTGTTCCCTGCATTGGCAGGCGGACTCTCAACCACTGCGCCACCAGGGAAACCCAAGAAGTACATTTTTAAAAAACTGTTCACTTGAAAAGCAAATCAAAATACAATAAAACATGAAATTTTATTTCATAACTTAGGTATTTGGGCAAATAATTACTTTCATGACCAGTTTAAGTTATATAGTCTTCCATGTTTTATGTCTCTACAATAAAAAACCAAATCAAACTAAATCAACCAAACAAACAAACCCTGTTTTATTTTCTTTTTTGACAAGAGAATAAATGGCATTTACTAAAAATCCCCTCAGTTTCCTTCTTAATGTTCTGCAAAATGTCTTTGTAGAAGCTTTGTAATTTTATTATTTATTTAAGCTTTAGTACAGGATTCATCATTTTCTATAGATTTTGCTTAGACAGTTTTGCTCAAAGATTCTGTTGTCCCATTGAATAGAATATAACATCTATGGATCTCTCAGGGTATGAGACACTTGAAGATTGCCCTTGCAATAACGTTGTCTTGTATTAAGATTGCCCCTTTTCCTTCTTCCACTCTGGGAGTTAAAAAACTTTGTTGCAAGTGAAAATATTCTGCTTTTCTCAGGTCAAAAAGACATAGTCTTAATATCCATACTCTTAACACTCAGTGCAGTAGAACAAAAGGTCTTCCTACCTCTGGAAAGAAGCTCAGGATTTCCATATATAAGAAAATATTTCCTTTTTTCTGTTGTGAATGGGACATGTGATATCAATTATCTGGTTATTATAGTTAACATAATGTTTGTCTCCGGGCATGAATAAACACATTGAAGAGCTATACAAATCAAAGCTGTCCTGTAAATCAACAAATAAGCCACACTGTTGTAACAGATCAGTTCTTAATGACTTTATAAAAGAAGATATTTTTGTTTAAAACAGATCACTTTGAAAGACAATAAACAAAACTCAAGCTCACTCTTAGTTACCAGAATATTAGAGTTATAAAGAAGTCCAAGCTACTTTATATAATTTTAAATGGTGTTCCTAATTGAACTCATCCTACTGCGTCCCAGCATAAAAATGCAGAATGTACTTATTTAGAATTGAGTAATACTCATTGGAAAATAAATTTCTGGCAAGTGTACAAACTATGTGTGGTTCCCATAGAATTAAACAAAAATAGATCTTGTTCAAAATAACAATAAAAATCCCATGGGACTGACTAATAAAAGATGGCTGGCACAATTTGAATTCCATTACAAAGGCTAACGAAGAACTTTAAAAAGTGGTAACAGTAGAATCATCATTCTTTGTAGCTGTGGCAGCCATCTTGGAACTACCCTGGTGACCATGACTTCAGAGAATTCAGGCTACTAACCACACTGGAAAAAACAAAGCTTGTTTCTCTGTATTTTGGGATTTTAACAAACCAATAGTGGACTGTACAGACACAGCAGACTTTAGGCGTTGTGCTGATTATGGAAGAATCGTACCTTAATTACAACTTCTTGTTTATGTGTGCTAAAGTTTCTAAAATTTTATTCCATTGATCAGAGGTTTTTCTTGCTCTCAGATTCTAAAAGAAGAATAATGTGATCAGAATATATTGTTCTTTAAGTTTTTTTACCTAAGGGTGATGATTATCACATCAGATTTTCAATTCACTTTGCTTACTATAAATATAGCATAGTCCCAAACCCCTTCCACTGTCATATAATTTTTGCTGTATTCAATAATAGCAATTGATTTATAACCATAGCTAAATGGTTATGTAATTTGTATATAGTTATAAGAATTTTCTTATAATAAGCTCAGTAATCAGGAAAAAATCCTTTATTCTGAATATGTGTCTTGGAAAATACAGTCATTTAAAATATAGTAATGATTCCAATGTGCCTACTTTCTTCTCTGGGAAGAGTCTCCTAAGAGATATTAGGAGGAAAAGGTTCCAGTAAGGAACGCATAAAATGCAAACAATTTGTGTATACGTATAAGTGTCAGCGGGTTTGCCCTTGGAAATGTCTGGATGGGGTTATTCCCCATTCCCCCATCCTTTCTAAAGAGAAGAAAAACATTTCTGCTGGCTGCTGTTGGTAGGACAAATGACCAGGTCCATACAAGCCCCAGCAGACTAGAGAGGAGTTCTCCATGTGACCTCAACCCTGCTGGTGCACAGGGGTCCTGTCTTCCCATCTCAGTGGTCTTTGAGTGGCCATGAGGTACCATGGAGTCATAGCTAGTATCAGGGAAATTGTCTCTCAAAACTGATTGGACATACTACAATATGTGTTTAGAATGGTGTTATTACTGAGATGTATGGTGGCAGAGTGGAAAGAACATGGATTTTGATGTTAGACCCAAAGTTAATATCTTGGTTCTACCTTTTCCACCTGTGTCATCTTGTACAAGTCATTTATCTAAGCCTTAGTTTCTGCATCTATAAAACAGGGATAATAATTATTTCATAGATTTTTGGAGAGGAGTGAATGTGATTACATTTTTAGTGTGTCTTACATATAAAAATATAAAAGTATAACTGCTGTAGAGTCACATTAGATCCAGTCCTTGAGGCAGTGCCAGACAAGACATGAGGAAATGCTTTCTCCACGCGGCCATTTTCCCTGACACACAACGTAGACAAGTATGATTTCTGAGGGGCTGTAAGGGGTATGTCCACCGTGCTGGTGGGAACCCATTGAGGTTTGCCTTGCGAATGGCAGAGAGAAAACTACTTAGAATAGACAACGTTCTCCTTGCAGCCCCAAATTCCTACCTCTGGGCTAGCTGATGCTTGAAATTCTACAAGTAGAGTTTCATTCCTTAGTTCCCTAATTAGAATACCCCTGAGAAAGAAAACATATCAGACCTTTCTACGTTATTTTCTTTTTCTGCCTCTTGGGAGAAAGGACTTGACCAAATCCTTTCTTGAGAGCAGTGTTACAGAGAATACGAGCCATTGGGTAAGGAGAAAACAGAGGAGGGAAAAATCACTAGTCAGCTTCTCTTGGGTCATGTGAAATAGTTAGCTCCCTCTGTCCTGGGAACATTCTCACCATTAACCAGTAAAGAATCCTAGAACTAGTGCTTTAAAGGAATTGTTGTGTTAGCTAGACTTGGAGATGAAATGTCATTTTCTGCAATTCCTCCATAACTAAGTTGTCTTTTACTCAAGGTTCTGATATAATGACTCACATCCTAGAGGCTTTGGAAAGATATCCCTGTGAGATAGTCTACATTCTTAGTGCGGACATTATATGTAAAACAGGAGTGCAAGTCTTTTCGCTAGAAACACTGGAGAACAGAAACCAGTTCATCTTCCATAACACTGTTCAACTGTTCTGAACAAACTGCTGATAACTTCTTTAGTGCTTCTATTTTCCTCTCTTACTGGTAGATCAAGTTCTTCAAGGCCCAGGACTCAGGCTGGCTTACTTCCTCCTGTCTTTATCAGGGCAACTGCAGCAGGAGCTACAGTGGCAGCAGCTTTGATAGCCCTCCCTATCTCTGTCCCTCTTTTCCTAATTGCAGCTTGGATGTGGTCACCCTTTTCCTTTCAGACACACCTACAGGAACATGACAGCTTAGGCTATTTTGCTGTAATGCAAAACTACATTTTAAACATTGCAGTAATTCCACAGTATTTGAAATTACCGTATTTATACCTCACACATAATATCTCACATGTTATGGATAAGTTAGAAAGGTCCCCAAAATGAAAGTGATACCTGCTTTAAACAAAAAAAATCCCTGGATAGTGTCTATAGTTAACAATACTGTATTGTATACTTGAAAGTTGCTAAAGAGTAGATATTAAATGTTCACACACACACAAAAAAGTTGGGGAGTAAGGGGAGGGGGAATTGGATGGAGGTAGTCATAAGGTACAAACTTCCAGGTATAAGATAAATAAGTCCTGGGGATGTAACATACAGCAGGATGACTAAAGTTAACTCTGCTGTATGGTATATAGGAAAGTTGCTAAAAGAGCTGACCCTAAATCTTCTTAACACAAGGAAAAAACTTTTTTTTTTTGGTAACTATATGAGGAGATAGACATTAACTTGTGGTAATCACTTCACAATGCATGTATGTCAAGTCATCATGCTGTACCTTTAAACTTTTATAATGTATGTCAGTTGTATCTTAATAAAGCTGGAAAAAATACCTATTTATTTATTGTCAGGAGTAAAAAAATAGTAATAATAATTCAGTTGATGCTTGAATAGTAGTCTATGTGAGATGTTCTGGGATATACGTTATTTTGGCTAAAATATTGGCTAAAATATTTTTGGCTAAAATATTTTTTGGCTTTGGCTAAAATATTTTTATCATTTTGTCCAATATTTGGATATAAACTTAGTTGACCTGGTTCTCAGGATAACTGGAGCCTTTTGTTTAGGGCTCAGCCCTAGACCTCCATTCTCCATGGAACCGAAGAACAATATGGATGCTACGTAGCCTAAGAGCTTCACGTTGCCATGGGAAACATGGCAGCCAGCCGAAGAAACCCATGCAACTCCTGTGCATTTTGCTCAGAGCTCCTTCTTTCAAGCTCCTCTGCCTTGACTCCTACTGAGCCTTCTCCCTCGGTCACCCAGTTTGTTCTACCTTGGCTCTCTAGAAAATAAGTCACTTTAATTTATGACCCAGCTATCTCTAGAAACTCGAAGTGCTTTAGAGACATTTTCTCATTCAACCTGCAATAGACCCAGAGGAAACACAGTTCCATTATTGAAACAATGAAAATTAGGTGCACATAGTCTAAAATATTTGCACATAGCAAGCTGATAAAGCTTCTGAGACAGGAATCAAAGCCTAATCCACTAAAACGTGATTGCCTCATTTCTTTAGAACCCAAGATTTTTGGGGTGTGCCATCACTGCAAAAGTATATGAGGCAATGCTAATCAAAATGAGCTTACCAAAAGTGAGGATAAATGCTACTTAATAAATGGAAAGAACTTCCCTTCTGATAGAATTCAACAAGCATGAGATTGTTAGAATCAGTTATCTTTTCCAAATTTAGGTGACCTTTTCTAAGTGGAGCAAGAAGTCTAATTAAACACAAAGAAGCTACAATTTCACTCAAGAATCAATTTATAAATCCAAAAATTATTTCAGTGCCAAGGCTCTGCTACTTTTACCTGAAAAATAATTAATAGAGAGTTTTTTAAATGTTGGATGTACACACTGAAGTATCTGATATATTCTCATAAAGAGTATATGCAGGGGTTTTATTAGCTACTTTTAGGTGTCAAAGAAGAATAAAAGACTTGAAGAATAAAGTCATTGATAACGAACGCTGCAATCAATTTTGCACGGCAGAACTAGTCACCTGATGAGATAGGGAGATAAAAATGTTCATTACCAGACTGTACCTTTCATTTGTGACAGAGGGGATGGGTGGAGGATCAACAACAGGCTTTTTAGCCAAGATCAACTTAACTTCAGGAACTCTACGGAGAGGATTAGCATAATGAGAAGAACTGATCCAGGATCCAGCATGTTCTTTTCTCTGACCTGATAGAAGCAAGTGAAAGATTCCCCTCAGGCCTGGTGTGCCCCTATTCACCACCATTCCTCACACTAAGGAAGGTTTAGGCATTTAAAAGCAATAGCAGTTCTTACACTTATATGGGACTTAAAGTGTCTTCAAAACACTATCATATCCTTTCTTGTTTTGGCCTCATCCAGCCCATTATCTCCTTTTACCAAATGCAGACACATTCAGTCTCTCTGAAATCCAGGCTGCAACCCCTCTTCAGCACCATGTTGAGATACAACCCAGAGTTGGGGGCAGATAGGAGGAAAACGTCTGTGCCCCAGCCCCTCAAAGGCTGAGAGCAGAGTTACAGCCTGACACAAGGTCAGATTCTTACAGGGGCAGACAATCTACTGGACCTCTGGAGGGCATTAAGGACAGGGGCTTCTGTGCCCTCCTGCCCCCAAACCCGTCCTTTGTAGGCCGAGTCACTGTGTCATATTAAGCAGAATGTGTGCTGTTGTGAAATAGGCCCTGTAAGGTATCCCAGCCTTCCAGCTTCACAGAGTGTGTGCAGACAAGCCCACTGCAGAGTATGTATAGAGCAATCAGTGCAGCTCAGACTGGAGCGGTGGCAGCACACAGAACCCATCATGAGGTCCACCATGAAAAGCTGTACCTTCTGACTCCAAATGTACATAGACAGTAGTTCCTCCCCTGTCCTAAATTAAAACAAAACACATTCAACATTTTCCAAGAAACAAAGCATGAATCCATTTTATAGATCAAAGAATACCAAGATAACTACTGGCAGTGGGTCTCAGAGAGATATACCTTCATTTTGAAATTGAACCAAAATTCACATCTTACCCTCCTGAAAATAGGGTGGTTTTTTTTCTTTCTTCAGAAAATCCCTAGGTTTTGGTTGCAGTGGTAGAGTGTGACACCTATTGGAAAGACCACCTTGCTTTGGTACCCACGTTACTTTGGATAGTGATGCCAAAAACTCAGCCTCTGTGCACCGGTGCCGAATCAAGTCTCGGAGACCGAGTTTTGGGTGAAGTAGGAAAGAATAGCTTTATTGCTTTGCCAGGCAAAGGGGAACACAGTGGGCTCTTGCCCTTGAAACTGTGTGTCCCAATCCGGGAGGATGTGGTGAGGAGTTTTATAGCAATGGTTCAAAGGTGGGGTTGCTGATAAGATTAGGGTGTGTGCAGGGCCTGCACTCCTTTCATCTGGTCTCAGGTGATCTCTTGAAGACTTCTCTGGTTCCTTTAATCTGGCCTCAGGTGGTCTTCTCTGGAATGAAGAACGCTGACATCCTCCATTTGTTGGGGGTTTTAGTTCTGTAAAGAGCTCAGAGATATTGTTCTGTGTATCCCTTGAAGCAGAACCAGGACACTGCCACAAGGCTGCATTATTGTTTCTTGGCTGCCCCTTCCTTGTCTGCATTCCCTCCCTTCCCTGATTAGCAACGGTTTGAATCTGCCCTTTGGAGCTCAGGGAAGGGCCAGGAGCCAATAGGGTCCTGCTTGATTTCAATAGCATCATGTCTCCCAAATGCCCCATAAGAAGTCGTTTCCTGTTTTATGTACAGGTAGAGATTTCTGCCTGTCACTGTAACATTTTTCATTTTATAATTTCAAAATACTTTGAAATACTGTTATTATCACCATATTTTTACAAACAGGAAGCTGAAACCTGAAAAGACTGTCCAGCAGTTAGAGTTAGTTTAGAGCAGTGGTTGTCAAAGTGTGGGGAGAGGATCCCTGGAAGTCCCTGAGACCCTTCGGTGGGTCTTCGAGTGCTTCCTTTCCAATCACATATCTGTGTGAGGTGGGATTTTCTTCAGATACTTCAACCAAAACTATATATGGCAATGGTGTCAATGTAGAAGCAGATTGGAGAATCCAGTTGCCTTTTGTTAGCCTAGACATTAAAGAAATTAGCAAAATATAAAACAATGCCATTCTTCTCACTGAATTTTTGTCTCTGCAAAATATAGTTATGTGTCATCAAATATGTTATGTTAATATGTAATAGGCTCCTTATTGTCACTTTAAAATGAAACACTAAGTATTTTTTAATTGCTCAGTTTTAATTTCTAATATGATAAATAACAATAGCTATAGCTGGCATAAACAAAAGCTCTTTGGGGTCCTCAATAAATTTTTAAAGGAATCTTGATACTAAAACATTTAAGATCTGCTGGGTGAGGGAATAAAACCCCGTTAAAAGAGAAAGTCAAATCCCATTATCAAAAGAGAATTAGAAGGATGGATTTGAAATTTAAATGAAGAGATCAATGTTGTAGTTAAAGGAAGAAAGAGTTCTGAAAGAAAAAAGGTATTTTCAGTAAGATTAAGAAAAAGATAATGTTTTAAGCAAAAAATCCATATGCAAGGACCAAAGAACATGGAAAAACAAAATTCAAGCAATGACCCTCTCCTTCTGACACTTTCCTGGGAATTTGCTTTTGAAGGGGAATTTGGGTATATTGCGCTAGCAGGCTGATAGCAAAATCACCGGGAAGAAAGGGAGTGTTGTTAGTGATGGAAGCGTTGTGAATGGATCAAGATATTTATAAGTCTAAGATCTGTTAGCTAAGTTAACATGAGATCTCAAGTTGACAAATGGATTGATTTTAATTAAACGACAAGTGAGGATACAACTTAAATGTTTAACAACTGTAAACTGGTTAAATAAATGAATACATCCTTACGATGGCATATTCAGCCAATTACGTTCTGAAAAAATATTTAATGACTTAGAAAAATATTCACAAATCAAAAAGCAGGTTACAAAACAATATTTGGAAAAATGTAAGGATAGAAAAAAGATAGGAAGGCTGTAAACCAAAAATGTTAATACAATCTCTGAATGATGATACTATGGGTGATTATTATTACATTTTCCGTGTTTTACTGTGTATTTTAAATTTCCCAAAACAGTGATAACAACAATAATAATAGTACAAAATTTTTGTGTTGGTAGAGCTGCCTAACATTCTTGTTTAGCCCCAATTTGGAGCTATCTCTACCCAGATAAACCACACCCATTGACTCCCCCCTCTTTTTAAGAAATAGCCCCAGGAAGTCAGTCTCTGCCTTCCACTTACAAGGGGCCGAGGAGCACTGGTTTTGAATTCAGCAGCTCCAGCAATGTGCTAATTGATTTTATTCTGCAAATTTAGAATTAGATGGTTTGGAGCAGAATAATGAACTCTCCCCGAAGTAATGAGTGCAAATTAATGAAGTATATCCCCAGGATTTCCTGTAAGAATCTTTCATTACAGTGATAGGAGTTTTTACAAGTACTTATCATAAATAATTTATTGCCTCCAGTGGCATGCTAAATACCTTAACTGACTGTTACTATGGGAACATCAGTGTCCATATACAGTTTAATTCTATTCCCGGAAGCTGAAATAAAAGTCGGCATTATCTTAACATTACAAATGTGAGGATTTAGGCATTCAAAAGCTAAGTAGCTGGCTAAAATCCAACAACAAGTCAGAGAAAGAGCTGAAACTACCCTGCTGACACCTAAGTGGGGACACTTGTGCTAGAACTGGGAGCCTCCTCAAAGGGTGTGCATGGTCTGCGAGCTCGGTTTGGCACAGACTCTTCAATACTAGGTTGATACCAGGACAGCCTATCACAAGCTCAGTGCGGGTGCTGATAGTCTTGTTACCTAGAAGCAGTTTGCAAGAGGAAGAAGAGGGTGGGACTCCAAGCCTGTGCATTACCATTAAGGGTGAAGCTAGCAAACCAAGGCACTGAGAAAGTATTCACCAGCCAGTGACCCTTGCTTTGCCCAAGGAGGAGAAGCCACGGAAAGCAGGAAGGGAAGGAAATGTATGCATGCATGAAAGAGAAAGCGCTGAGAAACAGACAAATAAAAGTAGGGCTGTTTCATTTTAAATAAATGTGGCACAGGGAAGAAATGCAGAGTTTTGGGGGTTTTTTGTTTTTAATTTAATTTCTTTTTTTATACAGCAGGTTCTTATTAGTCATCCATTTTATGCACATCAGTGTATACATGTCAATCCCAATCTCCCAATTCATCACACCACCTCCACCACCCTGCCACGGCTTTCCCCCCTTGGTGTCATACGTTTGTTCTCTACCTCTGTGTCTCAATTTCTGCCCTGCAAACCGGTTCATCTGTACCACTTTCTAGGTTCCACCTATATGCGTTAATGTACGATATTTGTTTTTCTCTTTCTGACTTACTTCACTCTGTATGACAGACTCTAGATCCAACCACGTCTCTACAAATGACCCAACTTCATTCCTTTTTATGGCTGAGTAATATTCCATTGTATATATGTACCACATCTTCTTTATCCATTCGTCTGTCAATGGGCATTTACGTTGCTTCCATGACCTGGCTATTGTAATAGTGCTGCAATGAACATTGAGGTGCATGTGTCTTTTTGAATTATGGTATTCTCAGGGTATACGCCCAGTAGTGGGATTGAAGGGTCATATGATCATTCTATTTTTAGTTTTTTAAGGAACCTCCATACTGCTCTCCATAGTGGCTGTATCAGTTTACATCTCCACCAACAGTGCAAGTGGGTTCCCTTTTCTCCACACCCTCTCCAGCATTTATTGTTTGTAGATTTTCTGATGATGCCCATTCTAACTGGTGTGAGGTGATACCTCATTGTAGTTTGGATTTGCATTTCTCTAAGAATTAGTGATGTTAAGCAGCTTTTCACGTGCCTCTTGGCCATCTGTATGTCTTCTTTGGAGAAATGTCTATTTAGGCCTTCTGCCCACTTTTGCATCGGGTTGTTTGTTTTTTTAATACTGAGCTGCATGAGCTGTTTATATATTTTGGAGATTAATCGTTTGTCCATTGATTCGTTTGCAAATATTTTCTCCCATTTTGAGGGTTGTCTTCTCATCTTGTTTATGGTTTCCTTTACTGTGCAAAAGCTTTTCAGTTTCATTAGGTCCCATTTGTTTATTTTTGTTTTTATTTCCATTACTCTAGGAGGTGGATCCAAAAAGATCTTGCTGTGATTTATGTCAAAGAGGGTTCTTCCTAAGTTTTCCTCTAAGAGTTTTATAGTGTCCGGTCTTACATTTAGGTCTCTAATCCATTTTGAATTTATTTTTGTGTATGGTGTTAGGAGTGTTCTAATTTCATTCTTTTATATGTAGCTGTCCAGTTTTCCCAGCACCACTTATTGAAGAGGCTGTCCTTTCTCCACTGTATATCCTTGCCTCCTTTGTCATAGATTAGTTGACCATATGTGCGTGGGTTTATCTCTGGGCTTTCTATCTTGTTCCATTGATCTATACTTCTGTTTTTGTGCCAGTACCATATTGTCTTGATTACTGTAGCTTTGTAGTATAGTCTGAAGTCAGGAAGTCTGACTCCTCCAGCTCCATTTTTTTCCCTCAAGACTGCTTTGGCTATTCGGGGTCTTTTGTGTCTCCATACAAATTTTAAGGATTTTTGTTCTAGTTCCGTAAATAATGCCATTGGTAATTTGACAGGGATTGAATTGAATCTGTAGATTGCTTTGGATAGTATAGTCATTTTCACAGTATTGATTCTTCCAATCCAAGAACATGGTATACCTCACCATCTGTTGGTATCAACTTTCATTTCTTTCATCAGTGTCTTATAGTTTTCTGCATACAGGTCTTTTGTCTCCCTAGGTAAGTTTATTCCTAGGTATTTTATTCTTTCTGTTGCAGTGGTTAATGAGAGTGTTTCCTTAATTTCTCTTTCAGATTTTTCATCATTCATGTATAGGAATGCAAGAGATTTCTGTGCATTAATTTTGTATCCTGCAACTACCAAATTCATTGACTAGCGCTACTAGTTTTCTGGTGGCATCTTTAGGATTCTCTGTGTATAGTATCATGTCATCTGCAAACAGTGACAGTTTTACTTCTTCTTTTCCAATTTGTATTCCTTTTATTTCTTTTTCTTCTCTGATTGCTATGGATAGGACTTCCAAAACTATGTTGAATAAGAGTGGTGAGAGTGGACATCCTTGTCTTGTTCCTGATCTTAGTGGAAATGGTTTCAGTTTTTCACCATTGAGAATGATGTTTGCTGTGGGTTTGTCATATATGGTCTTTATTATGTTGAGGTAGGTTCCCTCTATGCCCACTTTCTGGAGAGTTTTTATCATAAATGGATGTTGAATTTTATCAAAAGCTTTCTCTGCATCTATTGAGATGATCGTATGGTTTTTCTTCTTCAATATGTTAATATAGTGTATCACATTGATTGATTTGAGTATATTGAGGAATCCTTGCATCCCTGGGATAAATCCCACTTGATCGTGGTATATGATCCTTTTAATGTGTTGTTGGATTCTGTTTGCTAGTATTTTGTTGAGGATTTTTGCATCTATATTCATCACTGATATTGGTCTGTAATTTTTTTTTTTTTGTATTATCTTTGTCTGGTTTTGGTATCAGGGTGATGGTGGCCTCATAGAATGAGTTTGGGAGTGTTTCTTCCTCTGCAATTTTTTGGAAGAGTTTGAGGTTGGGTGTTAGTGCTTCTCTAAATGTTTGATAGAATTCACCTGTGAAGCCATCTGGTCCCAGACTTTTTGTTTGTTGGAAGATTTTTTTCTTTTCTTTTTTTTTTTTTTTGCGGTACGCGGGCATCTCACTGTTGTGGCCTCTCCTGTTGCAGAGCACAGGCTCCATCTCGTTGTTGTGGCCTCTCCTGTTGTGGAGCACAGGCTCCGGACGTGCAGGCTCAGCGGCCATGTCTCACGGGCCCAGCCGCTCTGCGGCATGTGGGATCTTCCTGGACCGGGGCACGAACCTGTGTCCCCTGCATCAGCAGGTGGACTCTCAACCACTGCGCCACCAGGGAAGCCCTGTTGGATGATTTTTAATCACAGTTTCAATTTCATTACTTGTGATTGGTCTGTTCATATTTTCTGTTTCTTCCTGGTTCAGTCTTGGAAGGTTATACCTTTCTAAGAATTTGTCCATTTCTTCCAGGTTGTCCATTTTATCGATATGGAGTTGCTTGAAGTAGTCTCTTGGGATGCTTTGTATTTCTGCAGTGTCTGTTGTAACTTCTCCTTTTTCATTTCTAATTTTATTGATTTGAGTTCTCTCCCTCTTTTCTTGATGAGTCTGGCTAGTGGTTTATCAATTTTGCTTATCTTCTCAAAGAACCAGCTTTTAGTTTTATTGATCTTAGCTATTGTTTTCTTTGTTCCTATTTCATTTATTTCTGCTCTGATCTTTATGATTTCCTTCCTTCTGCTAACTTTTGTTTTGTTTGTTCTTCTTTCTCTAGTTCCTTTAGGTGTAAGGTTAGATTGTTTATTTCAGATTTTTCTTGTTTCTTGAGGTAGGCTTGTATAGCTATAAACTTCCCTCTTAGAACTGCTTTTGCCGCATCCCATAGGTTTTGGATTGTCGTGTTTTTATTGTCATTTGTCTCTAGGTATTTTTTGATTTCCTCTTTGATTTCTTCAGTGATCTCTTGGTTATTTAGTAACGTATTGTTTAACCTCTATGTGTTTGTGTTTTTTACGGTTTTTTCCCTGTAATTGATTTCTAATCTCATAGCATTGTGGTCAGAAAAGATGTTTGATATCATTTCAATTTTTTAAAATTTACTGGGGTTGATTTGTGACCCAAGATGTGATCTATCCTGGAGAATGTTCTGTGCGCACTTGAGAAGAAAGTGTAATCTGCTGTTTTTGGATGGAATGTCCTGTAAATATCAGTTAAATCTATCTAGTCTATTGTGTCATTAATTAATTAATTTATTTATTTTTGCTGTGTTGGGTCTTCGTTTCTGTGCGAGGGCTTTCTCTAGTTGTGGTAAGCGGGTGCCACTCTTCATTGCAGTGCGCGGGCCTCTAACTATCACGGCCTTTCTTGTTTCGGAGCACAGGCTCCAGACATGCAGGCTCAGTAGTTCTGGCTCATGGGCCCAGCTGCTCTGTGGCATGTGGAATCCTCCCAGACCAGGGCTCGAACCCGTGTCCCCTGCATCAGCAGGCAGATTCTCAACCACTGCGCCACCAGAGAAGCCCATATTGTGTCATTTAAAGCTTCTGTTTCCTTATTTACTTTCTGTCTGGTTGATCCGTCCATTGGTGTAAGTGAGGTGTTAAACTCCCTCACTATTATTGTGTTACTGTTGATTTCCTCTTTTATAGCTGTTAGCAGTTCCCTTATGTATTGAGGTACTCCTATGTTGGGTGCATAAATATTTATAATTGTTATATCTTCTTCTTGGATTTATTCCTTGATCATTATTTAGTGTCCTTCCTTGTCTCTTGTAACATTCTTTATTTTAAAGTCTATTTTATCTGGTATGAGTATAGCTACTTCAGCTTTCTCTTGATTTCCATTTGCATGGAATATCTTTTTCATCCCCTCACTTTCGGTCTGTGTCCCTAGGTCTGAAGTGGGTCTCTTGTAGACAGCATATATATGGGTCTTGTTTTTGTATCCATTCAGCAAGCCTGTGTCTTTTGGCTGGTGCATTTAATCCATTCACGTTTAAGGTAATTATTGACATGTATGTTCCTATTATCATTTTCTTAATTGTTTTGGGTTTGTTTTTGTAGGTCCTTTTCTTCTCTTGTGTTTCCCACTTAGAGAAGTTCCTTTAGCATTTGTTGTAGAGCTGGTTTGGTGGTGCTGAATTCTCTTAGCTTTTGCTTGTCTGTAAAACTTTTGACTTCTCCATCGAATGTGAATGAGATCCTTGCCGGATAATCTTGGTTGTAGGTTCTTCCCTTTCATCGCATTAAGTATATTATGCCACTCCCTTCTGGCTTGTAGAGTTTCTGCTGAGAAATCAGCTGTTAACCTTATGGGAGTTCCCTTGTATGTTATTTGTCGTTTTTCCCTTGCTGCTTTCAATAATTTTTCTTTGTCTTTAATTTTTGCTAATTTGATTACCATGTGTCTCAGCATGTTTCTCCTTGGGTTTATCCTGTATGGGACTCTCTGCACTTCCTGAACTTGGGTGGCTATTTCCTTTCCCATGTTAAGGAAGTTTTCAACTATAGTCTCGTCAAATATTTTCTTGGGTCCTTTCTCTCTCTCTTCTCCTTCTGGGTCCCCTATAATGTGAATGTTGTTGCGTTTGATGTTGTCCCAGAGGTCTCTTAGGCTGTCTTCATTTCTTTTCATTCTTTTTTCTTTATTCTGTTCCACAGCAGTGAATTCCACCATTCTGTCTTTCAGGTCACTTACCCGTTCTTCTGCCTCAGTTATTCTGCTATTGATTCCTTCTAGTGTAGTTTTCATTTCAGTTATTGTATCGTTCATCTCTGTTTGTTTGTTCTTTAATTCTTCTAGATCTTTGTTGAACATTTCTTGCATCTTCTTGATCTTTGCCGCCATTGTTTTTCTGAGGTCCTGGATCATCTTCACTATCATTATTCTGAATTCCTTTTCTGGAAGGTTACCTATCTCCACTTCATTTAGTTGTTTTTCTGGGGTTTTATCTTGTTCCTTCATCTGGTACATAGCCCTCTGCCTTTTCATCTTGTCTGTCTTTCTGTGAATTTGGTTTTTGTTCCACAGCCCGCAGGATTGTAGTTCTTCTTGCTTCTGCTGTCTTGCAATGCAGATATTTAGATGGAAAGACTAAGAGATTTTTAAGTAGCAATTGTCAAAGGGCAGGAGTGAGAGCAGAGTAACTTCTGTCTTCCCCCCATCGTCATCGAGCATGATGGCCCTTCTCCAGGTCATCTTGTAATCCTCTGTTTTTGGTAGAGGGAAAAAAACAAATAAACAAACAGAAAAATCCCAGAAAAGCTAGATCGAGAAGGTCCACATTTTATGCGGAGGTTAGAGTCTAGGAAAACAACATTATAGTCAAATGACTTACAAAAGAAGATTATTTTCTTACAAAATTGATATAAAAAGCCTATCCTCCCACTACCCATTATTTTTTATATTCTTTAATACTGTTTAACAATCATAGTAAATAATATTTAATAATGCTTTATATAAATAAAAATTATTAATTTAAAAGACTAGTGTTTAACCATGCAACTGTTTACTCTGGTCTTGATAGAAGCTATAAGTTACTCTAAGCCAGGCTCAGCAAATATTTTCTGTAAAGGGTCAGATGGTAAATATTTTAGGCTCTGCAGGCTACAGAGGATCCCTTTAAAAATGTAAACGTTATTCTTAGCTCAGCTGTACAAAACATAATTTGCTGCCCCTGCCCTAAACTACTGCAGCAAGCATAAGGTCCGTAAAGGACAGGAGGGCAGAATGGATGGATCATCTGTATCCACCTCCATCCCCTGCACAGATTTGGTCCATCTTGTTCACACTGTATCTCCAGCCCTTAGAACAATGCCTAGTGCACATTAGGCCTAAATCCATAATTGTTGATTCAGTAAATGATTGCTAGATTCAGATGGCTGAAGAGAAGTTGCAATTTGTGGAAAATCTTCAGATCCTCCTTGCTTCATCCTTCTTGTTCAAAACTAAAAAATAATTTGGTGTTGATTCTTTTCTACTATGAATCCTAGCGTTAAGAATCCCCAGTAATAGGCCTTTGCTCTCTTCTGGCCAACAAGAGTCTTATCAATAATGAGATGACTAAATATTATGACTTCTAGCAAAATATGTTATACATGGCCCAGCATCTAAATGGAAAACAGTATTTAGAGAGAGTTAAATATGTAACAGAGACCTGTTTTCCATGCTGATCATCCTGAAGAGAGGAATACAGGTATTTCCTGATGAGTGGAAGGAAACTAACAGTTCCTGAGCCAACTTTACACTAATGTGTTGTACACATTATTAAATATAATCCACATATGTCATGACAAGGTAGAGAATATTACATTTTACAGGTAGAAAACTGAGACTTGGGGAGTTTGAATAATGTGTTCAAGTTCCAAAAATTAGTAAAACACCATGATTCAAATCCAAGCCTGTCTGTTCCCAAACTTCAGGCTTTTTATATTATACCTGACTATAGTAGAGTATGTAGCTCCATCAACCACTTGCCTTGTGACCTGTGAGATGATCACTTTACCTCATTCATTACACACAAATATAAATAGCTACCCACCTGTCAGGGAGTTGAAAGAATTCATGAATGTTACAAAATACAGCACATAGCACTACCTTGTCCTCAATAAATATTTGCTGAATTTGAATTTTGCTGAATATCTGAATTGGCTGACAGTCATGAGAAAGGAGAGAAAAATATGTGGAGTAAATGCCTGATTTATCATCCCTGAGAGGGAGAAGAGAAAAAAGTACGAAATGCAATTAAATGATTGTGTAGTTGAGGGTATAAACTCAGCCAAAGTGGGCTGCAAAGCAGGATTCAGAAAACAGAAGACATTGGGTTTCTAGGAGAACTAACATGAATGGTACGTTAACAATTTTCAAAGGATTTTTGCTTTTGCTTTTGTTAGCAACAGAGCCTTTCTTCAGAAACCTTATTTTAAAGCCCAGTATAGAAAAGAAATACAGACCTCTTCTTAGCCCTGGTTTCTGATTTCCATGGTGTCCCCTAAGAAACTTTTATGGAACCCCTCAGGCTAGCTCAGGGCATGGTTTGAAACTTTCTGCTCTTATATCTGCCTCTTTCCTCAACACCCAATCAACCACAGGATGTATATTTAATAAAGGGGGCAATCTCTTTCTTGTAATAACACTATAAATACCTACTCTATAGAGTGTTTTCCTATTGATGGTTAACACAGTCAGAGGTTGAGGCATCCTTATGCATGGTTTGATTCAGGCTCTAAACGATGGGGTCAAGAATATCTGTCTCTCCATTTTTCTACATTGCATTCTCTGTGAATACTCCATTCTCAAACAGGCTCTCTTTTTTTGTGGCAGAGACGGCCCTCAGCAATTTCAGGCTTAGATCATCCTCAGTCCCTACAGTCTTGGGAAAGCGTGACCCTTGCTTAGCAGCACAAGTCCCCTTAAAAGATTTGATTGACTCATCATCAGTCATGTGCTCATCCCGATCCAATTACTATGGTTGGCGTAATTCAGAAAATGGTTGGCCAGGCCTGGTTCATGGTTTCACCCTTAGAGCTGGGGGGAAGCCAGTTCTACCAGAACACAAGGTTCGAGAAGGGTAGGTGTGAAAGACGATGCCCCAAAGTGATACCGAGCACAGAAAAACACATGTCCACTCTACTGCTCAGAGACGTGATCACGATGAGCCCAGGACAGGGAGATCTGAAGACCACGTTAATTGAAGTGATGATGTAAGAAAAAGGCAGAAGTAGAATTCAGGAACAAAAAGTAAAGAAAAAAGATGGAAAAAGCGTCCTGTTGGCGGTGTGGACTTGTGCTTCCACAAGGAGAAGGAAAGGACTTTCAGTCTCTGGAGGAAAGGCAAATATATTGTGAAGTCATCCGAAGAACTATTTGTCATCAGGAGAAGATGAAAAGTAGTCAACAAGGGCCTGCAGGAGGATCTTGTGTGGGAATTCAGATTGTAAACTCACTGGGGAAGACTTCAAGAGACATTTTTCACAAGGATTCAGTTGCCAAGGGTGAAAGAGCAGAGAGAGCAAGACTTGAGCCTTAGGAGTAAAGCAATTTCTTATTTATTTTGGACACAGTGTCTAAAGAGTTAGACCAGTTGGCTAGACACAAATAGCACTAAGCCAACCAAAGATAAAGACCACTTCTGTGTCAGTGTAGCATGGTGGTTAGATGCTCAAGCTCTGGAATCAAGTTGATATAGGTTTAAACACTGACTTCATTCATTCATGATGTGACCTTGACAAGTGACTTGTTCTCCCTGGACCATGGCTTCCTCATCTGGAAAATGGGGATGATAATAGTTTCTAATTCATGGTCTTTCGTGATTTAGGATTAATAGAGATAACATTTGCAAAGGACTTCATACAGTGCCCAGCACATAATAAGGGTACATAAATGCTGGTGTTCATATTATTTAGAAACAAAATGGTTGATAGTTACCATGTAGATATTGTATGAATTATATCAAAACATGAAATCCAAATCAACTAAGTGAAAAACTGCCTTGCCTCTGAGAAAAAAGTTGGAAAGAGACATAAATGAGAGTAGATCAGAATACCTGAATATTTTACTTGAAATAGAGGTGTCATTGCAGTATATTTTTTCATTCATTAATTCAAGAATTTTTTGTTAAAAGCCATTAAGTGCCAGGCACTGCATATAAGGTGCTAGGGATAGAAGGAAAAAGATAAAACTCTCAGCCTCAAATAACTCACAGTCTAGGAGAAACAGAGAAAGAAAAACATAAATGGTATCACAACAGCAGGATGAGAACTACCTAAGTAGAGTTTTGTTCAGAGTGTGTGATGGGAACAGAGCAGTGAGCGGCTGACTCTGCCTCGACATTCTATGGCTCCAGACAGCATTTGAATACAGTCCGTTTCATATTTGCAGGTTGGAGGTAAAGAGAAGTTCAGTAACATATAATCTTAAAAGGTCACATCTAGAAACAAAACTGGCAAATGTTAATAATTGTTGAAGCTACGTGATAGGGATTCTTTCTATTATTCTCCCTATTTTTATGTGTCTTTGAAAATTTGCATTTTAAAACTTTTTAAAAATGGCAACTGAAATCTAGTTTCTCAGAGCCAGAAAAGAGCAGTGAGGCAGAGAAGCACATGGCAGCAGCCATAACCAGGAACATACAGATGCTTAGGCAAAAGAAAAAAATTGTGCCTCACTTGATATGGACAGAGGAGTAAATAGAAGAAAGTAAGGGGTAGAGGCTTGAGAAGGACCACTTAAGGCAGTGAGAGCAAGGGGAAAGGAATAGAAATGGAAAGACAAGTGGGAGCAAAAAAGGGGGAAACTAACGATAACCAGAAATTCTGAACACCCACTTACCAAAAAAATAAAATAAAAAAGAAAGAAAAGGAAAAAACCGAGGAAGGAAAGAAAGAAAGAAAAATGAAAATGATCAAAGCAGACCTAGATGAAAGCATTATGGTGAAGCTGAATAACAAGGGTAAAGCACAAGCAAAAAATTATTCTCTGAGATGAAAAGAGATTAGGATTGTGCTCCAAATAAGTAATAGGGAAAGATAAAACAGAAAGGTGCTCCACGAGGAAACCAAGTACAGAGGGAGACTAAGAGTTCAGAGAAGCTACACAACACAATGTCAATTTAAGGTGCTACAGTGTAAAGAAAATTTTCAGAGTGAGGTTGGGTTACTTTTGGGAAGATCCACATATACACCTTGACAAGTTCTTTCCTTCCTTCCTTCCTTCCTTCCTTCCTTCCTTCCTTCCTTCCTTC
>NW_021703776.1:16135244-16138137 GCF_005190385.1 Monodon monoceros | reverse complement strand
CCTTCCTTCCTTCCTTCCTTCCTTCCTTCCTTCCTTCCTTCCTTCCTCCCTCCCTCCCTCCCTCCCTCCCTCCCTCCCTCCCTCCCTTCCTTCCTGTAGTTTATTAATCTTGTTCTCTGGCAATAAACCAGAAAGTCAATCACAGAGCTTAGAGCCTAGCAACAGAGACAAACAACTAAACAAGCAATTATAATAAACTGTGGTGGAGCCCAGACAGGTAAGTACACATGGCAGGTACTCACAGAGCAGGCTTCATTTCCATGCAGGGAGTTCCCCCAATCCAGGGGCTGGGCCTTGGGCTTTGCAGGTACAGAAGGCTGACATGCTCCCATGCCAATATCCATCTCTTGGGGAAGGACACACTTTAGTCAAGCTCACAAAGACATAACCACCAGAAGGCCAATTTATTTATTTATAGTAAGAGAAACAAATATGAAAGATTTGGAGATTTTTATTCCCTGATGAGCACATTCTTTCATGATAGACAAATCTAAGTGGGCTAGGATTAATGAGACAGGAAGGAAGTGGGCAGCACACAACTGTTAAAAGAATGAGAAGGGGGACACAGTCATTGAGAAAAACAGAATATAACAAAAGCTGGTTAAAACCAACGAGGGCCAAGATGGTGGAAGATTTGCCTTCCATTAGACATTGAGCCTCATTATACCTTCACTGTAATACATTAGCATGCTAAATGACACACCCACCAGCAACAGGAAAGTTCCAAGGCTGACCATAAAAAGCCAAAAAGTGGGAGGTGGTCCAATTTCTGGAAATCCCACCCCTTCCCCAAAATAGTTGGAGTAATCTTCCCACTCATTAGTGTATGAAATTACCCAGCCCATTAAAAACTAACAACTCCATACCCAGGGCCCTCTCCCCTTCTGAGACAGCCCATATTCTGTCAGTGGAGTGTGTATCTTCCTGTGTAGATCTGCTTTCACTCTACTCTCTACTAACTCTTGAATTCTTTGCTGTGCAAAGCCAAGGACCCTCACCTGGTGGCCCATGTCAGGGGCTCACTGGAGACCTGGGACGTGACCATTCATTCTCTCGTGCCCTCTTCTCCTTCATTACCATCAAAGGATTGCTAAAGAGAATGGGTCACAGCAAAGGGGTGAGAGATGGATGCTCTTCATGCCCAGTGTCACTGAGCAGTGATAGCCCAGTGCGTGCTATCAGTCATTATCTGCCTCACAGAAGATACTGGTGTTCATGGGTCAGGGCACCATCCCTCTAGCCACTGCTAGAGAAACTGTCACAGTCTTTCTTTCTCAACATCCTTCTGTTTATTTCTATTTACACATTCATTCTCTAGATACAATCCAATATAATTAACTAAATATAATTTTCTTAGATATAATCGCCATTCATTCTTGCCCCCCTAAGGTGATACACAGATGATCCAGATTATATTGGTGCTCAGTCTGTTGGGTCCTCTCAAGGTAGGTCTGGTTTTATCTATAATGTTTTAATTATTCCTATATTCATGTTCAAAGTTTAATTTTAAACTCATTTTAGGGGGTGTGCTGCCTATTTTCCGTTTATTAGGTCTACTCTTTAGCCAGCTAAGGTTGTGTTTGGCCAATAAATGGGACATCAGAGATCAGAGAGAAGGAGGAAAATGAGGTTGGGACATTTCTCCCCCTTTTCCCCTTTTGGCGTCGGGGTGGTAACGGTTCCTGGTGTGGCTAGTCCCACTGTACCTTGTTGGTCTCCCTAATTCCTGTCCACACCATCGTAAAGTCTCTTTGTTAAACTCTCCTCCATTATCTACTTTGGACATGCCATCCCTTCCCTGTTGGAACCATGATATAAGTTGGTGTTAACTTTAAACCCATATATTACCAATGGGAGGTAAAGGTAAATAAGACTGGAGCACAAATATGTAGCCAACTAGTTATATAGTAATAAAACCCCAAAGAGCTAGGAATTTAATCTTTGGGACTGTGAAAGAACAAATGTTAGGTATTACTTTCCTGAAAAATAAATAAATGAAGTAAAGTAGAATTTGGGGTTTGGTGGGGTTTTTTTGTATTTTTAAATTTTTTTTAATTAAAAAATTTCTTTTAATAAATTTATTTATTTTATTTATTTATTTTTGGCTGCATTGGGTCTTCACTGCTGCATGAGGGCTTTCTCTAGCTGTGGCGAGCGGGGGCTACTCTTCGTTGCGGTGCGAGGGCTTCTCATTGCAGTGGCTTCTCTTGTTGCGGAGCATGGGCTTTAGGTGCACAGGCTTCAGTAGTTGTGGCACACAGACTCAGTAGTTGTGGCGCGCGGGCTTAGGTGCTCCACGGCATGTGGGATCTTCCCGGACCAGGGCTCAAGCCCGTGTACCCTGCATTGGCAGGCGGGTTCTTAACCACTGCACCACCAGGGAAGCCCTAAAATTTTTTTAAATTGAAGTATAGTTGATTTACAATGTTGTGTTAATTTCTGCTGTACAGCAAAGTGATTCAGTTATACATATATATATATATATATATACATTCTTTTAAAATTCTCTTTCATTATGATTTATCACATTGAATACAGTTCCCTGTGCTATACAGTAGGACCTTGTTGTTTTATACGTAATAGCTTATATAGGCTAACCCCAACCTCTCACTCCACCCCTCCCCCCATCCCCCTCCCTGTTGGCAACCACAAGTGTGTTCTCTACGTCCATGAGTCTGTTTCATAGATAGTTTCATTTGTGTCACGTTTTAGATTCTACATATAAGTGATATCATATGGTGCTTGTCTTTCTGAGATACTTCACTTAGTATGACAATCTCTAGTTGCATCCATGTTGCTGTAAATGGCATTATTTCGTTCTTTTTTATGGCTGAGTAGTATTCCATTGTGTGTGTGTGTGTGTGTGTGTGTGTGTGTGTGTGTGTGTGTGTGT
>NW_021703776.1:16090267-16135234 GCF_005190385.1 Monodon monoceros | reverse complement strand
TGTGTGTGTGTGTGTGTGTGTGTGTGTGTGTGTGTGTGTGTGTGTGTGTATATATATATATATATATATATATATATACCACATCTTCTTTATCCATTCATCTGTTGATGGACATTTAGGTTGTTTCCATGTCTTGGCTATTGTGAATAGTGCTGCTATAAGCACAGGGGTTCACATAGTATCTTTTTGAATTACAGATTTGTCTGAATATATGCCCAGGAGTGGGATTGCTGGATCATATGGTAACTCTATTTTTAGTTTTTTAAGGAACCTTCATACTGTTCTCCATAGTGGCTATTACCAATTTACATTCCCACCAACAGTGTAGGAGGGTTGCCTTCTCTCCACACCCTCTCCAGCATTTGTTATTTGTAGATTTTCTAATGATGGCCATTCTGACCAGTGTGAGGCGGTACCTCATTGTAGTTTTGATTTGCATTTCTCTAATGATTAGTGATGTTGAGCATCTTTTTCTGTGCCTATTGCCCATCTGTAGTAAAATAGAATGTTTAATTTTAAAGGAAGCTTAAAGAGTGTCAAGTTTCTTAACAATGTAAAAAATTGAGGCAAGTAAGGTTAAGTGGCTCACCTAAGATAACAAAGTTTCTTAACTAGAGAACTGAGAGTAAATTGGCTTTCTGGTTCTTAGTCCTTTGCTACTCTGTTTCTTCCAGGGAACATTATTTTAGTTTCTAGAAGAAAGACAGCAACATGGGTGTTTTACAGTTTTCTTTCATCCAATAAGAATTCCAAAAAAGGGAGGGAGAAGGAGGTAGATGTTGTGGTTTTAAAATATGCCCACAATTTCTTTGGTAATGTAACCAAGCAGGACCCCATCTTCCTAGGACAGATCCTTCCCTCATATCCTCTGCTGTAGCTCCTCTCTGAAGTACCTAGATAGCAGTATCTGATGCACATTTCCTGAGTGGTTTTACAGATGCTAAAACCCTCGCTAAATGGAAGGCTTTAGCTACTTGAAGACCCAGAGCACGTAGCAGCCAGGCCTAAGGATTAATGATGTTAACCCCTGTGACACCACCCTGTTACCTCACCATCAACCAATCAGAGTATTTTGCATGAGCTGATCACAAACCCTGGAACTCCCCTCCCTTGCCTGTCCTTTAAAAATGCTTTGTTGAAACACATCTGGGAGTTCGGGCTTTTTGAGCACTAGCTGTCCTGGACTCCTCGTAGGGTACATTGGCTCTACTGCATGCGGGTGAGCAGACCCAAGTTTGGTTTGGTAATAATAATTCTCCCTTTAAGAGGTGGAGCTAGATTCCTCTCCTCTTTAGCGTAGGCTGGATTTACTGACTTGCTTCTAACGAACAGCATCTGGTAGAAAAGATTGTGTAGCACTTCCAAGACTAGCTCATGAAAGGAAATGTGACTTCCTCCTTGCTCTTTCTCTGGGACATTTGCTCTGGGGGAAGCCAGCTGCCGTATTGTATGGACACTCAAGTAAACCTGTGGAGAGGAACTAGGACCAATTGCCAATAGCCCTTTGAGTGCGCCATCTTGGAAACCGACTCTCCAGCCCCAGCACAGCCTTCAGATGACTGCAGCCCTAAATTGCAGCTGACTTCCGTCCAGAGCCAGAACCACCGCTCTAAGTTTCTCCTGAATTCCGAACCCACAGAAATTATGAGCTAATAAATATTTATTGTTTTAAACTGCTAAGTTTGAGGGTAATTTGTTACATAGCAATAGTTAATACAGTAGAGAAGAGGAAGGAAGGAAGAAAAAGAGAAAAAAGGGAGAAACAGTAATCAGGAAAAAATGCTGCTTATAAAACATTCTTGCACAGCACAGACAAAAATGTTCAGAGAATAACTAAAAACCACAGAAGCCCAATGAGTTAGGGAGGTGCCAAATCAACATATTTGGAGCACAGAATGTCGAGGTTTCTGTAAGAATATATGAAAAAAATGTTTTATAATTTTAAAACGTGCAAAGTGCCACTCTGATCACATTGATCAGATCGTGGTCTGTACAAGCCCAATATTCTATTTATGATTGTGGGAGAAGATTTTGTGGGAGAATATGATTACTCTTTATGGCAATAATCTCTGAAGTCAAGAGAATATGCTCATTATTTATAATTTCACTCATATATATAAAATATATATTTATATATACATACATATGTACACACGTATGTATATTTAGAGAGAGACCAAAAAAATATTGAGTTATCATCTTTTTTTTTTTTCTTAAAACTGCCTCCAAGCTCCAAGAGTTGATCCTTCCATCTAAAATCCTTGTGACTGTCTTTGCAGGAAGATCTGGGAGCCTAGAGGCAAAGGAAGCTGTGCTAGTTGAGTGTTAATATTTGGGGAGGGGATGGCTATCAGGAACGTAAGCCCGCATAAAATAACCAAAGTGACAGTAATTACCCATCTCAACAAAAGATTTAATCTGAATGAAAATCAGTTGATCATATTGTCAGTTAATTCTCTGGTTTGGGTCTTCATGAAAGACACAAGTCCTTCTTGCTAAGTATAAATGCCTCACTATGAACCTCTCCTTTTGTGGATTTACGTTACATTTCATACAGGATGAGGGGGCCCTCTGAACTTTCTCCTGATTCTGATATTTGTGGATGTCATTCCTCCTAAGTGTGGATTATTTCTCGTCTAGTCGTTGATTCCTTTTCCATTCAGCTTTCATCTTCTCAGACTCAACTATGGACCAACATCAAGGAGGAAAGCAAAGCTAAAGACAAATAAATATAAAAACTAAAGTTGAGGGGCTTCCCTGGTGGTGCAGTGGTTGAGAATCTGCCTGCCAATGCAGGGGACACGGGTTCGAGCCCTGGTCTGGGAGGATCCCACATGCCGCGGAGCAACTAGACCCGTGAGCCACAACTACTGAGCCTGCGCATCTGGAGCCTGTGCTCCGCAACAAGAGAGGCCGCGACAGTGAGAGGCCTGTGCACCGCGATGAAGAGTGGACCCCGCTTGCCGCAACTAGAGAAAGCCCTCGCACAGAAATGAAGACCCAACACAGCAAAAATAAATTAATTAATTAATAAACTCCTACCCCCAACATCTAAAGAAAAAAAACCAAAGTTGAATTTTTCCGAACATGGTCGTATAAAACGTAATAACTTGCTCCCAAACAAGCAAGGACGTGTGATAAGAGAGTAGCTGCACTTTGTGCTTGGAATCAGAAGAGTCATCAAGTAAAATGTCTAACCTAGCATGTGTGAGATTGGAGAGTGGGGTCAGGTTGCGAGACAGAGATGTTGAGGAGGAGGCCTGGAGTCGGCACGCCTAGCACCACGGAGGCAGCCGAAGGAGTGGGAGTCAATCAAGAAGAAGAAATCCCTGAAATTAAAGAAGAAATGAGTCTATCCTGTGATAAACCATAATGGAAAAGAATATGAAAACAGAATGCAGGGCTTCCCTGGTGGCGCAGTGGTTGAGAGTCCACCTGCCAGTGTAGGGGATGCGGGTTCGTGCCCCGGTCCGGGAAGATCTCACATGCCGCGGAGCAGCTGGGCCCGTGAGCCATGGCTGCTGAACCTGCGCGTCCGGAGCCTGTGCTCCGCAACGGGAGAGGCCACAACAGTGAGAGGCCCGTGTACCGCAAAAAAAAAAAAACAAAACCCAGAATGCATATATGTGTATAACTGAGTCACTTTGCTGTACAGCAGAAATTAACACAACATTGTAAATCAACTATACTTCAATTAAAAAAAAAATGAGTCAACCTAGCTTGGGAAAGGTAAAAGAGGGCACTGACTCGAGTAAGTTTTACTGAGAGACAGACTAATATATACAAGTTGGATGGAGGAGAAATTGGTCCTTGGTTTGATAGCTAGCTGGATGAGTAAGAAAGTAGGAACTAAGTAAGTAAAGAAATATCAGTAAAAAGAGAAAATGAAAACAATAGGAGAGTTTACCTAATGTTGGGCTTTTTTTCCCCAGAGAAAAGAGAAGTCTGCAATAACTTGTGAGTGACACCGAGACTGCTAGGGCATGATTCATGCCCATGCAGTCCAGCTCTGAAAGGAGAGCCTCTTAGGATTATGCAAGTATTAGGGGATGAAACAGGACTCCTTCTAATGCTCTGGGATTGTACTGTTTATTTTCCTAATGGGAGACTGTATTTTCAGTGGCAGAGGAAAACGTCTGAGAGTTAGAAAGCATAATAAAGTTCAGGAGGAAGAAGAGAGTTCCTGGAACAGACTGACTTACCACTGCATTTGCAAATAATTCCCCTACTGTTAAAATAAGCCTTTGGCAGATAGATTCGGTTTGTTTCTGGAGAAAAGGGAAATAATAAAATCCATTACACCAGTGCTTTTGACTATTTCATTGAAGGAAGCTAACAAAAGAATAGCAGTAATTGGAGGTGCTCCACACTTTTTGATTCAGATTTTAAAGTTTTCATAATTTTATTGCAAAGACTAGTAGTAGCAAGCGACAGAATAATACCTCATGCCTAAAATTATGCTGCAAAAAGAAGATGACAGACTAGACTTTCCAGTATCTTAAAATCAATAACAGAATGACCAAAAAGAGCTTGAATGGTGCCTTTATCTGAAGAGACAGTCGTCAATACGAGACATAAATCTTTTAAAAATAGAGTCAGCATATGGGTTGCCTTCTGACTGTGTGAAATACATAAAAACGCTAGAAAAATGTGATTAGAATTCCAATACATTATGGATAAAGCTTGAAATAAGGCAAGAATATTCATGCAACCCTCTGCAATATGCATAACAATAGAAACTCTGACAATATACTCCATGGTAAAATGCTAATGAAACATTAATAAGCAAAAATTTCTGTGCATAATCAGTGAAAGCAGAGAGCTATTAAAGATTGGAAATCTCTCATTTAGAGAAAAGTGCAGCTATATAAATAAAGAGGACAGAATTAGAAATGGTAGAAGCAATCTGTTCGGTGGATCAAGGAATCAGGAGAAAATAATACATAAAGTATGATCCCAAACTTGTTTTAAAAAATAACAGCTATTGTCTCTGGATATAGGGAATATGGGAAATTCTAATATTTTCTTAGTATTTTCTTGTTTTTCAAATAATATCATGTATTATTATTTAAAATATTATTTTTAAAAATTGTGCCACAGATTTAAGGCCAGTACACTGTATCAATAAGGGAAAGAGCATATGTAAGTTGTAATCTACAAAAATAATATTATTATAAGGATGACAAGAACAGATGGATTCTGTTTTCATTTTGGTGACAAATACGTAGGTCTAGATTCAGTGTAAGCAACTATAGAGTGATTGAGGCAAAGAAGAGGAAAAAATATTTTTAAAATGAGAAAAGAAAATTAAATTTTTATTAGAATCTTAAAAGTAAGATTTTTTAAAAGGTGAAAGGAGGCAAAACAAAATTGGAAGAGATATTAAAGAGAATGTTAAACAGAGTTGATTTCCTATAGAGTTTAAAATTATAACATCTATGTACATGGTACAGGATGTGAAGTATTTCTATTGAAACATACCTAGAATCATAGAACTCTAGATCTAAAAAGAACCTTAGAGATTACCTAGTATTTAATTCCTTCATTTTGTAGAAAAAACTGAGACCCAGAAAGGTAAAGTGCCCAAACCTAGTCGTCAGCATTCAGTGCTTGTTTTGTCTGGCTTTACTGTGGTTTATGGCATATGTGAGCATTGCAATCTTCCTCTTACAACTTCCAAAAAAGAGAAGGAACATTCATTAGGGCTGGGCCATGACATGATAGTGCATATTTTAAAGGGATGTGTTCAACTTTTCTAAAACTGAAGAGGATTGGATAACTGACAGGAAACTTAAAGAAAAAAGGTAAGCTACTTGTAAATTGAGCGGAGAAAATTGAATGGTGGGATGGGCACAAGGGATGTCAGTGAACTCAGAACTCAGGAAGCATGAGTAAAAGAGATTAGCCAGTGGAGACTGACCTTGAATCAAGGGTAGAATGTGACAGCTCTCTATAGAACATTGATGGTCAATGAAAATGGTGACATTGTAGGTGTTCAGGGTCTAAATTTGTAAAAAGATGGATAGACTCAGAAATAACTTTTCGTGGAAAGCCAAGTAGCCAAGTTTTCCAGAAGTCGTAAATGGAGAACAAAGGGTTAATAGAGTTCTTCTGTTCAGAGAACTATGACAAATAAAAAATAGGAAGAAAAAAGAGGGTAGGTCAATCAGGAGATGTGTGACACAGAACATTGAACACAAGAACACAGAAATAAGTTAGCTTTTTAAGGAATTATTTGACATAAAATAGTGCATTCAAGCCTTAGGAAGAAAATTCTGGGTAAAAATAAAAATGCACAACAACCCCCAAAATATATAAAGAGTGGGTAGAGATATTTAAATTTAGGTTTCTGTTTTATTAACAATTATTAAATCTGAACTATAAAATGAATAGAATTTCATGAAAGAAACTCATCAGTGTATAAATAATGAAAGGAGAAAAGATTAGCTTTGGATAAATATTACAATTATGAGTGTTTCAAGTTTTCTCTCTTTTTATATCACCCAGAAAAATTGTTTTAAATTAAAAATATTGGGACTTCCCTGGCAGTCCAGTGGTTAAGACTCCACTCTCCCAACGCAGGGGGCATGGGTTGGATCCCTGGTCAGGGAACCAAAATCCCGTATGCCACATGGCACAGCCAAAATTAATAAATTAATTAATAATTAATTTACAAAATGACCTGTTCGTCCCCCTACCCACTAGAATCAGAGGCTCCTGCAATTATACCATAAAGCCAGCTTGGTGGGGGACTCAACAGGGTCCCTGCACACTGTGGGGAGATGTATTTCAAGGGAGGTAGTTTTATGGAAGTTTTCGTAGTTTTGGTAGTATGGTAGTTTTATGGCTACATTTTGCCAACTGCTGTCTCGGGGGCTCTGGCTCTGAGCTGGGGATCTGCATAATGTTATCAGCTGCTCTGGCCCTGCCGCTAACATCCTCTGCCTCGATCTGATAGCAGAAGATGGCATGCTTATACCCAATACCAGCAGTCGACTAGGAGGACGCAATTCCACTCACCTCCAAATTAATTAGGTCTCCCAGTTTATACACTCTCAGACTCATCCTATATTTCTTCATGATTATGTAATTTGTTTTCTATTTATTTGTGTAATGTCAGTCTCCCTAACCAGAATGTAAGGACAGGAACCTTTTACTTCGATCCGAATTGTCCCTTTGTGTGAACAGAACTCCTAGCACAGTGCCTGGCACAGAGTAGGTGCTTTAAATAATGTTGACTTCATGGCAGAATTCTCTCAGAGAGCCACTACAGCTATTAAAGGAAATGTTCCTTAATCTATGTCAAACGGGTAACTTGCCACATTTTTTAATCCTGGAAGGTAGGTGCATTTCACATATCTTTCAAGGCTTATTCTTATTTATTTTGCTTACTGCAACTCTCAGCATTAGTATTTTTGATTCATTTGGGATGTACTCCAAAAATAGGAAATCAAATCTAAGTACATAAATTGGACCAGGAAGTAGCCTCCTGGACATATTATTATTCTTATGGATGATAAACTCTCTTCCCAATAGCTTCCCATCCTCCCTGGATTATTTCATACCAAAAAAGGCATGCTTCACAGAGCTCTTCGTCCTTTAAGTGGCAAGTTCTATTTAAATACATAGATAAGCCTTGTCATGCTGTGCTGTATTAAGAATGAAGTACTACTGTAAAGTAACATTGCAGTTAAAACAATAATTTTGGTAGCTTTCCATGCTTCTTCAATCCTTCCTCATCTTTTGGAGACCTTGTGAACTTCGGGCCTGCCTTAAAAGAAATTTTAAAAAATCAAGAACTAAGCAACAGCTGGAATTGCCATTATGATATTAACATTGTCATAGATGCAAGCATACACAAGCAGTAAATATATTTGATTTCCTAATTATTGCATGATCCTAGTATGACAGCGTCTCTGAGAAATCATGGGGAACACTATATGTTCAAATCTTTGCTCAATCCTTACATTTTGTAGAGTTTTTTGTGATTTTTTAGCTTGTGTCCAGCCTTTTAAGACGATAGGCTTATTCTATTAGGATCCATGGAAAATAACACATTTCATGAGAAAACAAGATCTTGCCCAGTCTTGAAGTACCAAACAGTGCCTGCAAGAAATGATTTAACAAGATTTAACCTTAGGTGCCCTCACTTGAGTTACTATGATTCGTTTCAGATGTTATCTTCATTTTCCTGGTAGCACGGTAATATCTTAGAAAAGATGAGGTCACTAAGCTGCTCTACAAATACACCTTTCCAGTTGACGCAGTTTATATATATATATCTTGCTGATTCTGTTTCTGCTACTAAATAGCTGGGAAACCTTGGGAATGTCATTTTTAATCTCCACCTGGCTTCATTTTCCTCGTTTACAAAGTAAAGGAGTTGCGTAAGATCAATGGTTTAAAATATTTGGCAACAAAACCCTTTCTTCAAATAAAATATTTTGTCAAAGCCTGAGGTATGGAATAGAATATGGCTACAATTAACATAGCTTGAAAATCACTGATTCAAATACTATCTTATGTCGATTTGACTATGAAATATTATAATTCCCGTTAATAGATTCATGGTTCATATTAACAAATATTCACTGAATGTCTGCAGGTATTAAGCCTTGCAAGGACCGGCTGTATCATATGCAAGCCAGGCCATGACCTCTTTTTCCTAGCAGATTATTTTCCAGAGGGAGACCACATAATTCCATAAATAAAATAAAAAGTTATAATACAAATACAAAAGGATACACAAAATAGGGAGTGGTTACTTCTGGCCAGGGGATCAAAGAAGTTTTCATGAATGAGGGGTGGCATTTGACCAAGAGGTAGGATTTTTAACTGGTGAAGATATGTAAGGGTTTCCAGGTGGGGCAAACCTGGAAATAGTAAGTAAAATAGTAATAGTAAAATAGTAAGTGAAGGTTTGGAGGCAGGAAATTGAAAGGTACTTTAAGAGAAAGGCAAGTGTCCCAGATTGGTTGTGGTGTAAATGGCATGATGGGGACTTTGAGCTAAAGCTGGGAAATTAGGTTGGAATCAGATTATCAGAGTCCTTGAATTTCATGATAATGAGGTTTGCTTTTATTCTCCAGGATACAAAAAGTCATTGGAAGATTTTTCTTTTTTTAGCAGAAAGGGCCATAAACAGAAATGTATCCAGGAAAGATTTTTCAAAATAATGTGTAACAAGAAATGGGAAAAACTGGAGACAGGATGGTTAATTAGAAGACAGTTGGCTGGAAAGAAGTAACAAAGCCCCAGCCTGGCACAGTGCTATGGACTGAAATGTGTCACCCCAAAATATCTATGTTGAAGCCCTAACTCCCAGTGTGACTGTATTTGGAGACAGGGCTTTTAGGAGGTTATTAAGGTTAGATGAGGTCATGAGGATGGGGTCCTAATCCAATAGGATTGGTGGTCTTATAAGAAGAAGGAAAGAGAGATTATCCTCTTTCTCCAAGCACACAGACTGAGGAAAGGCCATGGGAGGGCTTGGTGAGGAGGTTGTCAACAAGCCAGAAGAGAGCTCTCACCAGAACCTGACCATGCTGGCACCCTGATCTCAGAGTTCCAGCCTCCAGAACTGTGAGAAAACAAACTTCTCTTCTTTAAGCCAGTCAGTCCATGGTATTTTGTTATGGCAGCCTGAGTATACTAAAACAGAGACATTAGGAACGGCAGAGAGAGGACAAATGGCAGCAAGACAGCACGGAAATAGAATTGACAGGATTTGACAACTAATCCAGTTTGTGATGTGGGAGGCAAAGGTCAACAGTGACTGTAAGCCAATGACTAGAAGGTGTTATGATGCCATTTATGGATATAGAGAACAAAGGGGAAAGAACAATTCTGTGGGGCCAGAGCTTAATTTTTGTTTCTGACAAGTTTGGTGATTGAATTTGAGGTGTTGGCAACATAGGCATGCAGTCTTCCAGCAGGTGAATGAAATTGTGGGTTTGCTGGTTAAAAGAGATGCCTGAATTAAAAATCTAATTCATTTTGGAGTCCTCTGCAGAGGGATAACATCAAGGACTGATTGCGGATGAACAAAAACATTCATGCACAAAAAGATCTGAATGACCCCGAGTCTATCAAAAATGATAGCTCTCTCTATGTTTGCCATGTAGGCCTGGCTTATATGTGTTTTTACAAATTCTGGAACTTGGGCAGTAAAAGAGAGTTGGAAAATACAGAAGATCTACCTTTAAAATGGTAAATAAAATGTAATTTAAACACCTCCAAGTATCCCCTTCTGCTTTGATACATGTGTAATTTGTTTCTGTTGACAAGAAAAAGGCCAACTAGAATTTTCTTGACCATGCGGTTCGACAAACAAAAGATAATGTGACCCTGAAGCAGGGTAAAGGGTAAAACTTTTCTTCAAATAAAGCACACATTAGCTCTAAGAGGACTGAAAGCAAAAATGGAACATTCGATCCCAGAAGGATGCTGATTAGCAAGAGAATTCTACACCTGGGAACCTTGGTTCTTGAATTTCACAAGTGACAATGGAGTAACTAAATTGGAGACAGAACATGAGGAACAACAAAAGGACATAACTGAAGTAGAATAAGATATTATAAAACAAAGGAAAATTTCATAAACATTCAACTCAGTGAGACAATAAATAGGATATTTAGAGAATGAATACCTTGAAGGTCCTTCCCTGTAAGAAGTAGCTACCTGTCTTAGGAGCAACCGATTTCTAAAATTCATGAAACTTGATGCAGGTTTGGGTTTTCCCATGAGATGTTCAGCCCACTAAATAAGGACTGGAAAATCACAGCTGTATGATCTCCTGAACCCAGAAAAAAAGAAAGAGTTATATGAAATGTGGGAATCCCTGTAACTTAGTACCCGCCATAGTAATTCATACTCTTCAGTTTAACAAAGTATCAATAGTATGTGTAGGTCATTCCCAGTTGCTGGAAACAACCACTTGCAGTTAAATTTAAGTTATTTCTTTTGCTACTTAATGACATATTTCTAAATAATATATATGTTAACTATTTCTTGATTCTCCCATTAGATATTTCCATTGACTTCCTGTTACAGAATGTCAGGATTTAGTGCACTTATGCCATGCTTCCATAACACATAAACACACACGCAGATGCACTCTTCCCTTTTTTCTTTTTCTGCCCAGTATAGTCATACCACACTTTTTGGTTGAATCAGTTCTCATTGTTATGACTACATAAATATTGCTCATGGCTAAGTCACATAGTGTTCTTTGATTTTATTTCCTTTCTTGTTCAACCTTCTGTTTTCCCTGGAGTAGATCTTGCTGTTTTCTTCAGTTGTAGTTTTCTCTTAAACTATTGTTCATTCATTTCCCGAACTCTCTGCCAGAGGTGTAGTTTTCTTAGTATAATCAAGCACATTAGATAATTTGTCAGTGCCTTTCTTCTTCCTTGGGGATTTCCTTCCTATGTCTCTGATTTCCTGCTTCAGCTGGGCCTGGACGATCTCTAGACCTGCAAACAGCTGCTATCTCAGGCCTTCTTCACCATCATCCTAAGAATTCCCTTAGCCTTCCTTCTGTGTGCATTCCCCTCCCCCAAACAACTTCTTCCTTTCTTTTCCCTTTCCTTCTTCCTTTTTACTCAGTAAAGATTGAGTACCCATAATGAGTTCAGCGTTGGACGTGGTGAGTTTGAGGTGCCTATCAGACATCTCGCTGCAGCTGGATATAGAGGTATTGGGTTCAGAGAGAGATTAGGACTGGAGATGGAAATTTGAGAATCATTCAGATATACATGGTATTGAAAGCCACTGGGCTTGATCACCTGGGAAGTGAGTGTGGAGAAAGAAGCTATCTGGGGTGCCTCAACATTTAGAGGACAGAAGGATTAGACATATCCAGGAAAGTAAGACTGAGAAGATATGGCCATGAGGGAGAAGGCAAACAAAGAAAAGTAGTGTCCTGAAAACTAAGTGAAGAAGACTTCCCTGGTGGCACAGTGGTTGAGCGTCTGCCTGCCGATGCAGGGGACATGGGTTCGTGCCCCAGTCCAGGAAGATCCCACATGCCGCAGAGCGGCTGGGCCCGTGAGCAATGGCCACTGAGCCTGCGCGTCCGGAGCCTGTGCTCCGCAACGGGAGAGGCCACAACAGTGAGAGGCCCGCGTACCGCTTTTATTCTACCTTTATTTTGCTGGATACAGAAATTCTGGGTTGAAAATAATTTCCTTCAGCATTTTGAAGATGTTGTTCCATTGTTTTCTAGCATCCAGTGCTGCTGCTAACTAGTCTGATGATTTTCTTTGTTTTTATACTCTTCTGTTTTTGTTACTGTTCTGAAATTTCAGTATTATAGGCTTGGTGAGAGTGTTTTCATTTATTATCCCATGGGCCTGTCTATTCTTCCTCTCCAGTCTAGAAATTCATATCTTTCAACTCTGGTGAATATTCCTAAATGATTTCTTTAACAATTTTAGCCATTTCTCATTGTTTTCTTTCTTGAATTCCTATTATTCAGATATTGGGTTTCCTGGATCAATCCTCTAACCTTCTTATTTTCCTCTGCCATTTTCTACATTTTTTTCTTTGTGTTCTGTTTTCTGATGTCTTCAACTTTATCTTGAACCCTTTTATAGATTATATTTTTGCTATCATAATTTTAATTTCTGAGAGTTCTTTCTTATTCCTTTCAAATACAGAAGGCTGGCTAAAGAGCCAGACTGCCTAGGGTCCCATCCCAGTACTATTTGTGAGCTGTGTGATCCTGGGCAATGACTTAACCTCTCTGTGCCTTGGTTTATTCATCTGTAGTATAATAATATTTATATCTCATAGGGTCCTTGTGAATATTAAATGAGTTAATAGACTTAATATGCTTAGAACAGTATCTGATAAACAAATGTTAACAATTGTTATATTTTTATTGTATAGAAGATATTAGAGTGCTTCTTGATTTTTCTTCTGTTCACTGCAGCCTTCATCTCTCTGAGTTTATTTTTTTAGTTCATTTATTTTCATCTCAGTCTTTCATACTAAAAGTTTTCCCTGGAGATTGGATGATTCCTACCTGAATTCATGTTTATGAGGTGTGTAGGGATGGGGGTGGTTATTGACTGGTGAACTTCAAATAGGGTGAAAAGACAGAGAGCTAAGTTTTTCACCAAGGGAACCTCAAATGTCAGCATCTGTAGGTCTTGTTTCTTGGGTTGGTCAGTTCCCTAAAAAGGAATCCTCTGATTTCCTGCCTAGGAGGGTATCTGCAGTGTCCAAATCAGAATCTGCAAAGTCCAGTAGGGGAAGGAGGCCACTGATAAGTAGTTCACCAAATCAGAATCAGTCCCCTTCCTTTCAGTAGAGAACCTTATCCCCACAATCAGCTGTGCCAACCTCTATAGAAAGTCAACGCCTCCATCTCCTGCTGGGAGTGAAGGAGAGCAGTTGCTCGCCTCTGTAGAGGAGGGGCCAGAGAGTGGAGAGTGTTGTCAACACCCGTTACAAACATTTCACTAACCCTTGCTCCTTCTCCCCCTTCAGGGGCACCCAGTGTCTTCAGATTCTCTGCTTCTGAGCCCTGGGACACAGAAGTGATCTTGCCTCTTGCTGGCTTCCTCTCACTGACCTCTCACCCGATCTTGTGTTCCAGCATACTCTAGTTTGCTCAGTTAGTTCCATAGTCCTGGTAGACAACTGTCACTTGCTCTCTTGTCTCTTCTCCTGTTTTTTTTCTTTTAATTAAAAAAAATTTTTTTAAGTTTTTAACTGTGGTATAATACACAAAACGAAGTTTACCATCGTAACCATCCTTAAGTCTATAGTTCAGGAGTGCTAAATATATTTAAGTCTATGTAGCATCAAGTATATTCACATTGTTGTGCAACCAACCCCAGAATGTTTCCATCTTGCAAAACTGAAACTCTTTTACAAATTAAACAACTCCTCATCTCCCTTTCCCCTAGGCTCCTGGAAACCATCATTCTACTTTCTGTTTTGAGGAATTTTGACTACTCTCGATACCTCATACAAGTGGAATCACACAGTGTTTGTCCTTTGTGACAGGCTTAGTTCACTTAGCATAACGTCCTCAAGGTTCATCCATGTTGTAGCATGTGGCAGAATTTCCTTCCTTTTGAAAGCTGAATAATTAAAATTTTTTATTGTTATGTAAAATTTTTATTATGGTTCTTTTGTCCTTATGAGTTTATAGTTTTATTTTCCCCATTCCTTTAGCCATTATTTTAGTAGAGTTTCAGGAAGCAGAGATAAACTTGAGAGTCCACCCTAGTCCTTAACAGGAAACCCACATTCTATTTATGCAATGTAGCATTTCAGGATCCATCCTCTATTGCTTTTGAGAATCTCTTTAACTTTGCAAGAGCCCTTAAAGGAGAACAGAATAATGAAGTTGCTTTTAGTCCTCATTTAGCCAAAGAAAAACTTACGCTCTGACGTTAAGCAAAAAAGTTATTTCAAACAGTTGTTTTCTCAGAACACATATGGTATGTGTATAAACCCTTCCCTGGGGAATCTGGTGTAGAGGATCTCAAAGTGTGGTCCCTAGACCCACAGTATATGCATCACCTGGGAGTTTGAGAGAAAAGCAAATTCTCAGACTCCTCCTCAGACTTACTGAATCTGAAAATCTGGGGTATGGGCCAGCCACTGTATTTGAACAAGTCCTGCAAGTGTTTCTGGTGCTCCCTAGAGTTGGAGAACCATTGGTCTTCTAGAGGCAATCCTTTGAAAAGCTGCATCTAGAGATTAAACATTTTATCTTGTCTCAGTGCAAATGTTTACAAGATTTTCAGGCTATGAGGTGACCATCTTTTAGCATATAAGTGTGTGGTGCCTATACCACCAACAGTGCCCATGTTTGGGACTTCACTCTCTACTGAAGAGGCAGGCTTTGTCATGTATTTGTACTACCTAACCACTTTCTTTATTTTTTAGTATTTATTTATTTTTTTCTGTTTCCATTATGGTTTATTACAGGATACTGAATATATTTCCCTGTGCTATACAGTAGGACCTTGCTGTGTATCCATTCTATATATAATAGTTTGCATCTGCTAATCCCAAACTCCCAATCCAACCCTCCCCCCCTTCCCCCCTGGCAACCACAAGTCTGTTTTCTATGTCTATGAGTCTGTTTCTGTTTTGTGGATAAGTTCATCTGTGTCATATTTTAGATTCAACATTAGATATCATATGGTATTTGTCTTTGTCTGACTTACTTTGCTTAGTATGATAATCTCTAGTTGCATCCATGTAGCTGCACATGGCATTATTTCATTCTTTTTTATGGCTGAGTAATATTCCATTGTGTGTATATATGTGTGTGTGTGTGTATATATATATATATATATATATATATATATACATATCACATCTTCTTTATCCATTCCTCTGTACCTGACCATTTTCTTATCCTGCACCCCACTGGCCACACTGACTGAACCAGGAGAGAACCTCTCACTCAGGCCAGCCAATCCCACTGGATTCTCTTGAGAATATGAACTAGAGACACCAAAACTGTAGTCAGTGCTGAACTGTTAAAGGTATATGAGACTAAGAGTGATAGCCACAGTGGGCCCTGCTCAAGCACAGCCCCTGTGTCCTTTCAATTTGCCTATTTTTTTTTTCCTTGTGTGGGTATGTATTTCTTGCACCAAAGAGGCTTGATCAGGATGTATCTATTGATGTATTACATAATCAATAGTTAATATATGAATTATTGAAGTGCTGTATAATTATAAGAAGTGCTGTATGATTGACTGGCCATAGTTATTATTATCCATTGTAAAGGTTGCCCAAACTATTGGCTTCTCCATGCTGTTGTCTTGTTTTAGCTGCAGCATATCAACAAACTGATGTCTCTGTCTAATATCTGTTTAATTTCCCATGTGCAGAAACAAATTTGGTAGCACTCTTATTTCATTCCAATGCTGAACTCTGAGTCCTTTTGCAATTGCTTCTGATTCTCTGAGGAACTAGTGCAAATTGCTTTATAAATCAACAACCAAAGAATCAATATCAATGATGTTCTTTTAAAGAAATCAAAGATAAATGGTCCTCATAAGTCACTGTCACTGTACTTCAACATTCAAAAGGAAATATTCTGAAAATGACAGCAAGGGAAATCATATAATATTACCAAAACAGTTATGGGATAGTGAATAAAGCCAGAATATGATTTGAGAAGTGAACGTTTGTTCTGAGAACAATATTAACATAATAGGAATATGAGGACCAAGCTTTACTTTTTCAGGCCATGGTTATTGATTTAAGAACGGACGCAAATAAAAATTGTTATCAGAGAGCTGTTTGCAAAGATGTTTTAAATCCAACATGTCTTCTTTTAATATTGTACTACTACAGAATATCCCAAGATGGAAGAGGCCATATAGGTCATCTAATCCAATTATGCATTTCATGTTTGACTCACCTCTATACCCCTAAAAAAATGACAGCCACGTGACCCTGGCATTGTGGTTGATGACAGACCCACCTACCATGCTTCATACAGTAAATCTACGAAAAGGAATAATGGCATTTTGAAACACAAAATATAGGATGCTACTTTGAAATATGGCTCTTGTTAATGTTTGGGGAAGTAGTGCTTTTTCTTCTGTCATTCCTGGGGGAAAGGGTGTTAAGCATTGTGGCAGACACTGATTATTGCTCCCAGAATTGGTTCTCCTGCATCTCCAAATGTTTGCTTGGCACAGGACTGCTCAAAATAAAGCTCAAATTCCCAAGCTTTCCTTATAGCCATGCATTTGAGTTACTATTGTTGTGGAAAGTAACAAATTACCTCAAAATGTAGAGGCTGAAAACAAGCTTTTTATTATGCTCAAAGATTTGGGATGGGGCATCACACGGCTGGCTGCTTCTGTCATGCTGGCACGACTTCTATCCATGCAGTCACAAGCCCACCCAGATTCAAGAGGAGGGCAATTAAGGCTTCAACTCTTGATGGGGGAGTGGCAAGGTCACACTGTTGAAGAGCACATGGCACAGGTGAGATTTCTGAAGCCACCTTTGGAAAATGCAATCTGTCACACCATAGGTGTGGCCGTTGACTAAGTTCTGGCCAAGAGGATATAAGAGGAATTGGTGTGTTTAACTTCCTGGAAGTGTCCTTAGACGGGGGATGTGTATGTGGTAGGAGGGGAGGTTCCCTTCTCTTTTCCACTTTCCTCTTGGCTGAAATATGGATGTAGAAGGAAGGTAGAGCAGCAATTTGGACAACAAATTTAGGATTACATAGCAACAAGCTGGAAGGAGGCTGGGTGCCTAATGATCCTAGAACCACCATGCCAGCCCTGAGCTGCTTGCATTTACATTACAGAGAAATAAACTTCTATCTTGTTTAAGCTACTATATTTTGTATTTTCTTGTTAATCTTAATAAAAACATCATCATAAATGAAGAAAGATGATGCAAACTTGTCTTAAATTACTGGATCTATAAAGATAATAATGTTTATATGGTCTATATAATATTTATATGGTTAGAGTTTGACTAATATCGTGGGCCATGAAGTGAGGATCATGGTGTTTCATAAAAGCTTAATTCTTAAAATGCTTGACCCTTACCACTAGAAGTGAATGGAGTGAATATAAGTTGTGTCATTCATGGAGTGAATGTAAGTTGTGTCATAAACAAAGGATTAATGTCAAAATGTATTTTTATTAAAGGGACTAGTTTGTTACATCTTGATTTCTAGTCTTTGACGTTTCTGAACCATGTATGTACTTTTTTCTTTTTTTTTTTGTGGGTAGAAAGATAAGCTAAGTGAGCTTGCTCTTGAGATATTTTATTTTACAATGATGGTCATGGTAAAAAATGATGTGTTTTTAAATACCATTTAATTGGCAAAAGACATTTTCTAATTCAAAACCGGAAACATTCGCAGAATAAGCCTCGTTTCAAAGTCCAGGACTTCTTTAAAGCACACATCTCGAATTCTATTTCTCTTTAGAGTGAAGTACATATTCCTATTTTTGGAGATATAATTCAAAACCACTGAAAGCGTAAGGGAACTTTTTAAAAATAAACAATAACAGTTTAATCAGGCAAAGGTTTTTTTGCTTGAGGGCCATCTGTCCTGACACTGACATTTTATTCAAATTGCTGCACGATCCTGTTTGAAGGGCATCGACTAACTTTAAGTGCCTCACAATAAATGGCACATTTGTCTTAACAAGTAGTAACTGCATAAAGTGGACAATGGGATAGTATCAGTGAAGCAAAACAATAAAACAGGATGGATGGAGAAAGACTGGATAAAATGTGGCGAAAGGAAAAGAAAGGTGTCACAAAGATGGGGCATTATTTCTTTGTCCAAAAGATAACCAGTACCACTATACGACTTTAAACAAAAGACATCACCCACACTTATCAATCCAACTAGATTCTCGGAGGAAAATAAAATGCCGCTACCGAGGTGGAGGCCGAAGTTTCAGGGCAAATCGAGTGGCGCCAGCTCTGCGTGGACTCCGTTGGTGAATGACGCGTGGGAATTCTGCCGAGTGGCCCGCCCGCTCCGGGGCGTGCGGACAGGCGGACGGCCAGGCGCGCCTGGGCCGGGGGATGACCCGGGGGATGGCCCCCGCCCCCAACCCGACCGCGCCCCTCGCAGTGCGCCCAGCCAGCCAGCCGGCGCCCGCGTGCGTTTTCAGCCCCTCAGCTGTCCAGGCACCCGGCGCCCGCAGGCGGAGGTTGCCATGGTTTCCTGGGGTCACGTGGGGCGCGCTGGCGCCCCCTCCCGCGCTCCGCGGCGGGGCGGGGGCGGGGGCGGGGCGGCCCAGGAAGGGGAGAGGAGCGGCCGCGGTGGGAGCGGGAGGAGCTGGAGATGCTTCCAGCTCTCCCGAGGCCGTGCTCGTTCAGCCGCCGCAGCCACACGGAGCAGCCGCGCGACGGGAGCCGCGGGCCGGGCCAGCCGGGCCTCCGGGGCCCAGTGCGCCGCGTTCGCAGCGGGTAGCGCAGCCAGCGTCGTCTCCGCTCGCTCGGCGGCCGCGGGGCCCGAGGCCGGTCCGGGGAGGGGGCGAGGGCGGCGCCCCGGCGCCCGTTGGCAGGGGAGGCAGGATGAGCATCGAGATTCCGGCGGGACTGACGGAGCTGCTGCAGGGCTTCACGGTGGAGGTGCTGAGGCACCAGCCCGCGGACCTGCTGGAGTTCGCGCTGCAGCACTTCACGCGCCTGCAGGAGGAGAACGAGCGCAAAGGCGCCGCGCGCTTCGGCCATGAGGGCAGGACCTGGGGGGACGCGGGCGCCGCCGGCGGGGGCGGTACCCCCAGCAGGGGGGTCAACTTCGCCGAGGAGCCCGTGCACAGCGGCTCGGAGAACGGCGAGGAGGAGGAGGCCGCAGACGCAGGGGCGTTCAACGGTAAGGAACCGACCCCCGCGCGCCCCCTCCCACCCCCGCCGCTCCCCCTCGGCTCTTCGATCCCGCAGCTCGGCTCAGCCACCTCTCCCTGCCTTCCCCACCTTCCCTACCTTCCCTTCGCGCCCACCCCCTCAGCATCCATTTCTGTCTCTCCCGCTCGCCCACCTTCCTACTCCGCGCTCTCGTTGTGCCCTCCCCCTCGTCCTCTCCTCTGGAGGTGGGGAGCCCAAAGGTGAGGCTTCTCTGCCCACCCGCCCCCTCTCGTCCTGGGCTCGGAGGCAGAGGCCGGCCAGTTTGGGGTGGGCATCTGAGAAACAACTTTCACTGGGGTTGGAGAAATTTCCCTTGACGGATGTCACTGTGCATAAATGAAGCTGGCCCACTTGGCATTCTCTTTCAGCCTTTATATTTATTAATGGAGTGTCCAAAGCGAAAAGGCGAGGGGTGTTCAATCGGATTGGCTTTACTGTTGTTAGGACGGCAGATTCACTAAAAGGAGCATGAAATTGGACCCACGGGGCAGAACAAAATTTATGGTGATAGCTCTGGCATTCTTGGAAACAGTCATCTATTATTTTCCAATTTAGCAATACCGCGTTGTACTATTTTGGGACACACAACAAAGGATCCCGTTTAGCCTGCAGTCACTGGGGTGTTTGGAATGAGGAAACGGGCTAATGGTTTGCTTTTTATTTGAAACAAATATTGAATGATTTGGTGCCTTAAAAAAGTGTGTGAAAAACACTGTAGGAAGTTCTGAAAGCTTGTCGGTTGTCTTTAGAATGAAAACCCAGTGAGTAATTCTAAGGACTGTGCCAGATACTTAGGCTAGTAAGAATGAATGGGAAAGAAAAAGGGATTTTCTCAAATAATTGCTCCTGGCAGGTCCTACCTCTTCTGCTTATAACCCTCTTTCTCTGCCACACGCAGACACACTTACACATTAACAGCCTTCTGTATTTACACAACGTGTCTAAATCCCATCTTTGTGGCATCCCAAGCTAAAATACCCGGGTGTGCAAATGTGCAAGTGCTTTTTCTTTGTGGTGTAAGGCAACCATGCATTCAGCATCGCACCAGCTTTTATTTATTTACACTTCTTGTGGTTTGTGTGTCCGCAGTGCATTTCATATAATGAAACCATTTTAAAGTGTCATTTCCTTATATATGTTCCTAGGAAGTTGTTTCTTTTCTTTGCAAAATTGTTGAAAAGTGTTATAAAATTAAGGTATTTTTAGCTTGTCTGAAGCAATCATAAAAAGCACTGGAAATTAGTGCTCTGAGGATAAAGGGAAGATTGTTACTTAAAAAATTTTAATTTTGGACTTTTTAGTGTTTTCAGGTGTAGGATAATCATAGTCTTCATTGTTCATTTTGCACAAGAATTTAATCGAGTACTTTTCTTATTAGAAATGAGAAAAGGATAAAAGAGTACATATTTTAAACAGATGGGCAGGAGAAGCCAATGATGAATGACACAGAAGGGGTAGAGAGATCTAATATATACTTCTTTTATGCTCCTGAGACACACATGTACACACGAGTACATTCACATGCACACGGACACACACAAAGAAAAAAAAAAGGACTAGTTTCCCAGATTGGAGAAAAGCAAAGACTAAGGGACTTGATAAAGAACGTATATTTGTTCAGTACAATATATTGTTAGTATAAGTAAAATATTTTCTTTGTATAATGTTTTTGAAGTACTTTGCATTTATGATTCTGTTTTCTCTTTACAACAATGTAGATTATACACAGAACAGATTCGATTTTTGTTTTGCAATGAAATAAGCCGTTAAGTTCTGAGTGGTAGGGATCATTTTATATGGTTTTATGGTCTCCAAAGCACCTTTATTGTAAAAATTACTCAGTGTGAGTTTTACTAAATATTTGTTAACCAATTGCCCTATTTATTCCCCATTCCTACCCGCCAAAGACTGTTCTGACTGCAACCAATTTGATCATTTTCCAGTGCACACATATGCATATACGTATAACAGAAACTTTGGTGATGGTACTTCCCTTTTCTAGGTGTAGTAAAAAATATCTGTTTAGAGTATTTTCTATTCTAATCAGTTCTCTCTTAATTTTTTTAAAGTAAATTGTGAGACCCCCAGTTTAAAGAGAATTTTAGACTACCAAGGGTTGGCAAACTGTTGGTAAAGGGCCAGAAAGTAAATATTTTAGGCTTTGTGAGCAATGTATGGTCTCCATCGCATATTCCTCTTCTTTTTTTTTTAACTGCCCTTTAAACACATATCTCTTCTGGAGGTTAAGGTTGTACAAAACTGGCCACAGACCAAGGCCATAGTTTGCCAACCCTCGGTCAGAGGGGAAGAAAAAGTCAAAATAATGACATTGCGGGGCGGGGAGGGGGGAAACAATAGGAATGAGCCTATCAGTTTAATGTCTAGGTCTAAAAAAGTGCTAGAATATAAAAAATACCAGATACTGGGTAATCCTCCTGTTATAGTAAAGAATTAGAAAAGTAAGTACTAAAGAAGAGTAAAGTACTAGAAGACAAGTCTTAATTTACTGAGACATAGCACAAGACCAAGTGGATCAATCATTCTTAAACTTTGTATACATCTCAAGGATGTTTGATTCAGAAATGAACATTACCTCGTACTATTCTTGGAGAGCTTTTTTGAATAGGTTGGGGTGGACATCGGGTTTCTTTTTTTTTTTTTGCAGACATCCCAGCTCTTTCTGATATCTACAGTTCTCTGACCACACTTTGAGATATACTGGTCAACAGATAATGATGATTATAATATCACTTTCTCTTATTAACAGTTTAAAAATAGCTGCCATTTACTGACATTCACTGTGCTAGGCACTATCTGAATGTTTTAATTCATTATTCCAGCTTTATAAGAAAGATGAGACAGACTGTCACTTGCCCAATGTTTCACAGCTAGTGTGCTGCAGGGATTGGAACACCTGTGGGCCTGGCTCCATCCCTGTGCTCTTAAGTTCCAGATTTTATCTCTGGAAGGGGGTGGGGCTGGCATCACTTGAGCATCCCTTGTATGTCAAGCTCTACTTGAGGTCCTTAATGTGTTTTATCTTTAAGGCTCAGAAAAATTAACTTGTCCAAGGTCACACATAGGACTAGTAAGCAGCAGAGCCTGGTTTCTTACTCACATCTCTCTGACCCACGACCATCAGAGGTTTCTTCCTTAATGGAATTTGTATGATGGGCTGACTCACAGGTCAGGTTTTCCTGGTTATTTTTCCAGTAATGGTGATAAATTTGCTTTGATTGATTCATACCCACTCTCATGAATCCCTTAGGACAATGTATTTGTCGATGGTATTTGTGAGAGGTTGGGCAAAAAGGCAAGTTTTTGACCGTGAAGCTGGTGCCCATTGACTCACATAGAGGGATCAAGCATATGACCTTGAACTCATAGTATGGTGGTTGAATCAAGCAAGTGAACCAGGATTTGGGACCATGGCCACCAATGGCCCTAGCCCAAAAGTCAGATGGGTGAAGGTGGTCTTGACTTCTCTCCTACCTTTCCAAAGGATTTCTTCCTCTGCTGATTGCTTTCCGATTCCCCTTGTATTCTTTTCTAATTTTATCACTTCTAATGTTTACTTTCAGTTTGCTGTCAATTCTTGTTAAAACGGCAACCATTAGGTGTTAGAATGGCATATGGCGATCCCCTTTCTGGGGGAAAAAAGCTGTAATGGAGTCTCTGCCTCCCTCTTCCCCATCCTACAGAAAGCGAATATAACATGACATGTCTCTTCTGCAAGGGCAGTGTCCCCAGGCTTGGAATTTATTAGGAGGGTTACAGTAAGCCAAAGAGTTGGAATCAGTACCAATTTGTAGTGGAATCTGTGGTAATTAATACAGGCATCATTGTGAGATCTTGTGTTGCTCAATTATTTCTTCAGTAAAATGGCTGAAATTATAAAATGAAGTAAATAAAATTCTCAGTTGACAAGTAGTCAGTAACAAATTACATATGGACATATGAAGAGCAATCAAACTGGAAGAAAAATAAACAAGTATAAAATATGGAAGACCTATTGTTCTGTATTATGGAAGGCAAAGATCTGGAGTTCAAAGTGGATACACAAGGCAAAAATATAGAACCATAGCTTATAAGCAAGCATGTCAAAGGTATATAAATAGAAATTTAGCATGTAAAATCTGTGACTTAATTCTCTTAACTCTGATTTACGTCAGATGTTTTTGGAGAACTTTATCTACCTTTGCATTTTTACAGTTTAAGGGGATTGTGGAGACTTTACCAGAGATCCTGAAAATTATGCAAAATATTGGAAAGTTGGAGCTTATGGTGGGAGATTAAGGGAACAAAGGTATTTATCATGAGAGGAAATGGTTGAAAGAGAGTTAAGAGTAACATTCATGTGTCTGAAAATTTTTCTTAGAGGATTCTGAGCAAATATTCTTCATCTCTGTTATATACAGAATTAGAAGACCTAAGCTTCATTGTAACTTGAAGAATAAAAGTCAGAAATTCATCTGTCTGAAATGGCGTATGTGGTCTTCCAAAAATGAGGTGGCAAAGCAGTCAGGGTAATAGATTGACTTTCCAAGAATCTGCTGTGAAAACGTTCTTAAGCTTGTTCATACTGGGAGTGAAAAAATAGGTTGATCTGTATGTTGCATTCATGGCCTAACTGACAGCAGGAAACTATAGAGAGTAGTAAAGGAGTGTTGCTTTGGCCGATTTTTTAGGCTCACTTCTATGGGCCCTTATTTAAGAACTTGCTCTCTCTATGGCTATTAGAGACTGTTGTGGGACAAGGCAGCCAATCCTTAGCTCTTGCCTCCTACTTCATGTAGCTGTCAACATATGACTAAAGAAAGACATTTATTCTAGTGGTGGTACTTATGCAATGGACTGAAAGTTAAAATATCTTTTTAATATATTATGAAACTCTTAAATCCATTTAATCGGTTTGAAAAACGGGCATGGAAGTCAGTTTTGGGGGGTTAACTTTAAATTCAGACAACATCTATTTTATGTATGAGGCGCTGTGTGAGGCATGTTGACATGTTATCATAGTAACAGTGCCTGCCTCATGAAGTTATTAGCGAGGATAAATGGAGTAATATTGGCGAGGTCCTTACTGATAGCGCACCCAGCAAGCGCTGATTACCTGTTAAACAAATGATCTCATTTATAAGAAGTATTCCAGAAATGTGTTCTTTCTGAGTAGCAATTTCATTGTGCTTGGTGGAGATGAATCTAACGTTTGCACTTTATAGAAAGATGAAGTAGGAAATGAGCTTAGTGGGCAGTTCCTCTTAGGATTTAATGTGAAGTTATGTTGCATAGTAATAAAACCAACATCCTTTCAGCTGATAATTTGTAGCTAAGCACACCAGGATTTTGTAATTAATGAGACTTTGTGGTCTTTGGCTATTACAAATTTATATAGTAGTTTTAAATCCTCCTGAAGTGGATTACATCCTTCATGACAATGGCTAAAATGTTGAAGCCATTATTTTATTTATGAGCTTAAAACAGTAACGTTAGAGAAGATTTTAAAAATATTTTGAGTTATAGATGGTAATTGTGATTTTTCAAAGAACAGTTAAGAACATTATTCATTTTAATAGTAGTATTAAATGGATTGCTTTAGGAATTGAAATTGGGAAATCAAAGGATTTTGAAAGAGTGTCGTTTCTCAAACTCTTATCCATCTATTACTTTAAACTTTGGGAAGAGGGAGGGAGGGGAGGGATGGAGGGATGGGAAGAGAGAGAGAAGGTGGAAGAGAGGACTAAAATTAGTTGGAACTTGTGAAGGGTTCTTTGAGTAACTTACACCTTTTCTGAAGGGATGGCAGAGAATGAAAATACCTAAACAAAAATTGAAGCACTGGATACTTTCATATCTTAAAAATCAAACTGTTTAGCTATTATTTAATGTAAGAGCATTATAAGCTTTCCATTTGAAGACATGTAAGTAAGTTTTCCATTTGAGGTCGCACATAAAGTGATGTACTGTATCTGGGTGGGACAGAGTAAATATTTAATGGTTATTTATTGTTGCAAATCTCACTCCATGGATTCCAGTAAATTTCCAGCTGTCAAGGTTTTGTTCATAGCTGTGTCAAAAAAATGTGTTTCTTTTTCAGCTGTACTAACAAGAGACTTTTGAAATTGTCAAGGAGGAGTTTATTTGTGATCCATTAAAAAAGCCACTTAATGAGAGTAGTAGCAATAGGGAAGGCCTGCGGTGGAGGTTGGGGTTGATGGGGGCGAGGGGTTCAGAGAATGTGATTGAATGACTGAGCTTGGGGTCTGCCTTAGCAGTATCAAGAGTCACAGAGTAAAGGGGCCAGAGACCTGGGTTAGCCCATGAGGAGGAGGAATGTGTATAAGTTGGGAGGTGGGATGCTGTGCTCATTCACTCACTGCAGACATATTTATAGAGAGCCAACTCCTTCCTTTTTTTTATTTTTAAGAAAAAAGAAATAATTATTCTCTTAAGTTTACTGTCTCTACACTTCTTAAGAAACAATCCTTTTGTCAGAGACTGTCTCATAGATAGAATATGTTGTCTATTTCGCTTAACAGATGGAGCAGCTGAAAGCCAGAGACGTTCCTTGCCCAGATTTAGTCTGCTTTGGTCTTTTTGTTCATAGAATTATCACAATTTGTGTGCTGTTTATATTAACTTACATACTATGAATCCTTTCTGTCTTCCATCGGGGTGATAGATAAGGTCTAAAAGTCTAGGCTAAAGAGAAGTACTTTTGTTCTTTTGCCTTCAGAATTACCAATTTTTTTTTCTCTTTGATTTTTTTCATTGAGGTGAAATCTAGTATTAGGTTTTATTTTTGTATCAATTGCTTGAGACAATGGAAAAGAAAAAAGAGTGCAGTGACTTTTCTGAGGCAGATGAGTTATTGTCATCGTGTTCTTGGTCCTGTTCTTATTGTCCTTCCGCCTTATCTTTGCCGTTTAGTTGTGGTTGGGTTGGTCCCAAAACCCCATGTAAAAACCTCACTGTGATACTGATCATTATCTTTATTTTATGGGAGTTTTTGTGTTACGGAAATTCAGAATGACTCAGACTGTTCCATTATGTAATTATTTTGTGGAAAGAATTTGAGCTAAAATTTTCAGGTCATGGCTTACATGAAAACAAAACAATCTAAAAAAATCAGAAATATAAACACAGTTGGTGTAACATTTATAAATGTTTCAGCAATAGGCTCTGCCATGTGTAGCTTAATATGTTTGGAAACTAAAAAAAAAAACCATAATTCCAGTTGCTACTGTTTAAAAAATGTTTCTGTGTTTTACAAAAAGACAAAAGGTCAAAATATAAACACATGTTCTACATAAAAGTGAAGCCAAGAAGATACACTGAATGCAGTGATTCTGGTATCCGTTTGGCTGGGGACTGACACTGTTTAATTTACATTAGCTGTTCCAAGACAAAATAGTTCAAGCGAGTGATATTGAGGGGAATTTATTCTTTTTTTTTGGATAAAAAAGGAAAAAGCTTCCATTCGTTTAAATACATTTTAGTTAGACTCAAAAGCATCTTTCCAAAAGGTTCTGAATTAATACATGACTCAGCTGTTTCATTTCAGTTGCTATAGAAAGCTAATGTTTGTTAAATGATATTCTTTTTATTTAATCATTGTTAACTTTTTTGGCTGCTTAAGTGCCAGACGCTGAGTAAGGCTATTTATACATATCATTCAGCTCTCCCCAAAGTAAGTGGTAGAGTCAGGATTTGAACCTGACAGTCTGAGTTCAGAGCCCATCTCCTTAACCATGGTACACAGACTTCATTTTTAGTAACTCTTACAGCAGTAACATGGTTGAAAAGAACCACATATCAAAAAATAAGCCTCCAACTTTTCCCTCTAAAAATTTACAGCCTAGCTCAGCATTGATCTTTCCCTTTTACAATTTGTTTTTTCCGTCTATTCTACACAAATTAGCACTTGGCATACTTTTTTTTTTTTTTTTTTTTTAAAAGAGAACCTTTATTTTATTTTATTTTGGCTGCGCCATGCAGCTTGCGGGATCTTAGTTCCCTGAGCAGGGATCAAACCCAGGCCCTCGGCGGTAGAAGTGCGGAGTCCTAACCACTGGACCGCAAGGGAAGTCCCAGCACTTCATATACTTTAGAAATTCAATAAAATGTTTATTTTAAAAATGAACACCTCATATACTGAGTTGTTTAATTCTCAAAACCTTTTTGATTATGTACAGTCATTAACAAAATATATTTGAGTATACATATCCCATGTATGTTTTTATAAATTTTGTGCATGTCCCAGTATATTAGCTTACTATGTATATGAGAAAGCATCCCACAGTATAAATTTTGAAAGGGAGAAGTAACAAGGAATTGTAAGCAAGTTCTAATTTTTACTACACCCTAAATGATTGCCTTATACTCTGCCTTGGGGTGCATGACCCCATTTTGGAGACCACAATCCTAACAGTAGAACTTAACCCATACTCTATTAATATGTAAGCTAGCTGTAGTAAACTTTGGCTTCCTCTTTTAAGCTCCTGGATTATAAAGGACCTGCAGGTAGGTAGGGTCCTAATGTGTGTGTGTGTCTTTTTTAATAGACATTCATTAGGTAATTGTTTGACTCAGCCAAACTTTTGCAGAATAAAGAGGAAAATTCTATCTTATAAAAAGGAAATAAAATCATGTTACCTGACAGGTAAGATCTAGGCTTTTTCTTTTAAATCTGTATTCCTGTCTGTACCTTGAACTTCAGCCTCGATTATAGAGTACTCATGTCCTTGGTGCACATATTGGGGATGTGACAAACAGAATCATACCATGTTACAGGTGTTTAGTTAAGTTTAGTCATGGAAGTGCCAATCAGAATTAGAAGAAAATCTAAAGTTTAAAATAGTTTAAAAGATTAGGACCAGGCAACATCCTAAGGAAAAACATAAAATAGTTTAAAAGAAATGCAGTTACATAGGGTATCTGAGGAAGGCCATCTCTGGAGATGACAGTTCGTTAGGAGGTAGCCTTTTCACTATCTCCCTTTCTGTAACTTTTGAAAAAAGCTTGTCATATACTTGTATTACCTATTAAATACATTTTAAGTGAAAAAAGACATGAAAGAAAGGCGATTCTTTTATAGACGTCCGGTGGGTAGTAGATAAAACACTATAGAGGCACACAGTATGGTTCGAAATTGATGTAGCCAAATATTCTTGCCTAAGTTATTCTCTTGGTCCTGGGTACCCAGTCCTCTTTCCTTAACTTTCTGCCAAAATCCCAGTTTTTCTCCAAAGGTTAGCTTACAGTTCACCCTACTAGAAAATCCTTACGAGATTCTCTGGTTAACATGAGTGGTGTCAAAATGGCAGGATGAACGTGCCCTGCTTCAGAGTAAGCTTGGCGGATGTCACATGTTCCTGGCACAGGCAGGCATGGAAACACAGGAATGAGCTCCCTCCCTCCAAGACCTTCCTGCACGCATCTCACTTGGCCCACAGAAGGTGCTCAAATACACTTTAAATTAACCTCAAGTTGAATACTGAACGTCTCATAATAGTAAATATCTATAAGTGTGTATTTCTAAAGTGATTGAAACCTTCTTGGGTGCATAAATATTAAAAATAGCCTCCTGGTAATCCTTTATATTGATGCATTTTAAAATGTTTTCATGAAATATAAAAGCCTTAGCCTGTGTTCAGTTTCATAGGTTTAGACTTCTTTATATTTAAAAAAAAAAGGTGGCATATTATATTTTGGCCTGATATTTGATCACTCTGCCACATGCAAAGAACACAAGTGCACAGGCTCGCCTTGCGGGTGAGGATTGCACATTCTCATCGAGGAGACGTTCTGACCCCCCTAAACTTCCCGTGTCACTGCTTCTGCTTCTGTGAGCCCTGTGTTAAATCCCAAATGCCTCTATTGCCCTGAACCTGCTTTGTCCTGTTTTCTCTCTCCATCTTGCCTCATTCCTGCCACGTTGAAAGCAGGCTGTCTTCCTCCCTTTATTGCATGAATCCTGCTCACCACCACCACCTGCCCCCCGGCCCCGAGGTGAGCCTTTTGGAGCCCTCCAGTTTTAACTGTAGCTCCAGCGCAGACCTCTCGCCTTCAGATTTAGGTTGACATATCTCCCTGCTTACCAGCCACCTCTGCTTGCATCTTCTTCAGGCACCTGCAGATAATTTTGTCCTAAACTGAATGTGTTATCATCTACCTCTATTATTATTCTTTCCTACTCATGTTACTTTTTTCCCGCCACTGATTTGATAAACACAGTTAATAGAACCTCTTTCCTCTGCCTCCTACTTCTTAAACCTGGTAGTTTATGGAAAACAAACAAAACAGATTGCTTTTATTGCTGAAAATTTTTAAGTAGTGCTGAAAAATCAGAAACACTGGAAACGTTTTACAAATATGACTTCACTTTGGCATAGGCTCTAGGTTTGAATCCTGACTCTGCCATTTATAACTTTTGGAACCTTAAACAAGTTACTTTACCATCTGTGCCTCAGTTTCCCCATCTGTGAAATGGGAATGATGGTAGTACTTACCTCAGAGGGTTCTGGTAAGAATAAATGAATTGACAGTGTGTGGCATATACTAAGCCTTATATATGGGTTTGTTAAAAAAAAAGAGAGGAAGGAAGAAAGAGAGGAAGGCAGGTTTTAGAAGTTAGAACCTGAGGGTTTTTAAAAATGAAGTTTGATTTGAAATGTAAGAAAATAGAGATTGTTTTCAAGGCAGTGTGATAATAGTCCTTAAAGAAAATGTTATTAATGAAAAATATAAAAGTAAAGTCTTCAGATCTTTCAGCTAAGTGTTTCAAACGTTTAAAAAAAACCCTGCTCTTTTAAGTCTCAAGTCCTCCTTTAATTCCTTTGAAATGCAAGGAAAATAGTCTGACTTAAAAAAAATAAGGTTAAAAAAAAGCAACGGGATAAAGCTTTGCTTTGTTTGCACACCATCTTCTCCCTTGAGAATCAGTGTTTAACTGGTAGAATAAATAAATTTGTGTGTGCAGAATCTCCACGTTTATGGTTTTATTCAAGTTCTAATAAGTTATTTTAAAACAAACTTGGGAAAGAGTAAGTAGGGATATTGAAAATAGTTACTTAATTTAAATGAGGCAGATGCTTATAGTAAAAAACATGAATATGTGCCTGAAATATAAATTAATTGGAAAAAATTGGTTGTATTAACTTGACAGCTTGTTGCCATTTCCTCATATCATAATATTTATGAAAGTAAGCTCATGGTGGGAGAAACTTTTTTTTTTTTTTTTTTTTTTTGCGGTACTCAGGCCCCTCACTGTTGTGGCCTCTCCCGTTGTGGAGCACAGGCTCCAGACGCGCAGGCTCAGCAGCCATGGCTCACGGGCCCAGCCGCTCCGCGGCATGTGGGATCTTCCGGGACCGGTGCAAGAACCCGTGTCCCCTGCATCAGCAGGTGGACTCTCAACCGCTGCGCCACCAGGGAAGCCCAGGAGAAACTTTTATACCTAAGTTTTACATTAGAATGTGGTTTTATTCTGAAAACCCATCATTCTGTACTTGCTCCACTACAAATTGCTATCTTAATAGATTTCAAAAAAAAAAAAAAAAAAAGACAGTTCTTTTGGATATCTTTGCTTTTACACAGAGTTATTCACAGGTCTTTGATTTTTTTTTTTAAGGTGTCATTGATTTTTTTTTTTAAACCCCACATTTGTTTATTTATTTATTTTTGGCTGTGTTGGGTCTTTGTTTCTGTGCGAGGGCTTTCTCTAGTTGTGGCAAGTGGGGGCCACTCTTCATCGTGGTGCACGGGCCTCTCTCTATCACGGCCTCTCTTGTTGCGGAGCACAGGCTCCAGACGCGCAGGCTCAGTAGTTGTGGCGCACAGGCTTAGCTGCTCCGCGGCATGTGGGATCTTCCCAGACCAGGGCTCAAATCCGTGTCCCCTGCACTAGCAGGCAGATTCTCAACCACTGTGCCACCAAGGGAAGCCCTGTCATTGATTTTTTAATGTTAGTTGTTGTTTTTTTTTAATTTTATTTTTGGCTGCATTGGGTCTTTTTGTTGCTGTGCATGGGCTTTCTCTAGTTGCAGCACACTGGTTTCTCGTTGTGGTGGCTTCTTGTTGTGGACCACGGGCTCTAGGTGTGTGGGCTTCCGTAGTTGTGGCTCATGGGCTGTAGAGCGCAGGCTCAGTAGTTGTGACGCACGGGCGTAGTTGCTCTGTGGCATGTGGGATCTTCCCGGACCAGGGCTCGACCACGTGTCCCCTGCATTGGCAGGCAGACTCTTAACCACTGTGCCACCAGGGAAGTCCTCGATATCTTATTTGACTGGCTCGAACCTGTGTCCCCAGCATTGGCAGGCGGATTCTTAACCACTGTGCCACCAGGGAAGTCCTTGATATCTTATTTTACTGTCATTAACAACAGTTTACCAACTAAGCAATATTATGATTTTGATTCCTCATAATACCTTAAAATAATTTCCTTATAATTTCTTAAAAAGAATTCAGAAGGTATTTTAGTGTTCAGATTTTAAGAAAAATGCATTTGCAGAAAGGATATTTAGTGAAATATATTTTAGGAGCACATTTAGCATTAAAAGTGTACAAGGCTTCAGTTATGCAAGATGAATGAGTTCTGGGATCTAATGTATATAGCATGGTGACAGTTACCAATACTGTATCGTATACTTGAAATTTGCTGAGAGGATAGATCTTAAGTTAAATCTTAACACACACACACACACACACACACACACACACACACAGAGTGGTGACTGTAGAGGTGATGGTTAAATTATTTAGCTTGATTGGGATGATCTTTTCACAGTGTATACATATATCAAAACATCAAGTTGCACACCTTAAATATATGTAATTTTTATATGTCAAAGGTAATAAAGTAAAAAAAAAAAAAAAGCAGTGTGAATTAATCTGGTTGGGCTGATAGTATTGAGTATACTGAGAGATTTTTATCTCCGAAACCAAGCAGAGCAGAAATTTTCTCTTTCCCTCTCTCCCTCTTCTTCCCTGTCCCTCCCTCCATCCCTCCCTCCCTCTTCTCTTTTTTAAAAATTATGAAATATTTCCAATATACAGAAATGAACAGACACTAAATAAGGAACACTCACATGAGCCATCCCCTGTCTCCAACAGATTTTAACACTTCAGTTTTTTTACTTTGAAGAAAATATCACATGTACAGTAGGAGTCTCCTTGGATACCCCTCTCTTATCCCGTTCTCTTAACTTCCTTCTCCGTAGATAACCAGCACTATGATGAATTTGGTGTTTATATTTCCTATGTATGTTTTTGTATTCTTACTACAAAGGCATTTATTCATAGATTAGAAATAATGATATTTTGCATGTATTCAAAGTTCATATAAATTGTGCCACTTACGAAAGTTGCACTTATGTAAGTTATCATCCTTCAGCTTGTTTTGTTTTGTTTTTTTTTCTTTTGCGGTGCGCGGGCCTCTCACTGTTGTGGCCTCTCCCTGTTGCGGAGCACAGGCTCTGGACGCGCAGGCTCAGCGGCCATGGCTCACGGGCCTGGCCACTCCGCGGCATGTGGGATCTTCCCGGACCGGGGCACAAACCCGTGTCCCCTGCATCGGCAGGCGGACTCTCAACCACTGCGCTACCAGGGAAGCCCTAAGCAAATAATTTTTAAGAGTGTAAAGAGGTTTTGAGACCACAAAGTTTGAGGACTGCAGTTCTAGGGTATATACCTAAGCGTAGAAAGGCTGGTTGTAGGGAATGCCCAGCTTTCACTGCACGTCATATTGCCATATTTGCAAAGCTGTTATACTAGTTTATACTCTCAGCAGTAGTATAAGAGTTCTTGGTTCTCCACATTCAAGCGACCATTTGATATTGTCAGATTTTAACCATCTTTGCCAATGAGACAGATGTTAAATTGGAATCTCATTGTAAATTGAATATGCTTTTCCCTGCTTACTAGTGATCTTGACCATCTTTTTTATCTTCATTGATCATATCTCTAGTTCATCTTCTGTGAAAAAAGTTTTTTTTCTTGTCATTTTTCCTGTCTGTATTGTTCTTACTGATTTGTAGGAGTGTCTCCTCTCCTCTCCTCTCCTCTCCTCTCCTCTCCTCTCCTCTCCTCTCCTTTCCTTTCCCCTCTCTCCCTTCCATCCTGTCTCCCTGCCTCCCTCCTTTCCTTCCTTCCTTCCTTCCTTCATTCCACATTCTGGTTACTAATCCTTTGTTGGTAACATGCATTGAAAAAAATTTTCTCCCAGTTTTGGGCTTGTCTTTTCATTTTGTTTATGTAGGTTGAACAGAATTTCCTTTGTTTTCTCTTCCAGTGTTATTGAGATGTAATCGACATACAGCACTGTACAAGTTTAAGGTGTACAGCATAATGATCTGACTTAAGTACATCATGAAATGATGACCGCAGTAGGTTTAGTGAAGATCCATCATCTCATATAGATGTAAAAGAAAAAGAAAAATGTATTTTTTCCTTGTGATGAGAACTCTTAGGATTTACTCTCTTAACAACTTACATATGTAGCACACAGCAGTGTTGATTATATTAATCACATTTTACATTACATCCCTAGTACTTATTTATCCTATAACTGGAAATTTATACCATTTGACCATCTTCATCCAGTTGCCCATCCCCTCAACCCTTGCCTCTGGTAACCACAAATCTGATCTCTTTTTCTATGAGTTTATTTATTTGTTTGTTGAAGTATAATGGACCTACAACACTATGTTAGTTCCTGGTGCACAACATAGTGATTCAGTATTTGTATACACTGCAGAATGATTACCATGATAAGTCTAGTTACCATCCCTTGCCATACAAAGATATTACATTTTTATTGACTATATTCCCCACGCTGTACATTTCATCCCCATGTTCTGTAACTGGAAGCTTGTACCTCTTAATTTCCCTCACCTATTTCACTCTTTTCATTCATGTTCATACCATTTAACTCAAGAACAGAATTTCCTGATTTTATTGTAGCCTAACATTAATCCCTTCCTTTATACTTATACTTTTTTGTGCCTTAAGGAATCTATCTCTATCTCGAATTAAAAAGATAAGCTCTTCATTTTCTTGTAGAAATGAAAAAGTCTTGAGTTTCACACTTAAGGTTTTAATCCATCTATAATTTATTTTTGTGCCTGGTATGAGATGAGAATCTCATTTCATTTTTTAAAAATATGCATCATTTATTGACTTTTTTCCCCCACTGATTTTTAAACATCAATTTTCCATTTTTATGTGAAGGTACTTACAGTCTATTCTGTTCTGTTGGTTTGTCCATTCTTTCATTACTCTCTCTTTCTCCTAATATGACTTTATATGGTCCTGATATGTGGTAAGTAAGTACATCCACCTTATTTTTCTTCAGAATTGTTTATTCATGGGCTTTTATTATTCCACAGAACTTTTAGGATGAGGTTCTTCAATGATGTGAAAAACTTTATTAGGTGTTTGTTGGAATTTATAAACAAATTTGGAGACATAAATATTCCATATACATTGCCTATCTCCATTTATCTGGTCTTCCTTTCATTTCTTCAGTGTTTTGTCATTTTCTACATAAAGGATTTTCTTGTCTTTTCTTAGTTTAATTTCTAAGTAACATATTGTTTTTGTTGTTATTATAACTGGGAGATTTTTCTATTATTCTAATTAGTTGTTACTGAGAATATATAAAAAGAACTGTTAAAACTCAGTAACAAAAAGCCCATCAATCTGAGCAAAATCCAACCAAGCAAAAGGCCTAAACAGTTTAATAAGAAGACATAAACGAAAATGGCCACGTGGGAAGATGTGGAGTTAGTGTCTCCCCGCAACTAGGGTGCCTGCCAGCCCATGGTGGGGGACTCTGATGCCCAAGGAGACGGGAAGAACCCCAAAGTGAACTGGTAGGATGTAGGGGGACTGAGGGGAAAGGAAAAGTGGAGGCCAGACAGGATCGGCGCCCCTGTGGCTGGGGAGATGAGGAGAGGCAGGCGGGAGGGACTCTCCAGGAAGAGCGGGAGAGGAGTGGAGGGCATTTGCCTGGCCCACTCGGGCCGGGGAGCCTGCTGAGCTCCCAGGCATATCCCCTGCCCTCCAAGTCCCCTCCAGGCTGCGTGGGTCCTTGGGGGCACAGGAGGGAGGCAGGGGAGGGCAGGAGAGGCAGGTGGGAGGGGCCCTCCCAGACTGGAGGAGCAGGAGAGGAGAGGAGGGCATTTGCCCGCCCACTCGAGCCCAGGAAGCCTGCTGGACTCCCAGGTGAGATCCGCTGCCCTTTGAGACCAGGGGTGGGGGACACGCCTGGGCCCCTTCTGTTCCTTGAGCCTAAGCCCCGCCCCCCACTGCCCCCAGAGCCTTTTCCAGCCCTGTGGGTCCTGAGCATTGGCCCCGCCCACCACCCAAACCTCGCCCTTGCTTAGGCCGTGCCCTCCACAGCCAAGGCCTTCCCCACCCACCTTTTTAAAAATTTTCCCTCCTCCTCTTTTTTACTATTGTGGTACTGATGTACCTTCCAGTTGTTTATTCATCTATATTTTTATTTTTATATTCTTCCTAACATATCTGTTAGTTTAATAGTCTAATTTTATTTTTTTCTTTGTTATTGTGTGTTTTTTTGTTTGTTGTTTTTTGTTTGTTGTTTTTGCTGCCCCAGGTGGCTTGCAGGATCTTGGTTCACAAGCCCAGGGTCAGGCCAAAGCTCCTGTGGTGGGAGCTCCGAGTCTGAACCACTGGACTAACAGAGAACCTCAGACCCCAGGGAATATTCATCTGAGTGAGGTCTCATGGAGGTCCTCATCTCAGCACCAAGACCCAGCTCTACCCAACAGCCTACAAACCCTAGTGTTAGAAGCCTCAGGCCAAACAACCAGTAAGACAGGAACACAACCCCACTCATTAAAAAAAAAAAAAAAAAAAAAAGACACAGCAAAAAAATATATCACAGATGAAGGAGCAAGGTAAAAACCTACAAGACCAAATAAATGAAGAGGAAATAGGCAATCTACCTGAAAAAGAATTCAGAGTAATGATAGTAAATTGCGGAAATAGAATGGAGGCATGGATTGAGAAAATACAAAAAATGTTTAACAAAGATCTAGAAGAACAAACAAAGATGAACAACACTAGGAAAAATCAATAACAGAAAAACTGAGGCAGAAGAACGATTAAGTGGGCTAGAAGACAAAATGGTGGAAATAACTGCTGAGGAGCAGAGAAAAGAATGAAAAGAATTGAAGACAATCTCAGAGACCTCTGGGACAACACTAAACACACCAACATTCGAATTCTAGGGGTCCCAGAAGAAAAAGAGAAAAAGAAAGGGTCTGAGAAAATATTTGAAGAGATTATAGTTGAAAACTTCCCCAACATGGGAAGGGAAATAGTCAACCAGGTCCAGGAAGCACAGAGAGTCCCATACAGGATAAACCCTAGGAAAAACACACCAAGACACATATTAATCAAACTAACGAAAACTAAATTCAAACAAAACATATTAAAAGCAGCAAGGGAGAAACAAAAAATAACATACAAAGGAATCCCCGTAAGGTTATCAGCTGATTTTTTCAGCGGAAACTCTGCAGGCCAGAAGGGAGTGGCAGGATATACTTAAAGTGATGAAAGAGGAAAACCTACAACCAAGATTACTCTACCCAGCAAGGATCTCATTCAGATTCAACGGAGAAGTCAAAAGCTTTTCAGACAAGCAAAAGCTAAGAGAATTCGGCACCACCAAACCAGCTTTACAACAAATGCTAAAGAAACTTATCTAAGCAGGAAACACAAGAGAAGGAAAAGACCCACAAAAAAACCCCCGAACTTAAGAAAATGGTAATAGGAACATACATATCAATAATAACATTGAATGTAAATGGATTAAATGTCCCAACCAAAAGATACAGACTGGCTGAATGGATACAGAAACAAGACCCATATATATGCTGGCTACAAGAGACCCACTTCAGACCTAGGGACACATACAGACTGAAAGTGAAGTGATGGAAAAAGATATTCCATGCAAACAGAAATCAAAAGAAAGCTGGAGTAGCAATACTTGTATCAGGTAAAATAGACTTTAAAATAAAGACTGTTACAAGAGATAAGGAGGGACACTACATAATGATCAAAGGATCAATCCAAGAAGAAGGTATAACAATTTTAAATGTTTATGCACCCAACATAGGAGCACCTGAATACATAAGGCAAATGCTAACAACCATGAAAGGAGAAATGGACAGTAACACAATAATAGTAGGGGATTTTAACACCCCACTTACACCAATGGACAGATCATCCAAACAGAAAATAAATAGAGAAACACAAGCTTTAAATGACACAATAGACCAGATAGATCTAATTGATATTTATAGAACATTCCAACCAAAAGTGCCAGAATACACTTTCTTCTCAAGTGCACATGGAACATTCTCCAGGATAGATCACATCTTGGGTCACTGATAATCAAGCCTTGGAAAATTTAAGAAAATGAAATCGTATCAAGCATCTTTTCTGACCACAGCGCTATGAGATTGGAAATCAATTACAGGGAAAAAACTGTAAAAAACACAAATACATGGAGGCTAAACAGTGCACTACTAAATAACCAAGAGATCACTGAAGAAATCAAAGAAGAAATTAAAAAATACATAGAAACAAATGACAATGAAAACACGATGACCCAAAACCTATGGGACGCAGCAAAAGCAGTTCTAAGAGGGAAGTTTATAGCAATTCAGTCTCACCTCAAGAAACAAAAATCTCAAATAAACAATCTAACCCTACACTTAAAACAACTAGAGAAAGAAGAAATGTACAAATTCTTGGAAAGGTACAACTTTCCAAGACTGAACCAGGAAGAATTTGAAAATATAAACAGACGTATCACAAGTATTGAAATTGAAACTGTAATTAAAAATCTTCCAACAAGCGAAAGTCCAGGACCAGATGGCTTCACAGGCAAATTCTATCAAACATTTAGAGAAGAGCTAACACCTATCCTTCTCAAACTCTCCCAAAGAATTGCAGAGGGAGAAACACTCCCAAATTCATTCTATGAAGCCACTATCACCCTGATAACAAAACCAGAAAAAGATATCACAAAAAAAGAAAATTATAGACCAATATCACTGGTGAACATAGATGCAAAAATCCTGAACACAATACTAGCAAACAGAATGCAACAGCACATTAAAAATATCATACACTATGATCAAGTGGGATTTATCCCAGGGATGCAAGAATTCTTCAATATATGCAAATCAATCAATGTGATACACCACATTAAGAAATTAAGGAATAAAAGCTATATGATCATCTCAATAGATGCAGCAAAAGCTTTTGACAAAATTCAACATCCATTTATGATAAAAACTCTCCAGAAAATGGGCATAGAGGGCACCTACCTCAACATTATAGAGACCATATATGACAAACCCACAGCAAGCATCATACTCAATGATGAAAAACTGAAAGCATTTCCACTAAGATCAGGAACAAGACAAGGATGTCCACTCTCGCCACTCTTATTCAGCATAGTTTTGGAAGTCCTATCCACAGCAGTCAGAGAAGAAAAAGAAAGAAAAGGAATACAGATTGGAAAAGAATAAGTAAAACTGTCACTGTTTGCTGATGACATGATACTATATGTAGAAGATTCTAAAGATGACATCAGAAAACTACTGGAACTAATCAATGAATTTGGTAAGATTGTGGGATACAAAATTAATGCACAGAAATCTCTGGCATTCCTATATACCAACAGCGAAAAATCAGAAAGAGAAATTAAGGAAACACTCCCATTTACCATTGCAACAAAAAGAATAAAATACCTAGGAATAAACCTGCCTAAGGAGGCAGAAGACTTGTGCCCAGAACACTATAAAGCACTGATGAAAGAAATCAAATATGACATAAACAGTTGGAGAAATATACCATGTTCTTGGATTGGAAGAATCAATATTGTGAAAATGACTGTACTACCCAATGCAATCTACAGATTCACTACAATTCCTATCAAACTACCAATGGCATTCTTCACAGAATTAGAACAAAAAATTTTCCAATTCGTATGGAAACACAGAAGACCCCAGATAGCCAAAGCAATCTTGAGAAAGAAAAATGGAGCTGGAGGAATCAGGCTTCCTGCCTTCACACTATACTACAAAGCTACAGTAATCAAGACAGTATGGTACTGGCACAAAAACAGAAATATAGATCAATGGAACAAGATAGAAAGCCCAGAGATAAACCCATGCACCTATGGTCAACTAATCTGTCACAGGGCAGGCAAGGATATACAATGGAGAAAAGACAGTCTCTTCACTAAGTGGTGCTGGGAAAGCTGGACAGCTACATGTAAAAGAATGAAATTAGAACACTCCCTAACACCATACACAAAAATAAACTCAAAATGGATTAATGACCTAAATGTAAGACTGGACACTATAAAACTCTTAGAGGAAATCATAGGAAGAATACTGTTTGACATAAATCACAGCAAGATCTTTTTTGATCCACCTCCTATAGTAATGGCAATAAAAACCAAAAATAAATAAATGGGACCTAATGAAACTTAAAAGCTTTTGCACAGCAAAGGAAACTATAAACAAGATGAAAAGACAACCCTCAGAGTGGCAGAAAGTATTTGCAAATGAAACAACAGGCAAAGGATTAATCTCCAAAATACACAAACAGGTCATGGAGCTCAATATCAAAAAAGCAAACACTCCAGTTAAAAAATGGGCAGAAGACCTACATAGGCATTTCACTAAGGAAGACATACAGATGGCCAAGAGACACATGAAAAGCTGCTCAACATCACTAATTATTAGAGAAATGCAAATCACAACTACAGTGAGGTATCACCTCACACTTGTCAGAATGGCCATTATCAAAAAATCTAGAAACAATAAATTCTGGAAAGGGTGTGGTGAATAGGGAATCCTCCTGCACTGTTGGTGGGAATGTAAATTGATACAGCCACTATGGAGAACAGTATGGAGGTTCCTTAAAAAACTAAAAATAGAAGTACCATATGACCCAGCAATCCCACTACTCGGCATATACCCTGAGAAAACCATAATTCAAAAAGAGGCATGTACCACAATGTTCATTGCAGCTCTATTTACGATAACCAGGACATGGAACCAACCTAAATGTCCATCGACAGATGAATGGATAAAGAAGATGTGGCACATATACACAATGGAATATTACTCAGCCATAAAAAGAAACGAAATTGAGTTATTTGTAGTGAGGTGGATGGACCTAGAGTCTGTCATACAGAGTGAAGTAAGTCAGAAAGAGAAAAACAAATACCGTATGCTAACGCATATATATGGAATCTAAAAAAAACAAAGAAATGGTACTGATGAACCTAGTTGCAGGGCAGGAATAAAGAGGTAGACATAGAAAATGGACTTGAGGACATGGGCTGGGAGGGCGAAGCTGGGGTGAAGTGAGAGTAGCATCGACATATATACATTACCGAATGTAAAATAGTAGTGGGCTGGGATAGGGAGGATGGGAGGGAGGCTCAAAAGGGAGGGGATATGGGAACATTTGTATGCATATGGCTGATCTGCTTTGTTGAGCAACAGAAACCAACACAGTATTGTGAAGCAATTATACTCCAACAAAGATCTATTAAAAAAAACCCAAAAGGGCTTCCCTGGTGGCGCAGTGGTTGAGAGTCCGCCTGCTGATGCAGGGGACACGGGTTCGTGCCCCAGTCAGGGAAGATCCCGCATGCCGCGGAGCGACTGGGCCCGTGAGCCATGGCCGCTGAGCCTGCGCGCCCAGAGCCTGCGCTCCGCAACAGGAGAGGCCACAACAGTGAGAGGCCCACGTACCGCAAAAAAACAAAAACAAAAACAAAAAGAACCCAAAAGACAAATGTCATTTGGAGTACTAAAGACTTGGGAAGTCCTTTAATTAATAAACCTGTTTTATTAAAAAAAAAAAAAGACTTAATGGCCAATAAGCCCATGGGAGGGTGCTCAGTATTTTTAGTTATTAAGGAAATTAACATTAAAACCACAGTGAGTTGCCACTAAACACAAGAATGGCTAAAATGACATACCTTATGTTAGCAAAGAGATAGAGCAACTGGAAGTCTTGTTTATTTCCTATGAGAGTATGAAATGGTACAAAGCATTAGGAAATCAGCAGGTTTTTATAAGGTTAAACATTCACTCACCTATGAACCAGCATTCCCACTCTAGACATCTGCTTAAGAAAAGCAAATGTATATGTTCACAAAACGATTTGTGTAAAAATATTTATAGAAGTTTTATTCACAGTAGCCCAAACTGGAAAAAAAAAAATCAACAGGAGAATGAATAAACAAATTGTAGTGCATTCACACAATGAAATACTACTCAGCAATAAAAAAGAACTATTGATCCTCTCAACAGTGAGAATAAATCTCACGTTTATATGAAATTCACGGAACGGCAGAGCTAAGCTATGGTGGTAGAAATCCTAACAGTAGTTTCCTAAGGGATAGTGGGAAGTGACGGTAAGGGGGCTTGTGGAACCTTTCCAGGGTGTTGGAAATGTTTTATATCTTGATTGGAGTGTTGGTTATATAGGTGTATGCATGTGTCAGAACTCAGTGAGTTGTGCATTTCATTGTATGTCAGTTTCACCTTGATTAAAAGTTAAACCGTTGGAAACATGGATGCTTTTGAAATCCTCTTTTCCACATTTTAATTGAGAAGTGTCATTGCTTTCTGCACTGATTATCTTGTGAAATTTTTCATTATTTTTGCTGGAAACTAGCATCTGGGTTACATTTTTGTAGTTATGGGGCATAAGTGGGACTTCTTTTTGCAGCTTGTACAAAAAGCCAAATGCCAGTCAGTCAAGGTCTGCTGTTTTTAAGTCTTTTACGTTTCAGCCAGTAATGTATTTTAATTTATGGGTTTCATAAATACAATATGTATATAAATTATCACTTACATTTGTCCAAATAACCTTTAAGTATCAGGGAATACCTTTATTATACTAATTTTTCATTAGCACTTTTCATTCAGTATTTGTTGAACCAGATACATATTATATCAAGCAGTGTTCTAGGCACTGGGGATACAGTAGTAAAACAGCCAAGGAAGGATACTGCCCTCCCAGTAGTGTGCAAAAAAACACACTAAAAAACACAGTAACACACAGTAACACACAGTAACCACACAGTAAACATAATGTACTAGATGTCTTCTGATAATGCGTGGAAGAAAAGAAGCAGGATGATGTGATTGAGAGGACCTGGAGAATGTTTAGAGAAAGGCTTCTTTAAGAGGAGACATTTGAGCTGAGCCTAGAATAGCAGGAACATCTTAATTCTGTGAAGACAATGGGGAGGATTTGAATATGGTATTTTCTAAGACTGTACTTTTATGATTAGGCCAACCTTAATCACATTCCCCTGATTGTTTTCTCAGTCTTCATTTCAGAGCCCTTTATTTTCCTTAATTACCCTTTTCTGGGTCTGTTTTACTGTGACTTCAGGGATGTGTGACAGTTCAAACTCTCCGAGCTTTTGGTTTTCCTAGTATTGTTAGTGGTCTAGTCTGGAGTGTTCACTCTTACAAACAAAACATTAGTTTCCATAAATCTGCTTCACACATACATACTTGCACATACTTGATCCCATAAGTTTAGAAGAGACAGTTTTAGCATATGTGGAAGCAGAGATTGAATTGATGTAATTTTTTTTTAATTAATTAATTTATTTTTGGCTGTGTTGGGTCTTCGTTGCTGCACGCAGGCCCTCTCTAGTTGCGGTGAGCGGGGCTATTCTTTGTTGTGGTGCATGGGCTTCTCATTGCTGTGGCTTCTCTTGTTGCGGAGCACAGGCTCTAGGCACGCGGGCTCAGTAGTTGTGGAACGCAGGCTCCAGAGTGCAGGCTCAGTAGTTGTGGCGCACAGGCTTTAGTTGCTCCGCGGCATGTGGGATCTTCCCGGACCAGGGCTAGAACCCGTGTCCCCTGCATTGGCAGGTGGATTCTTAACCACTGCGCCACCAGGGAAGTCCCTGAATTGATGTAGTTTTGACAATGACCTTTCCCATCTCCTGCTTTTCTTCTGAGCCCACATTTTAAAATCCTAAAAGTATTTGGGAGCCTTTTTCTCGACATTGGTATTGCATCAGCTCTGTGTGTGGTTTTAAATGCTTAGCTACCTTAGGACTCTGCTAGCTAAAGCTATATTTTTCTTCCTGTTCCTAAGAGGGTAGAATCCTCATGAATTGAAAAGTAAAGGTGGCTTCCCTGGTGACGCAGTGGTTGAGAGTCCGCCTGCCGATGCAGGGGACACGGGTTCGGGCCCCGGTCCAGGAGGATCCTACATGCCGCGGAGTGGCTGGGCCCGTAAGCCATGGCCGCTGAGCCTGCGCGTCCGGAGCCTGTGCTCCGCAACGGGAGAGGCCACAACAGTGAGAGGCCCGCGTACCGCAAAAAAAAAAAAAAAAAAGTAGAGGGACTTTTTAAGCCCGTGTGCCACAACTACTGAACCTGCGAGCCACAGCTACTGAGCCCACGTGCCACAACTACTGAAGCCCACGTGCCCTAGAGCCCATGCTCCCCGACAAGAGAAGCCACCACAATGAGAGGCCCGTGCACCACAACGAAGAGTAACACCAGCTCACCGCAACTAGAGAAAGTCCGCGCGCAGCAACGAAGACCCAACACAGCCAAAAAAAAAATTAATAAATTAAAAAAAAAAAAAAACAGTAGAGCATCAAGTTCCTTTGTAAGCAAAAGTAACTAGGAGTGTATTTTCCCCCTATGGTAATAGTTATATTTTATGACCTCAGTATTTTAGAATATCAGTTATATTTTGAGCAGTTTGCTTTGTGAATAGAAAGAACAAAACTGTGCATCTTTTTAGTGGTCTTTAAAGCCGGCATTTTTTAAAAGCTGAATGTCTGTTTCATTTCATTCAGCCGTACCTGCAGCCATGCTCCGTGTGTAGGGTAGGTTGATGCCTGATCTCATGCTGTATAATCAAAAAGGAAGAAGAAAATTGGTACCCCAAATGCCAGCCTCTCAAACAGTTCCCATCATGTCCAGTCAGAAGTACCGTGAGCAGACATGGCTTTAACAAAGACACAGAAAATATAGTCCTTTTCAATGTCAGAAATTAAACCTGTATAAAAAAGTTTGAAAATTATGCCTGTTACATTAATTAGCAAAATATTTCAGGTTTTGTTGTTGTTTATTTGCTTTCGTTGCTGTTGATATTTTAAAAAGTTAATTCTTCCTTGGTTCAAGGATGAGCCTTATTTCAGTTTTAATTTTTGAAGCCCAGGCATAAGAGAAATTAATTTACTCTGAGCTAAGTATTTATTCTATCAAATATAATTAGTTAACATGGTTTCAATTGACATAATTTCTAGAATCTTTTATTTAGACAGCAGATTTGGAAAGTGTTTATTGCTAGAAAAGGCAACTCATAGGAGGCTAGGTGTGCTAACTATTGTGCTGACTCCAAGATTGTTGTGTACATCTCACTTCAGGGCATATGAACACTTCTGCAAAAGTCCATTTAACCAGTGTGGCTCCAATATAGATAGGGTGGCTGTGTGTGTGTGTGTGTGTGTGTGTGTGTGTGTGTGTGTGTGTGTGT